>NC_084786.1:1286000-1607500 GCF_028858725.1 Colius striatus
CCTACTCTGGTCCTGTGGAGACAGCTGGTGTCCACAAGCAGGCCTGGGGCAGGTAATGTGCTGTGGGAGCTGCTGTACGTGCTGGAGGACTGGCCCCTGCACACCACATCCACCTCTGATGGGCAGCGCGTCGTCGTCTTTCCCCTGGCTGTGAGTTTCTGGGCTGTGCCTCTGCTTGGGCTCGGCCTTGGGCTCTGCCATGGGGATGCCTCAGCGCTGAGCTCTGTCTCGGGGTGTTTTCTGCAGGCAACCAGGGCGCTGCTGGAGATCTTCTGGATTCCCCAGTGCAAGGTGACCTTGAAGAAACTTTTCCCCCGCTTCCTCCTGGCTCTTCTCTCTCAAACTTTCTTCATCACAGAAGAACGCTATGAGGAGGTCGATGCCTTCTGGAGGGGATGTGAGCAGGAAGACCACTTTCCCAGTACCCCAAACAGGTACCAGAGCCCAGTCCTGCCGCTCCTGCCATGGCCCTGCAGCTGGGGCCAGGGCTCCCCGTGTGAGCTGGGCTTTGCTCTGCACACAGGTTTGTGCTGACTGTCCTGAAGGAAATGCTCTGCTACCTGGGCTATGAGAAACTGTTTCTGAAAGTCGAGAAAAAGGGTATCTGGGAAAAGCTGCTCAACAATGAGACCAGCTGCACTGCAATGTGGCTGCTGGCCAGGTGAGAGCCCCCTTCTCCCTGCTGTCCCCACCATTTCCCCTCTGCAGACAGGATGGGGGGTCTGTCCCAGGGCCAGGCAGGATGCACCGAGGGCCAGAGACCGAGGCTACGGGACAGCAGCTGCATGGTCAGGAACGGGGTGTCCTCATCAGGGAAGGCCTTGGGGCAGGAGGAGTGTTTTTTGCTAGTGTTGGGCACTGCCTTCCTCCTGGCAAGGGCTGGTAGGGAGAGACCAGCCCTCAGCCAGTCAGGCCTGGGAGAGGTTTGCCCACCCTGCCTGAGGTCAACGGTGGCTCCTTCTCCCCCCATGTCCAGAGAGCTGCACTCTGCATCCAAGAAGCTGTGTTCCCAGGTGTGTCAGTGCCTGGTGGAGCTGCTCCACAGGAAGGAGCCGCACTGGGATGTCCCCAGCTTGGTGCTCCTGGCTAAGGTGAGCCTGGCGAGGAACAGCCCAGGGGCTCAGCTGCCTGGGACGGTGCCCATGCCTGGTGCTGTGGGCTGGAGCCAGTCCTGCACACTGCTGGGGTGCTGCTGGCCTGGCAGCCCCCATCACTGCTCGGTGTGTTTCAGTTCCTGACCTTCCCTGCCATGGGGGTGTGGGATGAACACATCATGGAGCTGATGCCGAGCTACCTGCAGAGCAAGTGCAGCCTGGTCCGACGCCTGGGGCTCAGAGTCCTCATCAGCCTCTTCAAGAAACCTGTGAATGTGAGCAGGGGGCACGTGGGGCTGGGGGAGGGGTGCTGGGGGCAGCTCAAGCTTGGCTGGGCTCCCCAAGTCCTTCAGGGCAGGACTTTGGCTTCTGGGCCCTGAGGCTGCAGCGTAGGGTTGAATGGTAGTGCAGTGCAGCCTTTGAAGGTTTGTGTTCCATACAGATGCTAAGAATAAGGCTCAGACATCTCACAGAGCTACTGAAGGATGAAGATGGGGAGGTGGTCAGGATGGCACTCGCTGCAATCATCCAGATACTGCAGCACAAGATGATCCCAGTTTGCAGCATGCTGGCTCTGGAGCTGGCTGAGAGGCTCCGGCCGCTCTTCACCCACGTAAGGCTTTGTGCCCCCCACCACAGGCACTGGCTGCTGCCAGGAAACTTTGTGCTCTGTGCTATTTCAGAGCCATGCCCAGGCCGGCCTTCAGCAGCCTGTGCTGAGGTCTTGTCCTCTTGCTTTCCTCCAGGACAACAGCCATGTGCAGCTGCTCTCCCTCCAGCTCTTCCAGCATGTGATGGTGTCTGTCAGCAAAAAGGAAAGGAGGTTGCTGAAGGGGCAGGTGCAGCAGAGCCTGGGGCAACTGCTGTGCCACCTGCATGATGAGAGCCAGGAGGTGGCAGAGGTGAGGATCTGTGAGCTGCCCGTGTCCCCGTGGGAGGTGCCCACGGACAGGAACGGAGCTGAGCTCTGCCCAGGCGAGAGGGTGCACATCCTGTGCCCTGGGCAGCGCCACCATCTCCCTTCTCTGTGTCCCTGCAGGCCTCTCGGGTCACCCTGCTCCAAGCTGCTGCTTTCCTCGAGAAGAGGAGGCTCAGCCAGCTGCTGGAGATGAAGCAGATAGAGGCTGTGGGCGAGTGCCTGGTAAGGATGGCCCCCGAGCCCCAGACCCAGCCTGCGAGAGCTGTGCCCCTGCCCGCTGCTGCAGCCTGACCTGGGCACAGGGACCACGCAGCCAGGGGGAGAATCAGCACCAACCCTTTGTCTCCTCTCCCTCTGCAGCTCTCAGAGTGCAGCAGCAGAGCTGTGCAGTGCGCACAGCAGGTCATGCCGTGCCTGCAGAGCAAACAGGAGTCTGTGCGAGAGGCAGCCATCAGGTTCCTGGGTGAGACGCAGCCCCTTGTCCCTCCCTGCCCCACTGCAGCTCGGCCCCAGCTGAGGGAAGAGCCTGGGCTCAGCCCTGCCAAGGAGAAGGGGGCATGTGGCCGGGCTGGAGGGGCTGGTGTGGGGCAGCTGTGACCCTCTGTGTGTTCCCAGGGCTCGCCGGGAGGTACATGGCGGATCAACAGAACAACCTGGAGTTCATCTATGACGGTGAGTGAGGGCAGGAGGGTGTCAGCAGGGAGAAGGAAAGGCCCTGGGCAGGGAGCTGCAAGCCCTGCTGCAGCCAGGGAGAGCAGAGAGTGTGGGCAGAGCAGAGAGAGATGTCGGGGGCACGTGGGGTGCTGGTGGGCAGCACCTTCCCTGCTGCCTCTGGGCCATGGGGGGAGCTGAGGGGGGGTGGCTGTGGCAGGAGGGCTTCCTGAGGTGAAGCCAGGCTCTGATCTCACCTCTGCTCCTCTCTGTTTCAGTCCTTCAGTGCATGAAAGATGATGCCAGCCCTTCAGTCTCCGAGCTGGCAACAGAAACCCAGCACATCCTAACAGATATAAGGGCAGAAGAGCTCCGCAGATCCAGGCGGCGAGGCCGGCTGCTCTGGGGCTGGAGGAGACTTTACTCTGCCATTTTCCGTAGCTGAGTGGGCAACTGGAGCTGTGTGCAAGGCTGATGTAGGGAGCAAGGGCTGCTGGGGCCTCCCGAGCGGCTGGGAAAGGCCATGTGGCTGCTGGAGCTCAAAGAGCACTGAGCTCTGAGGTCTGCACCCGCTGACTGGTTCCTGAGCAGCCAAGCCGCCCTCCAACCAGTCCCCCCCAGCTCCTGCACTGGGCACCGTGTCCCATGGTGTGGGATAGCCTTTGGGCTAGTTGAGGGTGAGCTGTGCTGGCCCTGCTCCCTGTGCACTGACAGAGTAGAGGGTGCAGCAGAGAAGGGTCTGAGGCTGTGCAAGCCCTGACCAATAACCAGAACATCCCCGTGGCAGCAACATTGCTTTTGGGATAAACTCAAAACACAGCACTGTAGCAGCTAGCAGGGAGAAAACTCTCATCCCAGCCTCCAGGACTCTGCAGTTCTCTGACCTCTGGAGTCACTAATAAAAAAGGCAGGCAAATTGTTCTGGTTTGAGTTCCTTTGAAGGTCTATTGCAAATGTCCTTGTGGAACCTGTGGAAAAGAAATGGTGCATTCACTTCAGATGGCTTCGCTATCCTTTGGCCAACCCAAAAAAGCCCCATCCTCCACATCGAGGGCTCTGCCTCAAGGCAGATGGGCTAAAAACACAATCAGATTGATCTTCATGAATTCATAGAATCATACAATGGCTCAGCTTGGAAGGGGCCTTGAAAGATCATCCTGTGCAACCCCCTGCTCCAGCAGGTTCCCCTCAATCAGGTCGCACAGGAACGTGTCCAGGTGGGTTTGGAAACATCCCGAGAAGGAGCTTCCACCCCCTCCCTGGGCAGCCTGGGCCAGGGCTCCCTCAGCCACATGGTGAAAGAGTTTCTCCTTATGTCCCAATGGAATCGTTTGTGTTCCAGCTTCATCACCCCTTGTCCTGTCACTGGACGCTACAGGAAAAAGTGAGAGGTCCTCCTGGGCACCTCACTCCATTCCCCACCACTCCCTGGGCCTGGGGCCATCTGGCCAACATCATCCAGCCTTCAGGCTGAGGCTGTGAGGAGGGGATGGCAAGAACCAAAGTGGAGCTGTTAGACACCCAGGCCAAGAGAGGGATGACCCTGACATCAGTTAGCGTCATCTTCTCTCACGTGACTGCAGCCAGAGCCAGGCAGACAGCCCAAACAGCAAACCCCCTCATCTCAGTGCCTCCCTCAGCCAGTGGGACACTTTCTCCTGGGCCTTTCTTGGGCCCTGTTTGATGCTCTTTCCATTCTCTGAACTAGAGACAAAAACATTCCATGTCCATGTTGGTTTTTTTTGTTTCCTTATAGGGGTCAGTTGATTTTTTGTCTCAGAGAATTAAATGAGAAGGTGAGAAAGGCACTTTCACGTGTCCTGGTGCACTCTGCCCAACCCCTTGCCTTCATGGGGCAATTAGATACTGTTTTGACTTTAGATGATAAGGGAGTCTTTAAGATGGTTATTCAATGAGTGCAGCGTTGAGTTCTCTTGGACACTGATGAGGAGGATTCTGTATCAGAGCCCTCCTTTTTCCACATTACTACAATCTGGACAGGGCTGGGAGCCCTCCCTTGAAGCAGCACCCCGGGATGTATCCTTGTCAGGTTGCTGGGTCCCTGTTCAGGTTCCTTTTGGGGAGTGGGTAAGTGAGAGAGGAACAGCCCTCCCCCCTTAAGGGTCAAACATTTAAGACACATTTTTGCTGCAGTGCATGAGGAGCAACGGTTTTGAACCTTTTGTTTTTCTACTGGGAGTGACATTACCCAATTTGTTCACTCAGAGTCTTTCTGCCATTCAGAGCTTTCTCTTAAATAAAAGAACAGATCTGCACATGGGACTTTATCTCACTTTCCCTTGCTCTTATAAAACAAGATTAATTGCAAGACAGTCTCATAACTTAGTGTTCCATTTGGGAGTACAGATGGTGTTAACGCCATGCAGAGTGGAACGGGGAAACACGGGGGACAGCTCCTCCAAACGTGCTCCCTTGCTAGTTTTCAGGGCTTTTATACACCTCAACACAAAAGCATCACATTTGCCAACAAAAGCATGCATAAAATGTCCATCTCTTCATTTTGCCCTTTACCACAGAACCATAGAATCACACAAAGGTGGGGGTTGGACCTTTAGAGATCATGTAGTCACAGCCCCCTGCAGAAGCAGCTTCACCTAGATCAGGTCGCATAGGTGGGTCTCCAAGACCTCGAAGGAAGGAGCCTCCACAGCCCCTCTGGGCAGCCTGTGCCAGGGCTCCCTCACCTCAACAGGGAAAGAGTTTGTTCTTATATTTAAGTGGAACTTTTTGTGTTCCAGCTTCATCCCATCACCCCTTGTCCTGTTGCTCCTGTTGATTGGTTCCCAACTATCATACAACTTGCAAAATCACAGGGATTGGTCAAAAAAAGATACCAGTCCCTTGGTTTTAGTAATAACTAAGGTAACAGCTAAGGTAGCCTAAGGAGTACATGTCCCAGGGTCTCCTGGCTAAGGTAACAGGGCCCTATCAGCTGTGGTGTGTAATTCTTGCAGTTTGATCCTTATGTGATTCAAATGAATGCTTAATACCTCTGCTGCTACATGGGGTTGTTCTCTCCCAGCTGCACGACTCTACACTTGCCCTGGTTGAATTTCATTAGATTTCTCCCAGCCCAACTCTCCAGCCTGTCCAGGTCTCCTTGAAAGGCAGCACAGCCTCTGGGGTGTCAGCTGCTCCCCCAGCTCAGTACCACCAGCAGACCTGCTGACAGTGCCTCTGTTCCCTCAGCAAGTCACTAATGAACAGCACCGGTGCCAGCACCGACCCCTGAGGGGCTCCACTAGACACAGGCCTCCAACTACACCCTGCCCCATGGATCACCACTCTCTGCCTTCTTCCCATCAAGCAGTTAACAACGCCCCTCACTGCCTGATCATTCAGCCCACACCTTCTCAGTTTGGAAAAGCATCGTGCTGGTCTTTTCCAGGACGCCAGCTTTTAAGTGAGCACTCCCAGGGCAATCTGTCCTCCTACCTGTCCCAGCAGTTCAGACGGAGCTGCTGTTGGACATCTGCTGCCTCTGGGCATGGGGCACTTCTGGGCTTCTGGGCTTTGTCCAGCTCCTTCCCATCACCACAACAGGGAGTGTTCTTGGATGTCAGAAGCCCTCAGCATTTCTGCTGCCCTCAGGGAGCTCAGAGCAAGGGCTGCGAGGCCAGGGGATGGGCTGTGGGTGAGTGCAGAGCCAGGGCAGCTGGACTGTCCCTCTGCCTGGTGCCCAGCGCCCTGTCCCTGCCCCTTTCTGCCTGTCCCCTGTGAGCCTGCACAGCCCCAGCCCCTGCTGAGAGCAGAGGGATCCCCCTCACACCACTCCGTGACTCGCCCTTGCTCAAGCTCTCAGCCCCCCACGGCCAGCCAAGGGCACTGACGGCTCATTTCCCCCACCCAGCAGCACTGTCTGTGCCTCAGTGTGTCTGTGCTCTCTGTGGGACACTGAGACAACACACAGCTCCCAGGCAGAGAACAGCACAGGACATGGACAGAGCTGTTTGTGCAGGAGGAGTGGTTTTTGCTAGTGTTGTGCACTGCCTTCCTCCTGGCAAGGGCTGGTAGGGAGAGACCAGCCCTCAGCCAGTCAGGCCCGGGAGAGGTTTGCTCACCCTGCCTGAGGTCAACGGTGGCTCCTTCTCCCCCCATGTCCACCTCTGCTCCTCTCTGTTTCAGTCCTTCAATGCATGAAAGATGATGCCAGCCCTTCAGTCTCCAAGCTGGCAACAGAAACCCAGCACATCCTAACAGATATAAGGGCAGAAGAGCTCAGCAGATCCAGGCAGCAAGGCTGGCTGCTCTGGGGCTGGAGGAGACTATACTCTGCCTATTTCCCTAGCTGAGTGGGCAACTGGAGCTGGGGGATCAGAGCAAGGGGTGCTGGGGCCTCCAGAGCAGCTGGGGAAGGCCACGTGGCTGCTGGAGCTCAAACAGCATCCTGCCTTGAGTATTCTTACCCTTGTGCTTTTTGGTTGTCCTTTCTGTAGTAGCTGTGGAAACATTAAAGATATGACTCATTTAAGGTTTGTTTGGGGTGTTTGCTGTTGTGGTTTAAGTCCAACCTCCACTCAGTCCCCTTCTGCCCAGTGGGATGAGGATGGGAATGAGTGGGGGGAAGGAAGACTCAAGGATTGTCAGGGAGGAGCCTGACGAGCGGGGAGAGAAAGAAATGGAGAAGGCAAAGCACAGGGAGATGGAGAATTGAAGAAAAATAAGGATGAACAGCCCTGCAGAGAGATGGAAATGTTGGGTCAGGGAGCAGAGGGATAGAGAGAAAAGGCACAACAAGCTGAGCAGAGAAAGAGAGGCAGCAAAGAGTTGGCCAGGCTGCAGGACAGAGGCCAAAAACAAAGCTGGGAAGCAGCAACTTCAAACAGTCCATGACCCTGTTGGGTTGTAACTCAGCTGCCAACAACCAAACCTCCTGCAGGAAAATGGGGAGGACAAAAAGGTGAAGCTTTGTGGGTTGAGATAAGGATTTAATGACAAGGGCAAGGAAGGAACAAAGCAGCTCTAACAACAGCAGAGGTGCCTGATGCTCAGTCCTGAGGTGCTCTTATGGCCTTGCCAGTTAATCCCATCCCCACCAAGCCCAGGACAGATCTGTAGTCTCCTTTCAAGCTCAGGTTGCAACCATCAGCACGAGATGAGGATGTTTTGCTCAGCCCTGGCTCTGCTGTTGCTATCCTGGCGTTGCACAGGGACAGTTTTTCTTCCTACTTGCGGTATCCTTCAACCTGCAACAAGAAAACCAGCACTTGACCCACAAGAACTTGCTCTCAGCCATCGCTGCAGGTGCTGTGAGTCCTTCTGCTCTGTCAGCAGATACAGCTTGGTGAAGTGGCTTTGACCTAAAGGAGTTGTGGTGCAGAATGGCAACGCTCGTTCCATCCTGTCCACCCTGGAGATGTATCAGGGGCATCAAAGGCAGCAACTGGTTCTCCTCAGCTGGATGCCAAGGTGAGATGCAGAAGGCTGCCCATCCCAGGGGAGCACAGAGCTGTTTTAGAATCACAGAGTCACAGAAGGATGGGGGTTGGAAGGGACCTCTAGAGATCATCGAGTCCAAGGCCCTGCAGAAGGTCACACAGGAACAAGTCTCAAAGAGCTCCAAGGAAGGAGCCTCCACACCCTCCCTGGGCAGCCTGGGCCAGGGCTGCCTCATCTCACACTGGAACGGTTTCTCCTTATGTTTAATGGAATTTTTGGGTCCGAACTTCTTTCCATCACCCCTTGTCCTGGCACTGGGTGCAACACAAAAAAATGCTGCCACAACCTCCTGACACCCACTTATATACTTATAAATATCAGTGAGCTGCCCCCTCAGGCTCCTCCAGACTAAACAGCCCCAGGTCCTGCAGCCTCTCCTCAGGAGGAAGATGCTCCAGTGCCCTGATCATCTTGGTGGCCCTGCACTGGCCTCTCTGCAGCAGTTCCCTGTCCCTCTGGAGCTGGGGAGCCCAGAACTGGACACAGGACTCCAGATGAGGCCTCTCCAGCTATGGCAAGGCTCAGGGGGAGCAGAACCTCCCTTGACCTGGGTGGTAGTTGGACCTTGGCTGGATGCCAGGTGCCCACCACACCACTCTATCCCCCATGGTCAGTTTATTATCACCCAGCACTGCCAGGTCTCTCTGCAGAGCTGCTCTCCAGCAGGTCACCCCCAGCCTGTGCTGGTGCATGGGGTTGTTCCTCCCCAGCTGCAGGACTCTGCCCTTGTCCTTGTTGAACCTCAGCAGGTTCCTCTCTGCCCAACTCTGCAGCTGGTCGAGATCCTACTGAATGGCAGCTCAGCCATCCCTGTGGAACTCCACTGGCCACAGGCCTCCAGCTCCATTCTGTGCCGTTGACACCACGTGCCCTCGTGGGCAGGAAGGCCAATGGTTCCCTCGAAATGCTGCCATTCTGTGATTCTGTAATTACCTCTCTGATGTCTTCTCTGGAGGAAAGTGGCAACTCACCTGTTTCTTTAGCTCCATAATTATTGCCTCCTTTTGGAGAATTTGATAGTGTCTCATTTCCAGAACCTCTTTTAAGCTCTCCAGATCTTTCTCCAAGTGCAGATATTCAGCTCGTGTTGCCTAAAAAACACACCAAGGTGTTGTCAGCCATAAATCCCTCTTCAGCCATAACAGAAAGTTCCCTCGGTGTCCCCAGTGGTTTGGAGACTCAGTGAAGTGAAAACCACTTGGACCTGTGCCTCCAAACCCATCTGAACTCTGATAGTCTCTCCTAGACCGTCACTTTGTCTGGATACAGATGGATCCCTTCCTAGAAGGACAAGATGGCACGTTGCTCAGCAACCCCCTTCCTCCTCATAGCTTGGGAGCTGCACGAGGTGTTTTATGCTTGTGCATGGACTTTGGGGTTCAACTCATGGGCAAAAGATGTGCTCTGAGTTCCACTGAGGAAACATTGTCACTCACTGAAGCTGTTGTGGATTTTTCCCAGTGTATGTCATGACAGTGACTTGCCTGGATGGCACCTGGCATTAACATCACTGGGACACAACAGCATTTGTCCTTTCCCATCTATTAACCACTGCAGCAGAGGTGGAGAGGGACTCATGCTGCCTGTTTCCCATGGCCAAGCCTGGTGCAGACGTTTCTGCCCCTTCCCTAAGGAGTCCTCTCACCTCTAAACTCCCTGAGCCCTTTGCTCACCCTGCTGTTGTCATCCTTGACACAGCTGCCTGTGGGGTTTGTGCTGTGAACACAGGGAAATGTCCCCAGTTCAAAGAAAACTTTGCTTTGGGAGGGGGGAGGGATGTTTCAGGGTTATTCCTGACTCCTCCTCAGAGCTCAAGACCTGGGGTCTCAGCTGGGACATGCCCACAAGTCCCCAGGCTATAAGGAGGCTGTTGCTATCCACTGAATCCCATGGTGTGAGTCATCCTGAGAAACACAGATCTTGATGACTGGATAGTCTGAGCTGCCATCTACCTTCTGTTTTTCCTTGTAGCTCCTCTGCAGAGCCTCCTCAAACCGGTTTGCTTTGGCCTGAAGAGATTGGTTCTGGAAGGTGAGGGTGTCTATCTGGTCCTGGAGGGCAGACACACACCAATGAGCATCCCAACCATGTTCTCAGCCCTCTTCCATTCACACAAGACCCCTGCAGGGTGGTAGTTATCACATGAGGCTGCCTGGACGTGCAGGTTTTGATAAGCCTCAGGGAACCCCCAGATCCCAGCAGCCGCTTGATCCTGCCTTGGCACTAGACCATGAAATGCTCAGTCACCCCCATCACCTTGGGCTGGGGAAGAACGAGCGTGTCCTTCCTTAAAAGAGCTGGCACTTCTATCCCAGGCATGAAAGAGACCATTGGTGCAGTCCCTAAAGCCTGCATGAGGCAGGACATCCCCCCAGCCCTGCTTCCTTCACCCCTCTGGGCTTCTAACGTGGCAACAAGCAAGGCTGAGTTAGTGGCATGGACTTTAAAAGGCTTTGGCTTCCTCTCAGAGCTCTGCACAGGAGCAACATGTTGTCTTAACCAATTGTGTCCCTCTTCTCTGTTGCCTCTCTCTGTCCAACCAGGGCAAAAACCACGAGTGCTGTGAAACTGGTGCTCTGGTCATTGGCAGATGTGATTTCTGGGCTGGGAGATGACCCCAGTGCTCTTTGCAAAGCTGCTGAGCTGCCTCCAGCCGCCACAGCCAGGTGAGGAAGGGCTGGGCAGTGAAGGAGCTGCTCACCTTGAGAGACAGATACAGCTTTTCAAAGTTCTTTTCCATTTGTGCCTTTTCCACTTGGTGAGCAATGGTCAGCTCTGGGGAGGAGACAGACACATGACATCACTAAGAGAAATCCAGCAAGCCAGGGTCCAAGAGCACAGACATTGTGAGCCAAGTGCTATTTGGGATGAAGATTTAGAACATGGAGGCTGAGCAGGAAACTGGGAATAATATCCTCTGTGACCTGAGGGGAGAGCAGTGGATGTCATCTGCCTTGGCTTCAGATACCATCTCCCACTGCTCAGGCAGTGTGGCTTGGATGAGGGGATGGGGAGGGGGATGGGGAAGGGGCTGAACAACAGAGCCCAGAGGGTGGGGATCAATGGCACAAAGTCCAGTGTGAGGCCTGTGGCCAGTGGAGTTGCACAGGGATGGGTTCTGGGGCCAGTCTGGTTCAACATCTTCATCAGCCACCTGGGTGAGGGGACAGAGGGACCCTCAGGGAGTTCCCTGCTGGCACCAAACTGGGAGCACTGGCTGATTCCCCAGAGGCTGTGCTGCCAGTCAGTGGGATCTCAACCAACTGGAGAGTTGGGCAAGGAGGAACCTGCTGAGGTTCAACAAGGACAAGGGCAGAGTCCTGCAGCTGGGAAGGAACAACCCCCTGCACCAGCACAGGCTGGGGGTGCCCTGCTGGAGAGCAGCTCTGCAGAGATAGACCTGGCAGTGCTGGTTGATAATAAACTGACCACAGTTATGTGCCCTGGTGGGCAAGGAAGGCCGTGGTGGCATCAAGAAGAGCGTGGCCAGCAGCTCAAGGGAGGTTCTTCTCCCTGGTGAGGCCTCATCTGGAGTCCTGTGTCCAGCTCTGGGCTCCCCAGCTCAGCTCTCCTTCCCCCAGCTTTGGAGAAAGGGGTGGAAAAACCTACTGGAGCTATTAAAAATTAGGCCCAGATGCTTGTCTGAAAAAACAGTCAGGGAAGATTGTACAGAGCAGTGTGAAATGTCAGGTAAAGCTTGTAGAGAGATGTGTCTTTAGATACTGAACCAGCAGGGAGGAAACAGCAGCATCAAACCTGTCTGCAGCATCAAATCACACAGATCAGACCCCAGCAATGCTGAGGGGCAGAGTGGTACCAGCATGTGCCTTTGGCCTGCTCAGCACAGCCAGACTTTTGCTGCTGAGCAGCATGAGACCTGTGTTTAGTGGCAGTGTGGGCATTCAACAGACAAATTCAGAGATGCTGCGTGAGCTGGAGCCCCCTGAGCACCCGAGGTCTGTGTGTAAAGTGAGGGACAATAAGGACTCTCTGAGCAGTGGCCCATGGAGAAAGCCTGATCTTTGGCCCAAAGACCCCTCAGCCAGTCTCAGGTCAGAGCCAGGTGCTGTTCATTGCACACAACTCTCTCTCACCCCTAGCATCACTCTGCTGGTCCACCAAACGTGGTCAAAGCACCAGACTAACACAAGCTTTCTGTGTCCTGTGCTCTTGGGGGGAGAAAATCCAGGCTTACAACCCCCCCACACACACCTCCCCCTGCATTGCTGATGGCTGCTGTGGAATAGCTCTCTGGCCATCGGGTTGCCTCTGGCTTACCTTGAATCCTCTGGTCATTCTCGTTCTGCAGCACCTCCACTCCGAGCTTCTGGTTCTTTTCCAGCTTCTCCTTTGCACCGTCGTGTGCAGCTTTGATAACTTTCAGCTGTTCCAACGACAAGGAGTGGAGACATGGATTAGATGTGCTGGGATACCCTGAGAACCTACTGCAGGAGACCTTCTGTGAGCTGCAAGGAGTAACAGGATCTCCTGAGTGTTTGTAGCACTTTATTCCTGCTCTCCTTGCTTCTCAGCTGAGCAGCACCCTAGAGCAATGGTTCTCCTCTACCATCTCCTTAATCTTCTCCTCAGATCTGAGGGACATTGCAAGAAAACAATCTTGCATCAGCTGAATCAAGAAGCAAAAGACCTGCTTAATGTTTAGACAACGTGTGGCATGGACCCTGCATGTGGCCCTGCACCACCTCTAACCAGCCTTGCCCATAACAACGAGCAGGGCTCTGCTGGCCAGACCTGTGTTGGGCAGATTCTGGTTCCAGAATCCTTGCTGTCAAGAGAAATTGTCTCCAATAGATGGGCTGGGAAGCAGGTTGGGGGGGGGGTCAGGGAGCTGGTCCTGATAATTTGTGTTGTAGATGACCTGGGAGCACGTGAAGAGCAGATATGGCAATGTCATGTGCTGTGTCCAAACAGGACTGGGAGGGAGGAAAAGGGGCAGGAATATCATCAGGTGGTTACCAGTGTCTTGGGTGGTCAATGGGTTTCATCACCTGCACCCACTCAGTGCTGGCAAGGTCTGCTCTGCAAAGAGAACAGGGAGACACTGACCTGCTGCTGATGCTGCAACTGGATTTGCTCCAGCTCCAGGTTGTGCTTCTCCAGCAAGCTCTTGACAGTGGTCTTGGAATCCTCCCACAGCCGCCCCGCCAGTGCCTGCAGCTTGTCCTGCTGCTGCCTCTGAGTCTGCCTCAGCTTCTCCTCAATGCACCTCTCCAGCTCCTCCTTCTCCCTCTGAAGGTTCTTGTATCTCACTGTGTTGAGGACTGTGCAGACAAGAGCCTGCAGTCAGGCTCTGAGCACCTCAGGAGCACCCACGGCACTGGGGCTGAGCACAGGGGCTCCCCTGAGTCTCAGCCACCAACAAGCAATAGCTGTGGCTTCTCTCTCTGTCCCCTCTGTCCCTCACACACCAGCATTTCTGCCAACAGAGGCAAAGTGTGCAGAAGCCTGTGCAGCCCTGGGATGTGAGGAAGAGTGAGAACAACAGGACTGCTGCTCATAACAATGATGGAGGGACCTCCATGGATCTGCAGGGTGACTGGATGTCCCCTCCTGGCCAGCACAGTCTTGGAGACACAGATTGAGGCCATTACTTTGCCTTGGAAATGATAAACACGTGAGACAAAGAGACACTTGAGACAAAACCTTTCCTGTGTGACCTGATCTAAGTGATGTCCACACTCTTGTGCAACCTGACCTAAGTGAAGCTGCTTTAGCAGGGGGGTTGGACTGGAGGAACTCCCGAGGTCCCTTCCAACCCCTGTGTGGTTCTGTGATGCTGCCATCAACCACAGACTTCCAGGTGACAAAGCATGTGGGGTGCTCTGGTGCTAACCAAGGAGATTCAACTGGAAAGAGGGAGGACATGAGCCCCTGACCTGGAGTTAACAAAAGACTGGTGACACCAACCACCCAAGGGCAGAGAAGCTCAGGGGATTTTAAACCTGCACAAAACTGAGACTTCCTTGATAAGGAAGAAACCAACTTGCTGGAGGTGGACAGAGGAACAAAAAGACCCCAGACTCAACTATCACTCTGGGGCCAAGCCCAAGAGGGGAGAGAGACTGAGACTGTCAGGGTATAAGACCCCAGGGATCTCTTGCTGTGAGACTGCTCCGGCTCGAGCTGTAATAAACCAGCTCAGTGCCAGAACCCAGAGTCCAAACTCTTCTTTGCAGTCAGGGGCTGAGATTGGATCCAGCTACCCCTAGACTGCTCCCAGGAGTTTGGGAAGCGAGGGGGTACAGCCTGAACCTCACAGCTCATGTCAGAGCCCCCCATGAAGGGCAGTTTGGGTGCCCAAGTGACCATCTCCCCACACTGACCTTCCACATTGACTGTGCTCTGGCACCCAGATTTGCTCAGTGTGTCCAGAGCAGGAATGACTGCTGGGGTTCTGTTCTGACCCTGATGTTTTTCTGGAGCACTGGGAAGGACAATGTGTCCCTTTCAAGCTCTCTGCTCTTTCCAGAGGGGAGGAAGTGAGTGTGAACCAGGGAGCTCAGCCCTGCAGTGACACACAGAAAGCTTTGCCATCTGCCTCGTGCCCAAAGGGGAATGGTGCAATGTCACATGCTGAAATGTCCTGTGACCTGCTCATTTGGTTTACAGCTCCAAACCCTTTCCATGGCTTTGTACTTTTCTCCAGCCACACAAAGGACTTGTCTGACAGCAGGCAATTGTGACATCTCCTTGCCAGTGGGTGGAAGGAAAAACAGCTGTGGGTCTTGAGGGACCCATCTCCACAGCAAAGGGGCAGAATGGCAGCAAAAGCCACAAAACCCCTCAGCACTGGGCTTCAGAAGCTTCCCACAAGTGCAGGTTGCCCAGGATCAGGTCACAGGGAGGAACTGCTCTTGGGTAAAGTGAGACAATCCCCTTGGTGTCACTTTGCTTTTGCCACTCACCAGCTTCGTCCCTCAGCCTTGCAACTTCAAATTCCAACTCCTGTGTTTCCACAAGGGCGTTTTCGATCTGTTCAAGAGAAAAAGAGAGAGGGGAATATGTAGAGTCCCCAGGATAAATACCTTCACACGCTCCTTTAGTGAAGCGGATTAGATGAACTCCTCAGATCCTCAGGAGGGGAGGCTGGGGGTGGGATAAGGAAATTGTTCAGCACAAGACATTTGTATTTGTCTCTCATTCTGTGTGCCCTTTATGGCCAGACTGCAGGTTTCATTCTGTGAAACCATTTCCACCTGTTTCTGCCTGTGTTTGACCACCTCCCAACACACTCCTCTGGTCACACAGTGGAGTTTGCAGGCAGCTGCTTACTGCACTTGCACCAGCCTGGGCACGCTGGGCATCCCCACACAGGCACCAGGCTGATGTTCAAGGTGCCTGTTGCCACCTTGATTTCTGCTGGTGTCTTGTCTGTAAAGAATGAGAGCTCCTTTCCTTGACCTTTCCCCAAAGAAACTGGAATGTCTAAGGAATTAAACCAGAGGAGCTGCTGAAAGGGAAACAGAAACACGTTTCCATTAGCACTGCTGAGGTGCTGTTAGCAAAATGCAAGGACTGGACAGCTGAGATGTCTGAGTGCTGTGCAAACTGACAAAGAAAAGACCTGCCAGAGTTTGGTTTAGCAGCAGAAATCCCAGCACAGGCTGGAATGGATCTGGAATCATACTGGGAAGGAGATAAAGGAATGTAAAGTGCTGGGAAGGTCATGAATGATTGGGAACTAGATCAGGCCACTCTAAGCATGTCCAAGGTTAGAAAAGGACAAGAAGCTTCAAGGACACTCCTAAAACCTCAGTCAGGATAAAAGGCCCTGTAGCAGCAAATGGAATTAGAAGGAGTCCTAAAGAGTAAATCCTGCTGGAGTAAGCAAAGGAGGCTCAGAAAGCTGAGTTCAGAGCACAGAAAGGCTGAGTTCAGCAGAAGGATACAGAGCAGACAGGAGACACAACCAGCTCTGTCTCCTCGAAATGAAGGTGGAAAACAAAAAGATGTCAGAGCTGAACTGTTTCTGTGTATTTTCCCTCAATCTATTTTTTTCCCCTCTGTGAAGAGAATTAACACAATGGCTTTATTTTTCCTAATACCAAGTAAAGGGGGTCTGGAATGCAATTAATCACAGAACCATAGACTCACAGAATGGTGGGGGCTGGAAGGGACCTTTAGAGATCATCCAGCACCCCATTTCAATTCACTCTCAGCCAAGAAAACCTGTAGTTCTGCCTCATTTCACTTCTCTTAGGTTGGAGGAGAAAGAGGATCACTAGAGAGGCCAAACCTTATGGCAGCCAGAAAGTGCATCGTCCCTCTGGACAAGTTTCCTTTAGAACTCATTCTCTGTGTTGCTCTTAGAAGTGAGAAGTGCAGCCACAAATCAACCCTGAGGTTACTACAGAAGGCGTAGAGGCCCCTCCTTGTTTCCCAAAGATCCCAGCCTCATGTTTCAGCGGTGGGATGGCATGATGTGAGGAGCTGCAGTGCATCTGGAAGAGGGGTCAGGCTTGTCCCTGGCAGCCTGAGGGCAGCCCCTGAGCCCAGAGGAGCGTCGCTCTCAACACCCCACGATGTGCACAGAGAAGCTGCAGCACCAGCCTGGCCCTGGGAGGAGAGAAAGAGGAGAAAGTACCTTCTCACTCTGCCTTTGAGCGAGGGAAAACCATTTGGAGCAGCACTTGCCCATCCTGGCAGCACCAGGGCCAAGCCAGACTGAGGCTGGCAGAGCTGCCATTGGCTTCATCTAAAGCCACTGGAGCTGCCACCGTCACAATGGGCAGGGCTGGGCAAGGTGGGGGAGCCAATGAATGGCATCACCTGGGGTTGTGGAACCAGGGGTGGGGGCCAAAGGGTGAATATGAGCCAACAGCATTCCCAGGTGGCCAGGAAGACCAGTGGCATCCTGGCTGGGGGCAGCACTGGGGCGGCAGCAAGCCCAGGGCACTGATTCTCTTCATGCTGGGCTCTGGGGAGGCTGCAGTTCAAGAGCTGCAGTTCAGTGCTGAGCCCCTCACTCCCTGCCACAGGGACACTGAGGGGCTGCAGCTCCAGGGCTGGAGGCAGGATTGGACCCCTCACTCACTGCCACAGGGACACTGAGGGGCTGCAGCTCCAGGGCTGGAGGCAGGATTGGACCCCTCACTCACTGCCACAGGGACACTGAGGGGCTGCAGCTCCAGGACTGTGCTCAGTGCTGAGCCCCTCACTCAGTGCCACAGGGACACTGAGGGGCTGCAGCTCCAGGACTGTGCTCAGTGCTGAGCCCCTCACTCAGTGCCACAGGGACACTGAGGGGCTGCAGCTCCAGGGCTGTGCTCAGTGCTCAGCCCCTCACTCACTGCCACAGGGACAATGAGGGGCTGCAGCTCCAAGGCTGGAGGCAGGATCGGACCCCTCACTCCCTGCCACAGGGACACTGAGGGGCTGCAGCTCCAGGGCTGGAGGCAGGATTGGGCCCCTCACTCAGTGCCACAGGGACACTGAGGGGCTGCAGCTCCAGGGCTGTGCTCAGTGCTGAGCCCCTTACTCAGTGCCACAGGGACATTGAGGGGCTGCAGCTCCAGGGCTGTGCTCAGTGCTGAGCCCCCCACTTACTGCCACAAGGACACTGGGGGCTGCAGCTCCAGGGCTGTGCTCAGTGCTCAGCCCCTCACTCCCTGCCAGAAGGACACTGGGGGCTGCAGCTCCAGGGCTGTGCTCAGGGCTCAGCCCCTCACTCGCTGCCACAGGGACACTGAGGGGCTGCAGCTCCAGGACTGGAGGAAGGATTGGGCCCCTCACTCACTCCCACAGGGACAATGAGGGGCTGCAGCTCCAGGGCTGGAGGCAGGATTGGACCCCTCACTCACTGCCACAGGGACATTGAAGGGCTGCAGCTCCAGGACTGGAGGAAGGATTGGGCCCCTCACTCACTGCCACAGGGACACTGAGGGGCTGCAGCGTGGCCAGAGCTGGGCACAGAGCTGGGGAAGGGGCTGCAGCACAAGGGTGCTGGGCAGGGACTGAGGGAATGAGGGTGCTGAGCCTGGAGAAGAGAAGGCTGAGGGCAGCCAGCAGCACTCTCTGACACTCCCTGACTGGAGCCTGTGGCAAGGGGGTTACTCTCATGCAGACCCCAGCTACAGTAGTAAGTAGGTCCCCATGCAGTCTATCAGCCAGCACGGTGTCACATTTGCAGCTGCTTTCCTATGGGAGCTATCTTCAATCCCACACTATTTTTCTCCTTAGCTCCCATTGAAAAAATACATGTGTCTGTTAAGTTATACGACTGTGTATGGGAGCTACAAGAAAGCAGGAAGGCAGACCCCAGCTACAGTAGTAAGTAGGTCCCCATGCAGTCTATCAGCCAGCACGGTGTCGCATTTGCAGCTGCTTTCCTGTGGGAGCTATTTTCAATCCCACTCATTTGGACTGCTCAGCTCCCATTGAAATTGCCTAAAACCATTTACTACAATCATTTCAAGCATCAACATAGACCACCTTTTAGTTTCTCAATGCCAAAATGTTCTGTTCTTCCAAGTTCCATTCCTGACACCTAAAATGACTTAGAGAGTTTCCACTGTAAGAAAACCAGTATTCATCATCACATTTAAAGCAAAATGCATAACATCACGACCAACAGTTTTTACACTCGTTGAGGCAAGGGACTGAGGATGGAAAGGACGGGCCCAGCGGTCCGTGAGGGCCGGGGCCGGCGGTGTCGGTGCGATGTGTGTGGGGGGGCTCCGGAGACACCGACCGGGCGCGGGAAGCGGCTGCGCGGCGGCGGCTGCGGATGGAAGGGGCGGGGGGGGTCTGGCTCACTCCGTGCCGTCCCCGGCGCCGGCGGCGCAGTCGGTATTACTCTCTCCCGTGTTTTCTTTGTCTCCCCTCGCGTGCCGGATGGTGCCCAGTCTAACACGGGGTCGCGCTCCCCACTCTCCTCTGATCATCCTGCGCCGCATCCCCGCCCGACTCCGCCGGCTCGGCATTCCCCTGCGAGTCGCCCCAGGGGTAACTCGGCGGGTTGGGCTCAAATGGGAAGCAGCTCTCCGGCTGGGGCTCTGCTCTGAAGCCCCTTCGCTTCTCTGACTTTGTAAATACTCTTGTGTAGAGAAGAATCTTTTTCTTTTTTCTCGGTATCATTCGCCTCAGCGCCGCTCCCGACACTACTCTCGGTGCTGCTCCAGGCGCTGCTCTCGGCACCTCTCCCGACACTACTCTCGGTGCTGCTCCCGGCGCTTCTCCCGGCGCCTCTCCTGGCACTACTGTCGGTGCCTCTGCCAGTTCACTCTCTGCCCCAGGGACAGGCTCACTAAGTGGGGGGGGCAGAGGCGGGGGCTCTTTAGGCCGGCACTCTCGTGCCCCGGGAGGGGCCGATGACTCACATGGCTCCCGCACCCCATTTTCTACACGCGGGGTGGGGAGCATTACTTTTGAGACGGTAGGAGCCAGCGAAGTGGATTGGAACCAGTCACGCTCATCGTTTTTGTTCTTACTCTGTGCTGCTGATGCGTGCTCAGCAGCCTTCTTTTCTGCCTGATGTTGCAACAACACATTGTGCACTATCCGCCAAAACTTCCCTAACTTTTCAGCTATCTCATCATCCTCCAGGGTAGCTTCCCACAGCAAATCCCCAAATCTACGCCATTCGCTCAATTCATGCACTGTCTGTGGATTCTGAAACACTCCCTTAGCATACCCATAAGCTAACAACCCTGGTAGGTCTTTTTGCAGATCTATACCCTTTATCTGCCGCTTCTGCAAGAATGCAGTAAATAAATCATATGCCGCTTGCCTTTCCACACCTATTTGTCAGCGCGCTGTTGCA
Source organism: Colius striatus (assembly GCF_028858725.1). Lineage (NCBI taxonomy): Eukaryota > Metazoa > Chordata > Aves > Coliiformes > Coliidae > Colius > Colius striatus. Next base: position 1,305,907 of record NC_084786.1, read on the forward strand.
GCCCTTCAAGGTCCGGCGGCACGTATCGGCCGGGCTCATCTATACGGTCACCCAGGGCATGGCGTGTTCCCAATTTTCACGCTTATTGCCGTCCTTGCTGCATAGGACCCGAACCCCTTCGTCGCTCCGCCGTGGCGCCCAGTCGGTATATCACGTCCTTCGTGTATCACGTCGGGGTCACCATTTGCTGAAGACGACGGGAGACAAGCCCACCCTGCAGTGCAACAAGTCTCAACTTTATTTGCAAAGATACAACTCTTTTATAGATACAATAATCAGGCTGATACATATTGCAAAAGCTAAGCTCATCATTGGTTCCCAGTTAGGTGCAAACCTCGCCCTTGTTTCAACATACTCCAGATATGTGTGGCTGCTTAACCCAAACTAAGCTCCTGCTTTCTCATCCTGTTATCATACAGCTCTCTTGCTCTCACGGCCTTGAGCAGGAGTCCACTATCTTATCGCTTAATGCTTACTGCCTAACCAGCTGTATTCTATCATGTCCTCTTTTCTCTAGCCAAGTCTCCACAAAACTCCCCACATAGGTGGGGTCTGCCTTCCTGCTTTCTTGTAGCTCCCATACGCAGTGGTATAACTTAACCGACAACATGTATTTTTTCAATGGGAGCTGAGCAGTCCAAAGGAGTGGGACTGAAGATAGCTCCCACCGGAAAGCAGCTGCAAATGGGACACCGTGCTGGCTGATAGTCTACAATGGGACCTACGTACAACTGTAGCTGGGGTCTTCCTTCCTGCTTTCTTGTAGCTGTCATACACAGTGGTATAACTTCTACCGACAGTTTGTATTTTTTCAATGGGAGTTGAGGTTAATTATGGATGGATAAAGTTGTGATGGACCGGCTTGCACCTCCTCGTCCACATCCATAGCAAGCTTGAGCAAGGGGAAAACCGAAACAGCAGATTGTAACAGAAACAAGGTCAAAGCAAGAAGATAGGACAGGACATTAAGCCAAGCGTTGTTAGAGGACTGAATATAGCAATCAATTTAGCATTGTATGATTGACTGTACTTGACTAATAAATGGTAACATATGTAACTAACAATAATAGAAAGGTAACTAAACGTAAGGTAAGCATAACCATAGTGTGAGAGAAAACTAACTGAAGGCCGAACAGATGGGGTGATATTTTAGACACAATAAGGCTGATGTTTTAAGCACAATAAGGATGGTGTTTCAACACAGTGAGGTTGGTGTTTAAGTTGTTACCAAAATGAAACTTTGAGGCCTTATGCATAGTGCGTGATGCTTAGTATTAACTATTTGCCATGAATTGTGGCACGTACAAAGCATTTGGAAAAGGTATAGAAGTGATGATGATGTGACAATAAATTGGAGCTGATGCACATCAGATTGGCGTCTGGTCACTCCCGTTTCGCGCAACAAAGAAGAACCCCTGCACAAAGAAAAAGAAACCCTGCAGAACAGGCTGCCCAGAGGGCTTGTGGAGTCTCCTTCCTTGGAGGATTTCAGCACAAGCCTGGACACTTTCTTGTGCCACCTGATCTAGGTGAACTGAATTCTGGGGGAGGGGGTTGCTCTAGATGATCTCTAATGGTCCCTTCCAACCCCTACCACTCTAGGATTCTATGATGTCACACAGTCTAGATGCAGTACCCAGATGTGCTGTGATGTCACGGAGCACTGTTGAGGCATCCAGAGGTGATGTGATGTTATAGAGAACTGTTGCCATGCCCACGTCTGCTGTGATGTCACAGAGTCTCATTTCAGTGCCCAGATACTATGTGAAATCTCAGAGCACTGTGTGTCCAGTGTCCAGATGTCCTGTGATGTCACAGAGCACTATTGCAGTGCCCAGATGTGCTGTCATATCACACAGCCCTGCTGCAAAGCCCAGATGTGCTGTTGCGTTACACAGTCCTATTGCAGTGCACACGTCTTATGATGTCACAGAGCACTGTTGCACTGCCTAATACTAGGACGTCGCAGAACCCCACGGCAGTGTCTGGATGTGATGTGATGTCAAACACTCTTGTTGCAGTGCCCAGATTTTCTGTGATGTCCTACAGCCCCGTTCCAGTGCCTAGATGTGCTATGATGTCACGGAGCAGTGTAGCACTGCCCAGATGTGCTGTGATGCGACGCACACCGCACATCCTCTGCAATGCCCACATGTACTGCTATGCCACACAGTCCTGTTGTAGTGCCTAGATGTTCTCTGATTTCACTCACCCCCTTGTCATGCCCAGATGTGCTGTGATGTCACACGGCCCTGTTGCAGGGCCCAGATGTGCTATGATGTCACAGAACACTGTTGCAGTGCCCAGATGTGCTGTGATGTCACAGAGTACCACTGCAGTTCCCACTTGTGCTGTGATCTCACAGGCACTGTAGCAATGTCCTCTTGTGATAGGATGTTTCAGAGCACTGTTGCAGTGCCCATGTCTGCTGTGATGACAGAGTCTCGTTTCAGTGCCCAGATACTATGTGAAGTCTCAGAGCAGTGTGTGTCCAGTGCCCAGACGTCCTGTGATGTCACAGAGCACTATTGGAGTGCCCAGATGTGCTGTAAGGTCACACAGTCCTGCTGCAAAGCCCAGATGTGCTGTTGTGTTACACAGTCCTGTTGCACTGTGCACATGTTCTGTGATGTCACAGAGCACTGCTGCCTTTCCCAGATGTGCTGTGATGTCACAGAGCACCGTGCCAGTGCCTAGTGATGCTGTTATATATCACAGCAGTGATTGAGTGCTCAGATGTCTTGGAATGTCACAGAGCACTGTAGCAGTGTGCAGTTGAGATAAGATGTTACAGAGCACTGTTGCAGTGCCCAGATGTGCTGTGATGTCAGAGAGTCCTGTTTCAGTGCCCAGATATGATGTGAAGCCTTAGAGCAGTGCTACAGTGCCCAGACGTCCTGTGATGTCACACAGCACTGTTGCTGTGCCCAAAGGTGATGTGACGTCACAGAATACTGCCGCAGTGTCCGGATGTGATGTGATGTCACAGAGCCCCATTCCAGTGCCTAGATAAGCAATGATGTCACAGAGCAGTGTAGTGGTGCCCAGATGTGCTGTGATGCAATACACACAGCACAACCTCTGCAATGCCCACATCTCCTGCAGTGTCACACAGCCATGTTGCAGTACCTAGTTGTGCTGTGATGTCACAGAGCACTGTTGCAGTGACAACGTCTGCTGTGATGCCACAGAAACCCGTTTCAGTGCCCAGATATGATGTGAAGTCTTAGAGCACTGCTACAGTGCCCAAAAGTGCTGTCATGTCACACAGCGCCGCTGCAAAGCCCAGATGGGCTGTTGTATTACACACTCCTGTTGCAGTGCGCACCTGTGCTGTGATGTCACAGAGCACTCTTGCAGTGTTCAGATGTGCTGTGATGTCAAACGTCCGCGGAAGAGGAAGACAGAGCACTGGAACAGGCTGCCCACAGGGCTTGTGGAGTCTCCTTCCTTGGAGGATTTCAGCATAAGCCTGGACACGTTCCTGTGCGACCTGATCTAGGTGAACTTGATTCTGGAGGAGGGGGTTGGTCTAGATGATCTCTAATGGTCCGTTCCAACCCCTACCATTCTAGGATTCTATGATGTCACATAGTCTGGATGCAGTACCCACATGTGCTGTGATGTCACAGAGCACTGTTAGAGTGTCCAGAGGTGATGTGATGTTATAGAGCACTTTTGCCGTGCCCACGTCTGCTGTGATGTCACAGAGTCTCTCTGCAATTGCCACATGTGTGGCAATGTCACTGAACCCCATTGCAGTGCCCACGTGTGCTGTGATGTCCCCATGTAGTCTATCAGCCAGCACTGTGTCACATTTGCAGCTGCTTTCCTGAGGGAACTATCTCCATTCCCACTCACTGGGACTCCTCAGCTCCCATTGAAATAACACATGTTGTCGGTTAAGCTCTACCACTGAGTATGGGAGCTAGAAGAAAGCAGGAAAGCAGACTCCACCTATAGTGGTAAGTAGGTCCCATTGTAGTCTATCATCTTGCACTGTGTCACATTTGCAGCTGCTTTCCTGTGGGACTTATCTCCAATCCCCTGCACTTGGGCTGCTCAGTTCCCATTGAAAACACACAGGCTGCCAGTAGAAGTTATGCCACTGCGTGTGGACACTACAAGAAAGCAGGTACACAGACCCCAACTACAGTGGTAAGTAGGTGTGGTAGTTTGAGCCTGGCTGGATGCCAGGTGCCCACCACACCACTCTGTCCCCCACCTCCTCAGCAAGCCAGGGAAGGGGAGAAAATAAGATGGGAGTCTCGTGGGTTGGGATAAAAGCAGTTTAATAAATAAGCAGCAAAGCCGCGTGCGGGAAGCAAAGCAGAAGCAGATAAAGCTGTTCCTCTCCACTTCCCATCAGCAGCGATGTCCGGCCACCTCCCGAGAAGCAGGGCTGCGGTACGCGTAGCGGTTGCTTTGGGAAGGCCAGAAATGCATCTCGCCTCCCCTTCCTGCTCCTCTCCCCTAGTTTATATTACTGAGCTGATGTCATATGGTATGGAATATCTCCTTGGTCAGCCTGGGTCAGCTGTCCTGGCCATAGTCCCTCCCAAGATCATGCCCACCCACAGCTATTGGTGAAGGTGGGGGAAGGAATGCTGGAGGGACAGCCCTGATGCTGTGCGAGCGGTAGTCATAATATTGATATCAACAGTAAGCACAGCACTGCAGGAGCTGCTGTGGAAAGTCACTACTATCCCAGACCCACTACAGACAGTCACAGGAATGCAGACATATTACAAACACTATTGTTTCTGTGTTCAAACGAAACACACAGTCAGTAATATCAATCATGAGAACATCTCCTTAATTGTAGCATTCTTTTTTCATAAAGTATATGCTCAAAAAACCTTGTAAACTCTTACAAGGGCTCCAAGTTTTCTGCATGTCCAATATGTTCATGTGGCTGCACAGCTTCTGAAGTTGTGTTCTATGTTCTGCATTGTCAGTTCCCAGACCTGTAGGCAAAACCTCAGATTGAACGTCGTATTCGTTAACTGACATCTTCAAGTCTGGAAGCCTGGTAACCCGGACCTTGGATGACAAAACACACCAAGTTGAAACCATAACTCATCAGTAGTCTCTCTCTAACTCTAAGCTACTCTAAGTAAAACTTTAAACATGTACCCGTTTATTGATACCTGTAAGTAATTGGTTTTCTCCCAATGTCCCAACAGGCACGTTCCCATGTTTAATTCTTCTCCAGATATTGCCATCTTTTTCATCATAATAATGCCGTAAGGAACTCGTAGTTAACTCCATGGAACACAACCAAGAGAGCAACCAAGTAAACAATCTGAGCCCTGATTACACAAGTTACATCTGAAATACACACCACACAGAATAACTTCCCAGACCAAAACAGAAGAAGAAAACTGCTGGGGGGACACAGTTAGAAAAACTCTAAACAAGAACAAAAGCATGGCAATCAGAAAAAGGCTGAGATGTGCCATATAGAAAAGGAAGCTGCTAAAGAGAATTACTTCCAGTAATTCCCCGTTTCCACTGTATTTTTCATCTGAAATTGCCTGAATGCTCAGATGGAAAACGGCATCACACATTCCAAAACACTAACTAACTGTACTCTTGGACAGGACCAAGCAGCCACAAGAGGCACGTCACGATCCTGAGATGGAGGGGTGGCCTTTCTGATGAACTTGTCCAGACAATTAAAAAATAACCAACTCTTTAAGCAAAACTCACCTCTAAGTGAATCTCCTACCAACAAGGTTTTGGGAGAATAGGAGAATGCTGAGAGGAAACACTCATTGCATGGAGGGCTGTCACCTTCTAGTCAGTCTTACCCAGAAGAATATTTGCCAGTGCCTTTATTACAGGCCAGGGAACTGACAGAACAATACAAACATGGCACTGACTAATATTTTCTTTTCAGGAAAACCTGAAGAGTTGACTCTGAGAAAACCAATAATTAAAACAATTTCATCCCATGCCTGAGATTATTGCCATGAGAAGTTATCTCAGTTTACCACAGAATGGCTGTGGCTGGAATGGCCCTCTGGAGATAATTTCATCCAAACTCCCTGCTCAAGCAGGGACACCTAGAATCATGTGCCCAGGACCACATGCTGGTTGCTTCTGATTATTTCCAAGGACAGAGACTCTACAGTCTCTGAGAAACCTGTTCCAGGGGTCAGACGCCACCACAGTAAATTATCCAACAGTATTACCTGAATACCGTGTGGAATCAAATTGAACTTGGAACGGACAGAAGCAAAGAAAAGAACAGGTGCTCTTGGTAAAGGACTTTAGATACAAATATTTTGTAATGCTGCAATTCTATACCTCCCATTGGGTCAATCCCAGTTGTGTTTCCCAAGGTCAGTACTGCTTTCGCTTTGTGTAGTTCTCCTTTAACTGTTTGATGAATAGAATTAGTTACCTAAGGAAAAAAAGTCACTGCACTTGAGATGAATTCCAACATAACTTTACAATAACTGTAATGAAACAAATCTTCCAAGCTTAAACATGACACGAGTATTAAACAAATAAAACCAGATTTTGTTACTCATTAAGGAAGGAGCTTCCTGAATGGGACAGTACTCAAACACAGTTTCATTTACAGAGGCTACCCTTCCCCCATTGAATCCCCACAGATGCAAAAGCAGCAATAACGTTTTCTGGAAGAAGATACTGAATTCAGAAGAATTGAAGGAAAAAAAATCGCATAAATCTCACTTGATTTTGCAGGAAAACAAACCAAGAAAGCTGACTTCTCAGAATCTGGCCAATAGTAGATATTTCTTGTCAATACTAATGAGGAGTTAAATTTGAAAACTAAGTTTGCAGTTCCTTACTGCTTTCTTACAGAAAATAACACACAAAGAGAAATAAAAGAACATACCACTGAAAATCTGATAAATATTACCTTTGGGTTCCACTCCAGTTCATTACCAATGGGTGTCACTCTACAAAGTCCCCAGCCTGAGGTGGCAGACACTGAAACTTGGCAGGTGAGTGAAGCAGCTGGTTACTTTGGACTTGACATGTTCTGCCTTCATCTATATAGTTAATTTTGACACTACAGAACATATTTTCCTTCTCTTTTGGGGAAATATCTAGCACCTGAGCCCTTCAGAGTTGGAGAGGAAACAAAGAATTATTACAATTGTAAAGTTTCTTCACCTCCTTGTGTCTAAAAAAGATTAAACTTTCACAGCACAATGTTCAGTGGTGTGTATGTGGAGCCATTCTGGCTTCCCTTCAGCACAGGCAGCATGTGAGAGCTTTTTAAAGAACAATTTGTACAGCTGAGATTTTTTTGCTAGTTTTGATGGTGGGTTAACTTTAACTTAGCAGTAAAAGTTCTAAACTACTTTGTATTAAAAAGTGCACATGAATAATTTAAACCAAAACAAATCCACATTTTTACCTGTGAACAACTGTTTTCTGACATAAACCATGAAATGCCAGCTTCTCCACATTTTTAACAGCAATCTTATTACCAGGTTCCTTAAAATACCCAATAATTCCTTCAGCAAGAATTGTATGTTGGTTCTTCTGCTGATCTACTATTTGACCAAAGTAGTTTGTTGCATTTACAACGTGGAGAGGCAGAATCTGAAAGCATAAAATACGTTATAAAGACAACTGATGGTTTCTTAAGTTAATGAGACGTTTTCATGTTGAAGATGACCTATCTCTTTCCAGCCTAAAGAGATGACAAATACTGCTGTACACATGCATTTCAGAAGATGATGACCTCTTATTACTCCAAAGATTAGGAATAATCCTGAATGAATGAATCCTTATGAATAGTAACTGTCCATAGCCCAGTCCAGACTGGACACAAGTTTATAGAGCAAGATCTATAGGTCTTGGTGGTATTCCACTTAAATGAACACTAGTGAACTACAGTATTACCTGTCAAGCTACTAACCACTAAGGCATTTCACATCATCCAAGCTTAATTTTAAGTGGTCTCCAACCTTACAATGAGACTTAGAAGAACTGACTGGGGAAGCGTGACGCCTTCCCTCTTTTTGCACGGAAAATGCTTGACATAAGCTACCAAGAACACCAATTCACAAAATGCTGGGTGCATTTCATCCAAAGCCTCATGCTAGGCACAAGGACTGAGATACAGCTGAGTGTATGAGGCCAGACAGAAAAGAAGACCAGAAAGGTAATTTCCACTTACTAAAACCCTAAAACTCTCACAATGCAACTAGAGATTCTTAAAGGAAAGCAACATGATACCGAGTTCTAAACAAAAGAGACAGTGAACACTTATCCAATTGACAACTGATTTGTAAGACATATATCCAGGCTCTGCAGTCAGCAGAAGCAGAACTAGATGAGGAAAGAGGCCACAAGTGCTGTCTTGAGTGCACAAAAGGGAAATACAAGTTTATAACAGGAGTATTATGAAATCTGTCCAGGTTTCAAGCACTCAAACTGTATCTATAGGTTATCAACAAGTTTCAACTACCAGCTGCCAACAAAAGCTTATTTATTAGGCAGAAATGGAGTGACACCAAGGAATCCGCCCAGTTTTTATTGTCTATTCTCACAACCTATGATTTTTGGGAATGGGGAACACCCATTGATTGCATGACTTGAGCGCACCTGAATTCTAGCAAAAGACACGACAGGAAGAAAGTGTAAGCAGCTCATCCAAAAAGGAAAGCACCAGCAGTTCTCAGATCCAAGTACTAACCTTGAAAGGAAGCACCAGTGTCTACACATCTGCCCTCAGCAATCATTATCCAAGGTGGAGATGAGACAGACTCTACAGTACTGCTGTACAGGAAGACTATCTAGTAAAGTCGGGACTGAAAAGCCAAGTGAAGGGAGTTTTGACATACAAACTGTTACTGAGATGTGAAGAGCCACTATAGCAAAGTCAAACCAGTAACCAGGAAGGTTTCATGACTATTTAACTACTAAAAATGGCAGTGTGAATGTAACAGGATTCTATCAAAACTGTTTTCAAAACCACAATGACACCTTAGTAGGAAGCAACTGCTCCATCTAGAAGAGAGAATTTATATCCCATGTCTATGGACAGTGCAAATAGAGAAAATATTTGGTTCAATTGACAAGGCCAGAATATACTCATTTTTCAGGAAGTCTGCATCAACGTGGCAGAGAAGGAAAAATCCTCCCTTCAACTCTTGTTAAACAGGCATGATCTTCCACTGCAACGTTTCTTCACTCCAGAGGATTGTGTTTGCTCTGCTACAAAAATAATGACATTTACAGGACCTTTAATCTTTGCCTCTTTTGGTTTATGTTCTAAATAGATAGAGGAAAGGAATAAACAGAACAAATGCCTCTTCCCATAGAACATGAGCCTCCAATGCAGGAGAAAACCTAAGGTAAACTCAGAACCACCTACAAAACAATTTTAGGTCAAGCTAAAGATTAAGGGAAAATCTGACACACACTTAAGCAACGGAGAAACTAAAAAAGCTAAAAATCTCCCAAATACCCAAGAGATGTGGGATATGTACTACATTAACATGAAGGTAATATGCTAAGGAGGTATTTAAGATGTGTTCCTGGTACACCAAACCAAGGGAAAAAGCAATAACTGTAACTTACCATCAGATATCCAGGTGTTTGTGTCACTGTATCTGGGATATGCTGGGGCACGTCTATTTGTAAATTAACTTGATGACGATCCAGACACACTGTTCTGTTTCTAAATATTGAAAAACTGGTTTTAGAACAAAGCCCTTTTAGTTGTAAACTATTTTTGATGTGGCTTACAACATCTTTTCACACTAACATTTCATCAGCCCTCAGTATTCAATTTCTGTTTCAAGTAGCACCAATGACTGGAGATTAGACAGAAGTGGCCAAAAAGCTCTTGTTGGAAAAGTTTATACAACAAAACCAAAATCCACCAGGAAACTAGTTTCAGAATAAAACAAAGACTAACACTGAATTTTGTGTTACTTGCAACAAGGGTCATCCACACTAGAAGGAATATCTGAGGGCTTCATCCAAGGCCCTGTTAGAATCCAGTGAGACACAGCTCAGAGGAGTCATCTACTTACCTAATCTGGAGGGACAGAAGACAACAGAGGAGAGAGCAAAGCATAAGCCTTGGGCAATTATGGGCTAGAATACTAATCAAAAAAGAGCCTGAAGTTCCCTCAAGAACACTTGGGCAGGAATGATAATGAATTATGATATCCTGTCAGGCTACATGAGATTGGTCTCCAGAAAATGTTGGTATTTTGATTTTCGTAGCAGTATCTAAGAAGAGTGAAATTGATGCAAAAGTAACCACAAGAAAAAGACTCATGAGTAAAAAATGGTTTCATGAAAGTATCCAACAGGGAAATTGAGCAAGAAAACAGAAGCAGCATCATTGAGGCATATACCACCTTCCTACACCAGTATGGGTGGTAAGAAAGCTTGGCAATTCCTTACCTGCAAGCCCCAAATGTTTTAAGATGGGTACACAGTGGCCTTGACAATTTCTGGTATTCTTCATCTTTTAGCACCTTGGCAGTCAAACCAGGCAGTTCTGGGGGAACTTCAGCTTCTGCCTGCTGCAAATAGCGGAGGATCCCAAGTGCATCACACTCGTTGTTTTCTGTTAACAGAACAACTGACTTTGCCTTTGTGATCTCTTGGTCTACAGAAGAATCCTAAAACAAATACACACGTATTTTTAACAGCTTCTGTGTATCCACTACTTTGTGATCAAATGCACTATTAACCTGGTAACGGTTTGTCAAACCTTTATTGCATTACAGAAGTTGTCAGGCATGCTGTGTACACGATGAGCAAAGATTCTTGGAGAAGGAAAACTGAAATGTGTCACACAAGTGGCATCTGTAGCTTCCAAAGACTGCATGCATTCATCTGTTAAAGCTAAGCACACGGTTTATACACACTTGTAAGTGTACTACTCGAAGCATGTGAAGTGTGACATCACTTTAACAGTGGCTGTTTCCATCTCTCCATCCACTGATTTAAGAATTAAGAAAAAAGGTCCTTCCCAAACCACTTTGTCATGATTTGCCATGACAGCCTTTTCTGGTGAGGGGGAAGGGGCTGTAAAGATGGCTCCTGGAAGAAGCTGCTCGCAGCTCTCCCCAGCTCTGAGCCAGACCCACTGCTGGGGCTGAGCCAATGAGACACCTCCACCATCACTTTGTAACAAGAAGCCTGAAGAAGAGGGTTCTTCCTCCATTCTTCTTTCTTCTGCCCTTTCCTCTTCTGGCTGGTGGTGGTGCAAGGAGTAGGAACAGTGAGAGAAACAACCATGTGGGCTCCAAGGTCAGTGATGAAAGAGAGGAGGAGGTGTGCTGGAACAGAGACCCCCCTGCATTCTATGGAGAGAACTGGGGAAGCTGAGGTTTGTTTGCATTTCTTTAAAGACCCTACAGCAGCGGTAGAGACTCATTTTGCTAAAGCTGGCCCCAGTCCAGGGGCAGCAATTCACTTCTTTAATGGCCCCGAGCCAGGGGCAGTGATTTCCTTCTTTATCACTATGGCCGGAGCAGGCCGTGTCCCGAAGGAGGGACCCAATATCCACAGCTGTAACTGTGGGGAGGAACCATATTGGGATTTATCAAAATGAGACAGAACATGGTTAAAAATGTCATCATGAATGCATTCTGTGTCAGACATTCCTGTCAGCCTTTCTTCTAGCTGGCAGAAGGGCAGGGTTTGGGCTATTTTTAGCAGAAGTAGTTAAATTACAAATTCACTAATCTCCTTTATTCTTAGAAGTCAAGATATTTTAGTTTGTTATATCTTAATAATTAAAAACCCCACCTACCTGTGTAAAATGATGCTCACCCGATGAACCATTTCTGCCTCATCTCCTGAATTAGTGAATGTCAGCACCTTCTGGAGATTACTGCGGGTAAAAGCCAGTATTTTGAGTAACACAGCGGTTCTTTCACTGTCCATACAAGGCTGTACAAACTAAAAATGGATGCAAGTCAGAGGGCTGGTAATTCATGTAATCTAGACATGCTTTACTGTGTATTTCTTCTTTTAAGAAGCACAATTAAAACCCACCACAATCAAAATGTCACATCAATATTTTCTTATACATATGATTTTTGATGATTTGTCAGTGTTGAAGTTTCTCATTGAAGTACCACTGAAGAAGTTTCACACTCCATAAGCACAGTGCACTACCTGAGATAGTCGTAAACAAAAGCCCCAAAACATGGACATTTGCAGTGCTGCCAAATCACTAGACTTATCACAAAAAGTGATGTTTTTCCAGTTTCATGTCATGCTCAGAATGTCTGGTCTTAGAGACTTCCCAACATTTTCAATCCCCAAATGATTATGTTTTGAGTCATTGAAGAATTCAGATCATACTTGTAACATTTTATACAATTGTTCAGCTCTATACCACACTGACTGGAAGTTCCATGAGAAGACACCTCAGGATATACAGTAGCTTTCTCAAAATATTAGGTCAAATTAATTTCTGCACTGTGTGGCACAGAGCAGTCAAACAAGCATTTTACTAGCTCTGTCTTTGGAAAACTTACTTGTAGTTCTGCCACTCAATCAACAACCACAAAAACATTCTGAACATTCTGGTCACAAACAACTAAGACAGCCTACATTGCATTCAAGTGTCATTAAGACGACAGAAGTATTCTTACTTCCTCAGATTTTCACACTTTTAGCTGCTTCTTTGTTCTACCCAAGCATTAACAACATTGGATGAAGCTGTCTGGAGCATCTCTGGTATGTTTGCAGTAGCTCAAAACCAAGTTGTGCCTTCTTCCACCCAGGACACAAGATAAGTGCTAGTGGCTAGACGTGTATGTACAAAACAGTTACAGTAGAGCATGAGACAACTGTTTAGAATCTTAGTCATTGTACTATTTCAGAATTTAGGGCAAAACTAAAATCCGCAAAACAGGCCTTTCAATGCTTCAAACAGAAGCTTTTAACACCACATCACCTCTTAAATGCAGATGGTACAGGCCCGAGGAACCGTGCACCAAGCTGGAGACAAATGGATGTGCAGCAACACACGGTGAAAGGTCCAAAAGTTTCACAGAAGCAGAAACATCTTGTCTTACTTGGAGCTGTGTGAGCCATTTTCAGTGGTCCCTTACAGCCTCAGTAAGTCTATGTTTCTGTGATCTAATGCATTAGAAAATGAATGACAATGTTTTAAAAATCAAAGCAGACATTTCCATTTCACTATGTAACAGCCCCTTAAAAATCAAGCTTCATCGAGTATCAAAGTGATATGACATTAACCACTTGTTAGATATTACTTGATAAATAAGTTACAGACTCCCACACTCATGCAGTCCATCTCTGTCAATGTCTAAGCAGATGGCCTAAATAACCTGGGAAGCATCATGAAGATACTCTAAGATGACATCAGATGCACCCATTCTCAACATGCACTACCTTTTGGATCATTCATTGACATTTGCACCTTAGAACACAAAACCTGCAGTACTCTAATATATACATCCTCCACTCCTGTTTCTCAAGGTTTGTAGCAACTGCTCAACTGCAAAAGTGTAAGAATTGGTGGAATATACAAGAAAGGATTATTTCCCTGATATGAGATGACAACTGCATCACATCCTTGAGCTATTGGTGGCCAACAGTAAGATTCAGTGGAGTTAGGGCCTACAACTTTTTTCCAAGTAAGTTCCTACAGAAAGAGAAATAAAGAGTTCCACCTGAAAATCGTGTGCTTGAAACACCAACAAGGCAACACAAAGCACTGAGCAATTTAAAAGCCTTTGACCCACTGCATAATACATTTCCTTAACACACAATATGATAAGAGTTCTTCTGGGATGAGGAGTTAAATTCTTACATCTAATTCAAATGCCATCATTTGTAGCAGTGGTTGATAGATCAGATGAAACTGTACAATTCTACAGTCTCTCTGAAGCATAATTTACTCAACCGTATGAACAACCTCCTACACATTCCTCAATCAAAATTAGCTACTATAATATTTAGTATCTGAAAGTTAAGGTATGATACTAGCCTTAAAAATACTAAATGTAATGTATTACATTATCATTACCCTTTCCAGATCTTCAAGAAGTGGTGCTGTTTCCAGAATTGATGGTGGCTTCATTTTCTTGCCAAGAAAGACAAAGTTTCTTTCTTCAAGATTTTGAAAACTCTGAAACCATATGAAATAGATGACAAAGACAATACTTAGTAGATGGGTTTGAGCTTACATCCAACTTAAAAACTATTTTTTTTGAGAAGAATTAGCCAAAGAAATGTAAACACAAATGAAGTACAACTCACACACACGTCACACAGAACAGTGCTGAGACTCCTACTGTCCCCTGACTTGGCCATTGCCTCTGTTTCTTGCTTTTTTTCTTTTTGTCTCTTCCCCTGCATTTTTTTTTGCCCTTCATATTTTCACAGAGGCACCATCAACTTTGCTGGCTTGCTGACCTTTGGTCTGGTCTTGTTGCTGATGTGGCTGGATTCAGTCCCTGATGTCCCTCCACAGAGTCCCTCCACAATGACCACTCTTGTAGCCTCAACACTACCCACACCTTCCACATATATGACACACGTTTGCAGAGGTTAAATGGAAGTTATATCCTGGAATTACCTGTTGCTCATTTTCAGTTCTATGTGTGTTCAAAGGAACAGAATTTAAGCACTGCTGAAGCCTGAGAAATATACAAATATTAAATTCAATGGAAATGCAAAAGGAAAGTGTAATCGATAAATATCACCAATATTTCTAAATGGCACGAAACAGTTCACCTACAAAATATCTCTGATGTATTACCTGTGCCAACAAAAACCCTCAAATATGAAAGAAGAAATCAAAAAGGACCATTTTGGATGTAAAATTTACTATTAGGTTTTAGGTATCTGAAAATAACCCAAAGGTTTTTTTAACCAAGACAATTGGTGGGTTCCTCAACTTCAGAAGAAAGTCAGATGGGACTGCAGGAAAAAGGTTTCTCAAAGTTGCAAAAACATGAAACAATGTATCTTTGCAACAGTTAAAACTTGAATTAAAAACACCCCTCAGCTTGTTTACATATGCAATAAGTGATTTGCAGCATAATAAAAGCCTTGCACAAATCAACTCAGTCAGATTTCATTCAGCTTGAAAACTTTATCAATCACACTAAGAATAAAAGAAGGCAACTGAATATGCTGAGTGTGCAGAAACGTACTGCCTCATCACAGCCTTGTTTTCCAGCTACTGTTTAGAAAGAATTGCTATTTTTACTGTGGTCTGGATAAGTATCAGCAGCTTCTAATGGCCTCCTTCCCCAATACCATGTGCACACATCTTGTCTTACCCTCTGCCCTTTTAGCTGTCTAAGAAGAGTAACTGGAAACATACTACAGCTCCTAATTATCTGGCTACACAATTGGTTCAAATATGTAACATACTGTACCATACCTGTCTGTGTGAACTGCTGGATTTTCCTTGAAAGGCAATCCTGGGATTGTTTTGACAATCTATCAAGAAAAGACAAACCCTTTTCTGGCAGTAAAATACTGTTTAAGAGCAACATTTTAGAAAAAAAAGATTACTGAGCTCAAGGTGGTTTTCTTACCTAACCGAATTTTCTTCATTAAGAATCAAGCATGCAACAAGAACATCAACCACACGGGAGAATCAGTTCATGTTCACAGCTCAAGCTATAGCTTCTGACAGCTCTTTCTTTGAAGAATCCGCCCCTGTATTCCCCCAACAACTACCAAAAGCCGGCCACACAAAACCACTACACATCTTCACAGCACTAGAGCAAGCGAGTACAAAAGGAGACATAACCTGTTCAAAGTCCATCGTTGCAATCTAAAAAACCAAAACCACCAGAACCACAAACTTGAAGGACAACGTTCTCTTTTAACTAGATCAAGAGTTAGTCCCAGATTTGTTACATGAAAGGACATGATAGCTGACTACAGTATTCCTAATCTGCCTTACAGATGCTTCACTTAATTCATTCTGACATTTGAATAGAAAATCTAACACTTACAGATGTGGTAGTTTCACTGTCATCTGTGTTGGAGCTTTGTCGTGTCTTTTCAAGAACAGAACCAGATACAGCAAGATCTAGAAAGACAATTTTAAAAGATGCAGAAACACGTTTGTGATTATCTGAATCTATGAAAGGCCAGTGTTTTTACAGTTGGTTGCAACTGACTTCTTTCTCTGCTTGTCTCATTTTCTAATGGCAAAAAGAACAACCAAAAGACAGTTGTATTTACATAAAGATATGCAAATGAACCGAGTGAACAAGGACAGAGGATATTTATAGTGATCCAAGTCTGTTTTAAACAAGACAACTCACAGAAAACATTCAAGTCACCTCTGTGTAGAGAAATCCCTCTAAACTCAAATCAAACAGTAAGGTATCACTGATCAATGCTACAAGTTATTTCAACAGTATCTAATGCTTTTCAGCATATCAACAAATGACCCTGCAACTCACCCTTTGTCTTATCAAGTACAAAATGCTTTAGAATATTCCTGCATCTGCTGATTTGATTGCTCTTTGTAAAGTCTGATACATAGGCAGTGTTTGTTAGGATACCTTTTGTTCCATTTGTTGGATTCCAACTGATACAGTAGTTCGATATATCCAGGTAAAGACAAATGATGCACTGCATGAATGATTGCTGCCAACACACACGGTTCCCACTTGTTTCAGGATCTGTTGATACCTTCTGCTGGAGCAGCACTGTCCTCAAATCAAGTGCAGGATTAACAACTTTCATTGGAAGAGAGTCAAGATATAATCATGTTTGGGTCTCCTGATAATCTGCTGAACTCACTGCATTCTCTTCAGCTTGCTCAAAATGAGCAAAGCTGCTTAAGACGAGATCATCATTAATGCATACCTAAAAAACCCAAGTATTTCACTGACCAGAATCAACAAGCAAGTCACCATCACATACTGCTTTAGAATTTATTTGAAGCTGTAAACAACAGGAAGACATATGCAGTATGTACAAATGCTTTCTGAAGAGTACTCATTCCAGGGGAAGGAAAGTTGGTCATATCTTCCTCTATGTTCTCCAAACAGGTGTTACTTACCAGTTTCATGCTTTTGCCTAAACTTCTGTGCTCAGTTTTCTATCAGCTTTAAACATTTTTAGAAAAACTATCTTAGTTTTATGTCCCTTTGATTCAGAGTGCATCCAAACCTGGCAGGAAAAAACAATATTCAACTTAAAAGTTCTTACTGGCTCAGAGAGAAGTGACACTTGCCAACTGTGATTCTGAACAGAGAAGGTATTCAAATTAAGATGTAATCCAAGTTATTGTCTACAGTGAAGACCACAGCTCTAATGTTAAAAGTCTTGGTAAAATACTCCAAATGGCAGCAGTTTGCAAACACATTTATTTTTGTCTACTACGCAGCTGCTTAAGTCTGACAGTAGCTGCAGCAGAGATTTAGCAGGAGTTACGCACTTTGGTAAGTGCAACGAGCTTTCTCCCTTTCTCCCAACTGTTTGGGAACTCAGCCTTATGCACATATGAACTTGTATTTATTTTCATAACATCATGCAACTGCCTTCTTGAAATATCTTTAAGTGTATCACAAAGAAGGACAAGAGTACAGTAAATTCACATAGTTGTTCATCTGAAGTACTTGGGGGACTTCGTTTGCTTGTCAATACCTTCCAAAGCGGTTCACAAGTTTCCACCTCACAGAATTCATTCCAAAGTTCACAAACAACAGATTTAGAAAATAAATCTTCTAGTAAGTTAATGATTGCACTTCTACTGTATATGGCAAATTACAAAATTCACTTGCAAATAACACTTTTCGGTCTTAAATTTGTCACAAAGTTATAACTTCTATAGCAGAGTGCACAAAGAGGTTTGTAGAGATAAAAATATCTTACCTTTTCACCTTTTATTGTCACATAAAGGAAAACATCAGATGTGGTATCTTCTACAGCACATACTTTGGCTGTCGTCTGGGTAGTAGCAAAACTGAGTGATGGTGTTTCAATGACGCAGCTGCCTGCTCTTTCCTGCTCTTCTCCAGCCCAGTGATTCCTCACTAACCCAGCATCTGGAAGAGCAAACAATGGGTGTTTTAAAAGTCTCCCTCTCACTGCAGTGGTGACAAGTTTCTGTTGATCTCCTGGGGACTTTACTTTGGCTTTGGTTTGACATTTTGGCCACCTGGACTTGAGAATTCTCCCTCCCTTTTCCACCCCCCTTTTCACATTTGTTGCCTGGGATTCTCCCTTTACAGTTCTTGCTGGACATTTATCCAGACTCTTTGCTCTGCACTTGAAACAACCAGCAGATGATTTCTGATGGAACCTGAGGCTCTCTGCACTGGCCTGATGCAAAGGCAATTTGCATCAAAACTCCTCCAAAATCCTTGTTTTTCTCTCTCAGAATTGCACCAAAACCTCATTTTATCCCTCACAACTCCCCCAAACCCCACTTTTCCCCTCAAAACGCTTCCAAAACTCCACTTTTTCCCTCAAGATGGCACTTTTTTACCCAGCAGTTCCCAAAAATCCCACTTTTTCCCTCAGAATAACACCCAAAACCGACTTTTCCTCTGAAAATACCTCCAAAACCTCACTTTTTCATTCAGAACTCCACCAAAACACTACTTTTTCCCCTCAAAACACCACCAAAACACTTGTTTTTCCACAAATCCACCCAAACCCCACTTTTTCCCTCAAAACACCACCCAAACCCCACCTTTCCCCTCAGAAATGCCCCAAAACCTCATCTTTTCCCTCAAAACTCCACCCAAATGCCACTTTTCTTTCTCAGAAATGTACTCAAACCCCACGTTACATCCTCAAAACTCCTCCAAAATCCTTTTTTTTCTCTCAGAATTGCACCAAAACCTCATTTTATCCCTCAGAATTCCCCCAAACCCCACTTTTGCCCCTCAAAATGCTTCCTAAACTCCACTTTTTCCCTCAAGATGGCACTTTTTTACCCAGCAGTTCCCAAAAATCCCACTTTTTCCCTCAGAATAGCACCCAAAACCCACTTTTCCTCTGAAAATACCTCCAAAACCTCACTTTTTGATTCAGAACTCCACCAAAACATCACTTCTTCCCCTCAAAACACCACCAAAACACTTGTTTTTCCACAAATCCACCCAAACCCCACTTTTCCCCTCAAAACTCCACCCAAATCCCACCTTTTCCCCTCAGAATTGCACCAAAGCCACATTTTATCCCACAACTCCACTGCTTTTGGCCCTCAGAAATGTACTCCATCCCCACTTTTCCTCTCAAAACTCTTCCAAACTACACTTTTCCCTGCAAAGATGCACCAAAACCCACTTTTTCTCCTAAAACTCCAACAAAACCTCACTTTTGCTCTCAGAAATAAACAAAAACTCTACTTTTTTCCCTCAGAATTGCTCAAAAACACCGCTTTTCCTCTATCAAATTCCACCCAAATCCCAACTGTTTTCCTGTAAAATGCCACCCAAACCTCACTTTTCCCCTCAGATTTGCCCCCACACCTCATGTTATCCCTCACAACTCCCACAAACCCTCACTTTTCCCCTCTAAATCCCAACAGAAAACAACTTGTTCCTTCAAACCTCCATCCAAACCCCCACTTTGGACCTCAGATGGTTACCAAAACCTTCCTTTTTTTCTCACAACTCCACCCAGTCCTCACACTTTCCCCTCAGGATTTCCCCAAAAGCTCGCTTTTCCTCTCAAAACTCTACCAAATCAAACACTTTTCCCCACAGAAATACCCTCAAAACCCCACTTTTGCCGCCTCAGAAAACCACCAAAACCCCCACTTTTCCCCTCAGACATGCCCAAAAACCTCCTTTCATCCCTCACAACTCCACTGAAACCACACTTTTTCTCTCACAATTGTGCCAAAACCTTATTTTATCCCTCAGAACACCCCCCAAACCCTACTTTTCTTCTTCACCCATTTTTCCACTCAAAACGCCACCCAAACCTCACTTGACTTCAGAATTGCCCCCAACCTCATTTTATCTCTCAGAACTCCCCTAAACCCTCACTTTTCCCCTCAAAACCCCAACAAAAACCCACTTTTTCCTTGCAAACTCCACACAAACCCACACTTTTTCTCTCAGAATTGAAACAAAACCCCCTTTTAGCCCACAACTCCACCGCTCTTTGCCCTCGCAAATGTACTCAATCCCAGCTTTCCCCTGCAAAACTGCACCAAAGCCCCACTTTTTCTCCCAAAACTCCAACAAAACCCCACTTCTCCTTTCAGAAATAAAACAAAACACCACTTTGCCCCTCAGAATTGCTCCAAAACCCCACTTTTCCTCTCAAAACTACACCAAAATCCCACCTTTTCCCGCAGAAATACCCAAAACTCTCATCTTTTCCCTCAAAACTCGACCCAAATCCCACCTTTTCCCTCAGAAATGCCCCAAAACCTCATCTTTTCCCTCAAAATTCCACCCAAATGCCACTTTTCTTTCTCAGAAATGTACTCAAACCCCACTTTACAGCCTCAAAACTCCACCAAAATCCTATTTTTCTCTCACAATTGCACAAAAAGCTCATTTTATCCCTCAGAACTCCCCCAAACCCCACTTTTTCCCCTCAAAACCCCACCAACTCCCAACTTTTTTTGCATTCAAAATTCACCCAAACCCCACTTATTCCCCTCAAAACGCTTCCAAAACTCCACTTTTTCCCTCAAGATGGCACTTTTTTACCCAGCAGTTCCCAAAACTCCCACTTTTTTCCCTCAGAATAGCAGCCCAGACCCACTTTTCCTCGGAAAATACCTCCAAAACCTCACTTTTTCACTCAGAACTCCACCAAAACACCACTTTTTCCCCTCAAAACTGCACTAAAACCCCAGTTCTTCCTCACAAAGTTCCCCAAAACTGCACTTCTCCCCTCAAAACTCTACCAAACCCCACTTTTTCCCCTCAAAATTCCACCAAAACCCCATTTTCCCCCTCACAACACCACCCAAACTCCACTTTTACCCTCAGAATTTCCACAAAACCCCACTTTTCCCCTCAAAACCCCACCAAAACATTTGATTTTTTCAAAAATCCACCCAAACCCCACTTTTTCCCTTTAAAAATTTACCAAAACCTCACTTTTTCCCTAAAACTCCACCAAAATCCCACCTTTTCCCACAGAAATACCCAAAACTCTCATCTTTTCCCTCAAAACTCCACCCAAATCCCACCTTTTCCCTCAGAAATGCCCCAAAACCTCATCTTTTCCCTCAAAGCTCCACCCAAATGCCACTTTTGTTTGGGTATTTCCCACAGAAATACCCAAAACTCTCATCTTTTCCCTCAAAACTCCACACAAATCCCACCTTTTCCCTCAGAAATGCCACCCAAACCTCACTTTTCCTCTCAGATTTGCCCCCACACCTCACGTCATCCCTCACAACTCCCACAAACCCGCACTTTTCCCCTCTAAATCCCCACAGAAAACAACTTGTTCTGAAAGAATAAAATGAAATAAAATGGAGCCGGTGAGGCTAAGTCACAGCAAGGCCGACTAGGCCACGAGAAAGGATGATGAAACCAACCCTGGCCATTGCATCACAAACCGCAGGGTCTGAGAAACATTTCTCAGAAAATTGGATCCATTGTCCCCACCTTGCCAGCAGGGCACCTGGGTTAAGGGGAAGTTGTGTGCGTGTGTTGGAATTTTCCGTCCCTCATCCCCAGCATATATAAACCCCTACCTGCAAAGCCTCGGGGCCGCCTCCTCTATCTCCTGCGTGAGATACGAGACGGCCCGGAGCTCCGCAATAAAGCTCACCTCTTGCTTTTGCAACAAGCCGGTCTCTCGTCTTCCTTGGGGTGTTCGCCGTCTGGGCTTGGAGCGAAAGCCTGCAGCTTTCAACATCACGACCAACAGTTTTTACACTCGTTGAGGCAAGGGACTGAGGATGGAAAGGACGAGCCCAGCGGTCCGTGAGGGCCGGGGCCGGCGGTGTCGGTGCGATGTGTGTGGGGCGGCTCCGGAGACATCGACCGGGCGCGGGAAGCGGCTGCGCGGCGGCGGCTGCGGATGGAAGGGGCGGGGGGGTCTGGCTCACTCCGTGCCGTCCCCGGCGCCGGCGGCGCAGCCGCTGTTACTCTCTCCCGTGTTTTCTTTGTCTCCCCTCACATGCCCGATGGTGTCGAGTCTAACACGGGGTCGCGCTCCCCCACTCTCCTCTGATCATCCTGCGCCGCACCCTGGCCCGACTCCGCCCGCTCGGCATTCCCCTGCGAGTCGCCCCAGGGGTAACTCGGCGGGTTGGGCTCGAATGGGAAGCAGCTCTCCCGCGGGGGCTCTGCTCTGAAGCCCCTTCGCCTCTCTGACTTTGTAAAACTCTTGTGTAGAGAAGAGCCTTTTTCTTTTTTCTCGGTATCATCCGCCTCAGCGCCGCTCCCGACACTACTCTCGGTGCTGCTCCCGGCGCCTCTCCCGGCACCTCTCCCGGCGCTTCTCCCTTCACCTCTCCCGGCGCTTCTCCCGGCGCTGCTCTCGGCACCTCTCCCGGCACTACTGTCGGTGCCTCTGCCAGTTCACTCTCTGCCCCAGGGACAGGCTCACTAAGTGGGGGGGGGGGGAGGCGGGGGCTCCTTAGGCCGGCACTCTTGTTCCTCGGGAGGGGCTGATGGCTCATATGGTTCTCGTACCCCGTCCGTGCCTCCAGGGTCATTTTCTACACGCGGGGTGGGGAGCACTACTTTTGAGACGGTAGGAGCCAGCGGGGTGGATTGGAACCAGTCACGCTCATCGTTTTTGTTCTTACTCTGTGCTGCTGATGCGTGCTCAGCAGCCTTCTTTTCTGCCTGATGTTGCAACAACTCATTGTGCACTATCCGCCAAAACTTCCCTAACTTTTCAGCTATCTCATCGTCCTCCAGGGTAGCTTCCCACAGCAAATCCCCAAATCTACGCCATTCGCTCAATTCATGCACTGTATGTGGATTCTGAAACACTCCCTTAGCATACCCATAAGCTAACAACCCTGGTAGGTCTTTTTGCAGATCTATACCCTTTATCTGCCGCTTCTGCAAGAATGCAGTCAATAAATCATATGCCGCTTGCCTTTCCACACCTATTTGTCAGCGCGCTGTTGCAGCCCTTCAAGGTCCAGCGGCACGTATCGGCCGGGCTCGGCTATACGGTCACCCAGGGCATGGCGTGTTCCCAATTTTCACGCTTATTGCCGTCCTTGCTGCATAGGACCCGAACCCCTTCGTCGCTCCGCCGTGGCGCCCAGTCGGTATATCACGTCCTTCGTGTATCACGTCGGGGTCACCATTTGCTGAAGACGACGGGAGACAAGCCCACCCTGTAGTGCAACAAGTCTCAACTTTATTTGCAAAGATACAACTCTTTTATAGATACAATAATCAGGCTCATACATATTGCAAAAGCTAAGCTCATCATTGGTTCCCAGTTAGGTGCAAACCTCGCCCTTGTTTCAACAACCTCCAGATACTTGTGGCTGCTTAACCCAAACTAAGCTCCTGATTTTTCATCCTGTTATCATACAGCTCTCTTGCTCTCACGGCTCCCACAGGAAAGCAGCTGCAAATGGGACACCGTGCTGGCTGATAGTCTACAATGGGACCTACGTACAACTGTAGCTGGGGTCTTCCTTCCTGCTTTCTAGTAGCTCTCATACGCAGTGGTATAACTTCTACCGACAGTTTGTATTTTTTCAATGGGAGTTGAGGTTAATTATGGACGGATAAAGTTGTGATGGACCGGCTTGCACCTCCTCGTCCACATCCATAGCAAGCTTGAGCAAGGGGAAAACCGAAACAGCAGATTGTAACAGAAACAAGGTCAAAGCAAGAAGATAGGACAGGACATTAAACCAAGCGTTGTTAGAGGACTGAATAGAGCATTCAATTTAGCATTGTATGATTGACTGTACTTGACTAATAAATGGTAACATATGTAACTAACAATAATATAAAGGTAACTAAACGTAAGGTAAGCATAACCATAGTGTGAGAGAAAACTAACTGAAGGCCGAACAGATGGGGTGATATTTTAGACACAATAAGGCTGATGTTTTATGCACAATAAGGATGGTGTTTAAACACAGTGAGGTTGGTGTTTAAGTTGTTACCAAAATGAAACTTTGAGGCCTTATGCATAGTGCGTGATGCTTAGTATTAACTATTTGCCATGAATTGTGGCACGTACAAAGCATTTGGAAAAGGTATAGAAGTGATGATGATGTGACAATAAATTGGAGCTGATGCACATCAGATTGGCGTCTGGTCACTCCCGTTTCGCGCAACAAAGAAGAACCCCTGCACAAAGAAAAAGAAACCCTGCAGAACAGGCTGCCCAGAGGGCTTGTGGAGTCTCCTTCCTTGGAGGATTTCAGCACAAGCCTGGACACTTTCTTGTGCCACCTGATCTAGGTGAACTGAATTCTGGGGGAGGGGGTTGCTCTAGATGATCTCTAATGGTCCCTTCCAACCCCTACCACTCTAGGATTCTATGATGTCACACAGTCTAGATGCAGTACCCAGATGTGCTGTGATGTCACGGAGCACTGTTGAGGCATCCAGAGGTGATGTGATGTTATAGAGAACTGTTGCCATGCCCACGTCTGCTGTGATGTCACAGAGTCTCATTTCAGTGCCCAGATACTATGTGAAATCTCAGAGCACTGTGTGTCCAGTGTCCAGATGTCCTGTGATGTCACAGAGCACTATTGCAGTGCCCAGATGTGCTGTCATATCACACAGCCCTGCTGCAAAGCCCAGATGTGCTGTTGCGTTACACAGTCCTATTGCAGTGCACACGTCTTATGATGTCACAGAGTACTGTTGCCTTTCCCAGATGTGCTGTGATGTCACAGAGCACTGTTGCACTGCCTAGTACTAGGACGTCGCAGAACCCCACGACAGTGTCTGGATGTGATGTGATGTCAAACACTCTTGTTGCAGTGCCCAGATTTTCTGTGATGTCCTACAGCCGCGTTCCAGTGCCTAGATGTGCTATGATGTCACGGAGCAGTGTAGCACTGCCCAGATGTGCTGTGATGCGACGCACACCGCACATCCTCTGCAATGCCCACATGTACTGCTATGCCACACAGTCCTGTTGTAGTGCCTAGATGTTCTCTGATTTCACACACCCCCTTGTCATGCCCAGATGTGCTGTGATGTCACACGGCCCTGTTGCAGGGCCCAGATGTGCTATGATGTCACAGAGCACTGTTGCAGTGCCCAGATGTGCTGTGATGTCACAGAGTACCACTGCAGTTCCCACTTGTGCTGTGATCTCACAGGCACTGTAGCAATGTCCTCTTGTGATAGGATGTTTCAGAGCACTGTTGCAGTGCCCATGTCTGCTGTGATGACAGAGTCTCGTTTCAGTGCCCAGATACTATGTGAAGTCTCAGAGCAGTGTGTGTCCAGTGCCCAGACGTCCTGTGATGTCACAGAGCACTATTGGAGTGCCCAGATGTGCTGTAAGGTCACACAGTCCTGCTGCAAAGCCCAGATGTGCTGTTGTGTTACACAGTCCTGTTGCACTGTGCACATGTTCTGTGATGTCACAGAGCACTGCTGCCTTTCCCAGATGTGCTGTGATGTCACAGAGCACCGTGCCAGTGCCTAGTGATGCTGTTATATATCACAGCAGTGATTGAGTGCTCAGATGTCTTGGAATGTCACAGAGCACTGTAGCAGTGTGCAGTTGAGATAAGATGTTACAGAGCACTGTTGCAGTGCCCAGATGTGCTGTGATGTCAGAGAGTCCTGTTTCAGTGCCCAGATATGATGTGAAGCCTTAGAGCAGTGCTACAGTGCCCAGACGTCCTGTGATGTCACACAGCACTGTTGCTGTGCCCAAAGGTGATGTGACGTCACAGAATACTGCCGCAGTGTCCGGATGTGATGTGATGTCACAGAGCCCCATTCCAGTGCCTAGATAAGCAATGATGTCACAGAGCAGTGTAGTGGTGCCCAGATGTGCTGTGATGCAATACACACAGCACAACCTCTGCAATGCCCACATCTCCTGCAGTGTCACACAGCCATGTTGCAGTACCTAGTTGTGCTGTGATGTCACAGAGCACTGTTGCAGTGACAACGTCTGCTGTGATGCCACAGAAACCCGTTTCAGTGCCCAGATATGATGTGAAGTCTTAGAGCACTGCTACAGTGCCCAAAAGTGCTGTCATGTCACACAGCGCCGCTGCAAAGCCCAGATGGGCTGTTGTATTACACACTCCTGTTGCAGTGCACACCTGTGCTGTGATGTCACAGAGCACTCTTGCAGTGTTCTGATGTGCTGTGATGTCAAACGTCCGCGGAAGAGGAAGACGGAGCACTGGAACAGGTTGCCCACAGGGCTTGTGGAGTGTCCTTCCTTGGAGGACTTCAGCATAAGCCTGGACACGTTCCTGTGCGACCTGATCTAGGTGAACTTGATTCTGGAGGAGGGGGTTGGTCTAGATGATATCTAATGGTCCGTTCCAACCCCTACCATTCTAGGATTCTATGATGTCACACAGCCTGGATGCAGTACCCACATGTGCTGTGATGTCACAGAGCACTGTTAGAGTGTCCAGAGGTGATGTGATGTTATAGAGCACTTTTGCCATGCCCACGTCTGCTGTGATGTCACAGAGTCTCTCTGCAATTGCCACATGTGTGGCAATGTCACTGAACCCCATTGCAGTGCCCACGTGTGCTGTGATGTCCCCATGTAGACTATCAGCCAGCACTGTGTCACATTTGCAGCTGCTTTCCTGAGGGAACTATCTCCATTCCCACTCACTGGGACTCCTCAGCTCCCATTGAAGTAACACATGTTGTCGGTTAAGCTCTACCACTGAGTATGGGAGCTAGAAGAAAGTAGGAAGGCAGACTCCACCTATAGTGGTAAGTAGGTCCCATTGTAGTCTATCATCTTGCACTGTGTCACATTTGCAGCTGCTTTCCTGTGGGACTTATCTCCAATCCCCTGCACTTGGGCTGCTCAGTTCCCATTGAAAACACACAGGCTGCCAGTAGAAGTTATGCCACTGCGTGTGGACACTACAAGAAAGCAGGTACACAGACCCCAACTACAGTGGTAAGTAGGTGTGGTAGTTTGAGCCTGGCTGGATGCCAGGTGCCCACCACACCACTCTGTCCCCCACCTCCTCAGCAAGCCAGGAAAGGAGAGAAAACTAAGATGGGAGTCTCGTGGGTTGAGATAAAAGCAGTTTAATAAAGAAGCAGCAAAGCCACGCACGGGAAGCAAAGCAGAAGCAGATAAAGCTGTTCCTCTCCACTTCCCATCAGCAGCGATGTCCGGCCACCTCCCGAGAAGCAGGGCTGCGGTACGCGTAGCGGTTGCTTTGGGAAGGCCAGAAATGAATCTCACCTCCCCTTCCTGCTCCTCTCCCCCAGTTTATATTACTGAGCTGATGTCATAGGGTATGGAATATCTCCTTGGTCAGCCTGGGTCAGCTGTCCTGGCCATGGTCCGTGCCAAGATCATGCCCACCCAAAGTTATTGGTGAAGGTGGGGGAAGGAGTGCTGGAGGGACAGCCCTGATGCTGTGCGAGCGGTAGTCATAATATTGATATCAACAGTAAGCACAGCACTGCAGGAGCTGCTGTGGAAAGTCACTACCATCCCAGACCCACTACAGACAGTCACAGGAATGCAGACATATTACAAACACTATTGTTTCTGTGTTCAAACGAAACACACAGTCAGTAATATCAATCATGAAAACATCTCCTTAATTGTAGCATTCTTTTTTCATAAAGTGTATGCTCAAAAAACCCTGTAAACTCTTACAAGGGCTCCAAGTTTTCTGCATGTCCAATATGTTCATGTGGCTGCACAGCTTCTGAAGTTGTGTTCTATGTTCTGCATTGTCAGTTCCCAGACCTGTAGGCAAAACCTCAGATTGAACGTCGTATTCGTTAACTGACATCTTCAAGTCTGGAAGCCTGGTAACCCGGACCTTGGATGACAAAACACACCAAGTTGAAACCATAACTCATCAGTAGTCTAACTCTAAGCTGCTCTAAGTGAAGCTTTAAACATGTACCCGTTTATTGATACCTGTAAGTAATTGGTTTTCTCCCAATGTCCCAACAGGCACGTTCCCATGTTTAATTCTTCTCCAGATATTGCCATCTTTTTCATCATAATAGTGTTGTACGGAACTCGTAGTTAACTCCATGGAACACAACCAAGAGAGCAACCAAGTAAACAATCCGAGCCCTGATTACACAAGTTACAGCTGAAATACACACCACACAGAATAACTTCCTAGACCAAAACATAGAAGAAAACTGCTGGGAGGACACAGTTAGAAAAACTCTAAACAAGAACAAAAGCATGGCAATCAGAAAAAGGCTGAGATGTGCCATATAGAAGAGGAAGCTGCTAAAGAAAATTACTTCCAGTAATTCCCTGTTTCCACTTTATTTTTCATCTGAAATTGACTGAATGCTCAGATGGAAAACAGCATCACACATTCCAAAACACTAACTAACTGTACTCTTGGACAGGACCAAGCAGCCACAAGAGGCACGTCACGATCCTGAGATGGAGGGGTGGCCTTTCTGATGAACTTGTCCAGACAATTAAAAAATAACCAACTCTTTAAGCAAAACTCACCTCTAAGTGAATCTCCTACCAACAAGGTTTTGGGAGAATAGGAGAATGCTCAGAGGAAACACTCATTGCATGGAGGGCTGTCACCTTCTAGTCAGTCTTACCCAGAAGAATATTTGCCAGTGCCTTTATTACAGGCCAGGGAACTGACAGAACAATACAAACATGGCACTGACTAATATTTTCTTTTCAGGAAAACCTGAAGAGTTGACTCTGAGAAAACCAATAATTAAAGCAATTTCATCCCATGCCTGAGATTATTGCCATGAGAAGTTATCTCAGTTTACCACAGAATGGCTGTGGCTGGAATGGCCCTCTGGAGATAATTTCATCCAAACTCCCTGCTCAAGCAGGGACACCTAGAATCATGTGCCCAGGACCACATGCTGGTTGCTTCTGATTATTTCCAAGGACAGAGACTCTACAGTCTCTGAGAAACCTGTTCCAGGGGTCAGACGCCACCACAGTAAATTATCCAACAGTATTACCTGAATACCGTGTGGAATCAAATTGAACTTGGAACGGACAGAAGCCAAGAAAAGAACAGGTGCTCTTGGTAAAGGAGTTTAGATACACATATTTTGTAATGCTGCAATTCTATACCTCCCATTGGGTCAATCCCAGTTGTGTTTCCCAAGGTCAGTACTACTTTTGCTTTGTGTAGTTCTCCTTTAACTGTTTGATGAATAGAATTAGTTACCTAAGGAAAAAAAGTCACTGCGCTTGAGGTGAATTCCAACTTAACTTTACAATAACTGCAATGAAACAAATCTTCCAAGCTTAAACATGACACGAGTATTAAACAAATAAAACCAGATTTTGTTACTCATTAAGGAAGGAGCTTCCTGAATGGGACAGTACTCAAACACAGTTTCATTTACAGAGGCTACCCTTCCCCCATTGAATCCCCACAGATGCAAAAGCAGCAATAACGTTTTCTGGAAGAAGATACTGAATTCAGAAGAACTGAAGAAAAAAGATTGCATAAATCTCACTTGATTTTGCAGGAAAACAAACCAAGAAAGCTGACTTCTCAGAATCTGGCCAATAGTAGATATTTCTTGTCAATACTAATGAGGAGTTAAATTTGAAAACTAAGTTTGCAGTTCATTACTGCTTTCTTACAGAAAATAACACACAAAGAGAAATAAAAGAACATACCACTGAAAATCTGATAAATATTACCTTTGGGTTCCACTCCAGTTCATTACCAATGGGTGTCACTCTACAAAGTCCCCAGCCTGAGGTGGCAGACACTGAAACTTGGCAGGTGAGTGAAGCAGCTGGTAACTTTGGACTTGACATGTTCTGCCTTCATCTATATAGTTAATTTTGACACTACAGAACATATTTTCCTTCTCTTTTGGGGAAATATCTAGCACCTGAGCCCTTCAGAGTTGGAGAGGAAACAAAGAATTATTACAATTGTAAAGTTTCTTCACCTCCTTGTGTCTAAAAAAGATTAAACTTTCACAGCACAATGTTCAGTGGTGTGTATGTGGAGCCATTCTGGCTTCCCTTCAGCACAGGCAGCATGTGAGAGCTTTTTAAAAACAATTTGTACAGCAGAGATTTTTTTGCTAGTTTTGATGGTGGGTTAACTTTAACTTAGCAGTAAAAGTTCTAAACTACTTTGTATTAAAAAGTGCACATGAATAATTTAAACCAAAACAAATCCACATTTTTACCTGTGAACAACTGTTTTCTGACATAAACCATGAAATGCCAGCTTCTCCACATTTTTAACAGCAATCTTATTACCAGGTTCCTTAAAATACCCATTAATTCCTTCAGCAAGAATTGTATATTGGTTCTTCTGCTGATCTACTATTTGACCAAAGTAGTTTGTTGCATTTACAACGTGGAGAGGCAGAATCTGAAAGCATAAAATACGTTATAAAAACAACTGAAAGTTAATGAGACGTTTTCATGTTGAAGGTGACCTACCTCTTTCCAGCCTAAAGAGATGACAAATACTGCTGTACACATGCATTTCAGAAGATGATGACCTCTTATTACTCCAAAGATTAGGAATAATCCTGAATGAATGAATCCTTATGAATAGTAACTGTCCATAGCCCAGTCCAGACTGGAGACAAGTTTATAGAGCAAGATTTATAGGTCTTGGTGGTATTCCATTTAAATGAACACTAGTGAACTACAGTATTACCTGTCAAGCTACTAACCACTAAGGCATTTCACATCATCCAAGCTTAATTTTAAGTGGTCTCCAACCTTACAATGAGACTTAGAAGAACTGACTGGGGAAGCGTGACGCCTTCCCTCTTTTTGCACGGAAAATGCTTGACATAAGCTATCAAGAACATCAATTCACAAAATGCTGGGTACATTTCATCCAAAGCCTCATGCTAGGCACAAGGACTGAGATACAGCTGAGTGTATGAGGGCAGACAGAAAAGAAGACCAGAAAGGTAATTTCCACTTACTAAAACCCTAAAACTCTCACAGTGCAACTAGAGATTCTTAAAGGAAAGCAACATGATACCGAGTTCTAAACAAAAGAGACAGTGAACACTTATCCAATTGACAACTGATTTGTAAGACATATATCCAGGCTCTGCAGTCAGCAGAAGCAGAACTAGATTAGGAAAGAGGCCACAACTGCTGTCTTGAGTGCACAAAAGGGAAGTACAAGTTTATAACAGGAGTATTACGAAATCTGTCCAGGTTTCAAGCACTCAAACTGTATCTATAGGTTATCAACGAGTTTCAACTACCAGCTGCCAACAAAAGCTTATTTATTAGGCAGAAATGGAGTGACACCAAGGAATCCACCCAGTTTTTATTGTCTATTCTCACAACCTATGATTTTTGGGAATGGGGAACGCCCATTGATTGCATGACTTGAGCGCACCTGAAATCTAGCAAAAGACACGACAGGAAGAAAGTGTAAGCAGCTCATCCAAAAAGGAAAGCACCCAGCAGTTCTCAGATCCAAGTACTAACCTTGAAAGGAAACACCAGTGTCTACATATCTGCCCTGAGCAATCATTATCCAAGGTGGAGAAGAGACAGACTCTACAGTACTGCTGTACAGGAAGACTATCTAGTAAAGTCGGGACTGAAAAGCCAAGTGAAGGCAGTTTTGACATACAAACTGTTACTGAGATGTGAAGAGCCACTATAGCAAAGTCAAACCAGTAACCAGGGAGGTTTCATGACTATTTAACTACTAAAAATGGCAGTCTGAATGTAACAGGATTCTATCAAAACTGTTTTCAAAACCACAATGACACCTTAGTAGGAAGCAACTGCTCCATCTAGAAGAGAGAATTTATATCCCATGTCTATGGACAGTGCAAATAGAGAAAATATTTGGTTCAATTGACAAGGCCAGAATATACTCATTTTTCAGGAAGTCTGCATCAACATGACAGAGAAGGAAAAATCCTCCCTTCAACTCTTGTTAAACCGGCATGATCTTCCACTGCAACGTTTCTTCACTCCAGAGGATTGTGTTTGCTCTACTACAAAAATAATGACATTTACAGGACCTTTAATCTTTGCCTATTTTGGTTTATGTTCTAAATAGATAGAGGAAAGGAATAAACACAACAAATGCCCTCTTCCCATAGAACATGAGCCTCCAATGCAGGAGAAAATCTAAGGTAAACTCTGAACCACCTACAAAACAATTTTAGGTCAAGCTAAAGATTAAGGGAAAATCTGACACACACCTAAGCAACGGAGAAACTAAAGAAGCTAAAAATCTCCCAAATACCCAAGAGATGTGGGATATGTACTACATGAACATGAAGGTAATATGCTAAGGAGGTATTTAAGATGTGTTCCTGGTACACCAAAACAAGGGAAAAAGCAATAACTGTAACTTACCATCAGATATCCAGGTGTTTGTGTCACTGTATCTGGGATATGCTGGGGCACGTCTATTTGTAAATTAACTTGATGACGATCCAGACACACTGTTCTGTTTCTACATATTTAAAAACTGGTTTTAGAACAAAGCCCTTTTACTTGTAAACTATTTTTGATGTGGCTTACAACATCTTTTCACACTAACATTTCATCAGCCCTCAGTATTCAATTTCTGTTTCAAGTAGCACCAATGACTGGAGATTAGACAGAAGTGGTCAAAAAGCTCTTGTTGGAAAAGTTTATACAATAAAACCAAAATCCACCAGGAAACTAGTTTCAGAATAAAACAAATACTAACACTGAATTTTGTGTTACTTGCAACAAGGGTCATCCACACTAGAAGGAATATATGAGGGCTTCATCCAAGGCCCTGTTAGAATCCAGTTAGACACAGCTCAGAGAAGTCATCTACTTACCTAATCTGGAGGGACAGAAGACAACAGAGGAGAGAGCAAAGCATAAGCCTTGGGCAATTATGGGCTAGAATACTAATCAAAAAAGAGCCTGAAGTTCCCTCAAGAACACTTGGGCAGGAATGATAACGAATTATGATATCCTGTCAGGCTACATGAGATTGGTCTGCAGAAAATGTTGGTATTTTGATTTTTGTAGCAGTACCTAAGAAGAGTGAAACTGATGCAAAAGTAACCACAAGAAAAAGAGTCATGAGCAAAAAATGGTTTCATGAAAGTATCCAACAGGAAAATTGAGCAAGAAAACAGAAGCAGCCATGATTGAGGTATATACCACCTTCCTACACCAGTATGGGTGGTAAGAAAGCTTGGCAATTCCTTACCTGCAAGCCCCAAATGTTTTAAGATGGGTACACAGTGGCCTTGACAATTTCTGGTATTCTTCATCTTTTAGCACCTTGGCAGTCAAACCAGGCAGTTCTGGGGGAACTTCAGCTTCTGCCTGCTGCAAATAGCGGAGGATCCCAAGTGCATCACACTCGTTGTTTTCTCTTAACAGAACGACTGACTTTGCCTTTGTGATCTCTTGGTCTACAGAAGAATCCTAAAACAAATACACATGTATTTTTAACAGCTTCTGTGTATCCACTACTTTGTGATCAAATGCACTATTAACCTGGTAACGGTTTGTCAAACCTTTATCGCATTACAGAAGTTGTCAGGCATGCTGTGTACACGATGAGCAAAGATTCTTGGAGAAGGAAAACTGAAATGTGTCACACAAGTGGCATCTGTAGCTTCCAAAGACTGCATGCATTCATCTGTTAAAGCTAAGCACACGGTTTATACACACTTGTAAGTGTACTACTCGAAGCATGTGAAGTGTGACATCACTTTAACAGTGGCTGTTTCCATCTCTCCATCCACTGATTTAAGCATTAAGAAAAAAGGTCCTTCCCAAACCACTTTGTCATGGTTTGCCATGACAGCCTTTTCTGGTGAGGGGGAAGGGGCTGTAAAGATGACTCCTGGAAGAAGCTGCTCGCAGCTCTCCCCAGCTCTGAGCCAGACCCACTGCTGGGGCTGAGCTAATGAGCCTCCAGCATCACTTTTTAAGAGAAGCCTGAAGAGGAGGTTTCTTCCTCCATTCTTCTTTCTTCTGCTCTTTCTTCTTCTGGCTGGTGGTGGTGCAAGGAGTAGGAACAGTGAGAGAAACAACCACGCCGACTCCAAGGTCAGCGATGAAAGAGAGGAGGAGGTGTGCTGGAGCAGAGACCCCCCTGCATTCTATGGAGAGAACTGGGGAAGCTGAGGTTTGTTTGCATTTCTTTAAAGACCCTACAGCAGCGGTAGAGACTCATTTTGCTAAAGCTGGCCCCAGTCCAGGGGCAGCGATTCACTTCTTTAATGGCCCCGAGCCAGGGGCAGTGATTTCCTTCTTTATCACTATGGCCAGAGCAGGCCGTGTCCCGAAGGAGGGACCCAATATCCACAGCTGTAACTGTGGGGAGGAACCATATTGGGATTTATCAAAATGAGACAGAACATAGTTAAAAATGTCATCATGAATGCATTCTGTGTCAGACATTCCTGTCAGCCTTTCTTCTAGCTGGCAGAAGGGCAGGGTTTGGGCTATTTTTAGCAGAAGTAGTTAAATTACAAATTCACAAATCTCCTTTATTCTTAGAAGTCAAGATATTTTAGTTTGTTATATCTTAATAATTAAAAACCCCACTTACCTGTGTAAAATGATGCTCACCTGATGAACCATTTCTGCCTCATCTCCTGAATTAGTGAATGTCAGCACCTTCTGAAGATTACTGTGGGTAAAAGCCAGTATTTTGAGTAACACAGCGGTTCTTTCACTGTCCATACAAGGCTGTACAACCTAAAGGTGGATACAAACCAGAGGGCTGGTAATTCATGTAATCTAGACATGCTTTACTGTGTGTTTCTTCTTTTAAGAAGCACGAAGCATTGTTATATGCCAAAGAACATCGGTACATCGTAAATCTCCTGTTAAACTTATAATGCACAATATACAATTCTCACAAAGGGTGTGAATTTCTGACAGCTTCCAGAAGCAAAATTAAAACCCATCACAATCAAAATCTCACATCGGTATTTTCTTATACATGCGATTTTTGATGATTTGTCAGTGTTGAAGTTTCTCATTGAAGTACCACTGAAGAAGTTTCACACTCCATAAGCACAGTGCACTACCTCAGATAGTCTTAAACAAAAGCCCCAAAACATGGACATTTACAGAACTATGAAGAGAGCCTCTGCACCTCCTCATCAGTGTGGGATGATGGCCTGACTGTCAGATCTGCCTCAAGAATTCAGTCATCCACTGTCCCGACCAGGGGAAAGGGAAGTCCCAGACGCAGGAGTACACCGCGAAATGAACTCTGGCTCTTTTTGCGTGGCCAAGGAGAGGATATGAGGAAGTGGGATGGTGAACCCACTTTTAAGCTGGAAGCGCGTGTACGTGAACTAAGGGGGAAGACAGCTGTTAAAAAAGGACCGCCCAGGAGAGCTGTCAGCAGAGTGGCTGCCAAAACAAAGGAGGACCATCAACAATCTCCCAGACATAGAAGAACTGCAACTACTTCCTTCGATGCCAATGAGGAGACTTCAGGTCTGCAATTGCAAGGATCAGATAGCGAATACTCTGATGAAGAACAGAAATAGAGGGTCCCTGCCTCCAGCCAGGAGGAGGAAAGGGATGACCGAATCTACTGGACTGTGTGGGTTCGATGGCCTGGCACATCAAACCCACAAAGGTATAAAGCCTTAGTAGACACAGGGGCACAGTGTACATTGATGCCATCAAGGTATAGAGGCACAGATTCTGTCTGGATCTCTGGAGTGACAGGGGGATGTGAAGAATTATCTGTATTAGAGGCTGAAGTGAGCTTAACAGGGGACAAATGGAAAAAAACACCCCATTGTGACTGGTCCAGAGGCCCCTTGTATTCTTGGCATAGATTACCTCAGGAGAGGGTACGTCAAAGACCCCAAGGGGTATCGATGGGCTTTTGGTATAGCCACTGTAGATGCAGAGAAAATCAAACAACTCTCTAATTTACCTGGCCTCTCAGAAGACCCTTTTGTTGTGGGATTGCTGCAAGTTCAAGAGCAACAGGTACCAATTGCTACCAGGACAGTGCACCGGAGGCAATATCGCACGAACCGAGATTCCCTGGCTCCCATCCGTGAGTTGATTCATCAACTGGAGGCTTCTGTCGGGGTAGGGCGGAGGCCGGGGCCGGGAGGGAGGGCGAGCGAGTTGGCTGGTCGGCCGGCCGGTTTCTCGAGGGCTTGCTGGCTGGCCAGCAGTACCGGAGCTAGCTCCCGCCGAAGCCGCTGATAGTGCGCCTGATGCGGATCGCGGCAGACACCCCGACGTCGCCCGCCGAGGCGCGGCGGGTCAAGGCGGCGGCCACCCACTCCGCGAAGCAGGAGGAAGCCACGGCCGGGGATGGAACAGCGGCGACCACCTCGGAGCGGCTGCCAGACGAGGAGCCGGCAGTGCCGGAGGAAGCGGGCGGACGGGCGGGCTGGCACGGGGGCGCCGAAGGGGCGGCTTGCTGCACGTCGGCGCAACCCGTCGCGGGCGCCCGCAGCCGCAGCCCGCTCGCCCGCAGCCGCAGCCCGCTCGCCACCGCCACCGCACTTTATGACACTCCTAGTGCTGCCACTGGACAGCTGCGGCTCCGACGTCGACCTCGCTCTGCAACCTCAGCCGACGACCGCCTCAGCGTTGCCCTCGGATACACACACCGCTGCGGCCGCCGCGGTCGCGCCTCCGTCAGATCGTCGTTTCGGCTCTCAGCGCCGCCGGTGGCCGCTCTGCGCCGACGCGGAGATCTGGCCGCTGCTCACGCTGGGGCTGGAGAAGATCCTCCTGAGCAGAGCCCTGATGTCTCAGACGTTTTGGGCGCGATCGCAGAGCAGTCCCCTGCCGGTGAAGAACGCCTGCCATCTCTGGACCGGACCCTAGCAGTGGTGTCCAGCAGTGAAGCTGACAAAGATGGAAGCTCTTAAGACCATGTTGAGAGCACTGGGCAATGGGGCATGGAAGCAGTGGGATAAAAATTCAGCAGAAGCCACTTGGCTGGTCAATAGCAGAGGTTCAACTAACCGTCCTGGTCCCGCCCAAACAAAACCACTACATACTGTGGGAGGAGACAAGGTCCCCGTAGTGCACCCAGGGAAATGGCTGGGGAAGGCAGTATGGGTTGCACCTCCCATGGGAAAAGGCAAACCCATTCGTGGGATTGTCTTTGCTCAAGGGCCTGGCTGTACTTGGTGGGTGATGAGAAAGGATGGGGAAACTCAATGTGTACCTCAAGGAGACTTAACCTTGGGGGAAAAATAACCTGTTATGTGAGTTATCTGTTGTAGATGAACTTTGCAAGAAAAACCGGACAAGTGGACAAACCAAGCCGGTGCTGGTGCCCAACACTGAACATACTGTTTCCCCTGGCCTGGATATCCATCTTGATGGATGAGACAGAAGTTATGGCCTGCTCCAGTGAACATCTACAGAGGATGAAAGATATAAGAATGTTGTTTGTTTGTTTGATGCAAGATGCAAGAGGGAATACAAGAATGATGTTTGTCTGTTGAAGAGTGGGGGTACTGGTTAATGAGAGTATATAAGAATGTATATGGATTGTTAAGATGGTTTGTCTGAGCATGACATAAATGGTATGGAATAAGGGGTGGAGACTGTAGTGGGTCTGGGACGGTACTGATTTTCCACAGCAGCTCCTGCAGTGCTGTGCTTACTGTTGATATCAATATTATGACTACCGCTTGCACAACATCAGGGCTGTCCCTCCAGCATTCCTTCCCCCACCTTCACCAATAGCTGTGAGTGGGCATGATCTTGGGAGGGACTATGGCCAGGACAGCTGACCCAGGCTGACCAAGGAGATATTCCATACCATATGATGTCAGCTCAGTATTATAAACTGGGGGAGAGGAGCAGGAAGGGGAGGCGAGATTCATTTCTGGCCTTCCCAAAGCAACCGCTACGCGTACCGCAGCCCTGCTTCTCGGGAGGTGGCCGGACATCGCTGCTGATGGGAAGTAGAGAGTAACAGCTTATCTGCTTCTGCTTTGCTTCCCGCGCGCGCGGCTTTGCTGCTTATTTATTAAACTGCTTTTATCTCAACCCACGAGACTCCCATCTTATTTTCTCCCCTTCCCTGGCTTGCTGAGGAGGTGGGGGATAAAGCGGTGTGGTGGGCACCTGGCATCCAGCCAGGCTCAAACTACCACACCTCCTTTCTCCCAACTGTTTGGGAATTCAGCCTTATGCACATATGAACTTGTATTTATTTTCATAACACCATGCAACTGCCTTCTTGAAATATCTTTAAGTGTATCACAAAGAAGGACAAGAGTACAGTAAATTCACATAGTTGTTCATCTGAAGTACTTGGGGGACTTCATTTGCTTGTCAATACCTTCCAAAGCGGTTCACAAGTTTCCACCTCACAGAATTCATTCCAAAGTTCACAAACAACAGATTTAGAAAATAAATCTTCTAATAAGTTAATGATTGCACTTCTACTGTATATGGCAAATTACAAAATTCACTTGCAAATAACACTTTTCGGTCTTAAATTTGTCACAAAGTTATAACTTCTATAGCAGAGTGCACAAAGAGCTTTGTAGAGAGAAAAATATCTTACCTTTTCACCTTTTATTGTCACATAAAGGAAAACATCAGATGTGGTATCTTCTACAGCACATACTTTGGCTGTCGTCTGGGTAGTAGCAACTGAGTGATGGTGTTTCAATGACGCAGCTGCCTGTTCTTTCCTGCTCTTCTCCAGCCCAGTGTTTCCTCACTAACCCAGCATCTGGAAGAGCAAACAACGGGTGTTTTAAAAGTCTCCCTCTCACTGCAGTGGTGACAAGTTTCTGTTGATCTCCTGGGGACTTTACTTTGGGTTTGGTTTGACATTTTGCCCACCTGGACTGGAGAATTCTCCCTCCCTTTTCCACCCCCCTTTTCACATTTGTTGCCTGGGATTCTCCCTTTACAGTTCTTGCTGGACATTTAGCCAGACTCTGTGCTCTGCACTTGAAACAACCAGCAGATGATTTCTGATGGAACCTGAGGCTCTCTGCACTGGCCTGATGCAAAGGCAATTTGCATCAAAACTCCTCCAAAATCCTTGTTTTTCTCTCAGAATTGCACCAAAACCTCATTTTATCCCTCACAACTCCCCCAAACCCCACTTTTGCCCCTCAAAACGCTTCCAAAACTCCACTTTTTCCCCTCAAGATGGCACTTTTTTACCCAGCAGTTCCCAAAAATCCCAATTTTCCCTCAGAATAGCACCCAAAACCAACTTTTCCTCGGAAAACACCTCCAAAACCTCACTTTTTCACTCAGAACTCCACCAAAACACCACTGTTTCCCTCAAAACTGCACCAAAACCCCGCTTCTTCCCCCAGAAGTTCCCCAAAACTGCACCTTTCCCCTCAAGACTCTACCAAACCCCACTTTTTCCCCCTCAAAACTCCACCAAAACCCCATTTTCCCCCTCAAAACTCCACCCAAACTGCACTTTTACCCTCAGAATTTCCACAAAACCCCACTTTTCCCCTCAAAACCCCATCAATACACTTGTTTTTTTCAAAAATCCACACAAACCCCACTTTTTCCCTTTAAAAATTTACCAAAACCCCACTTTTTCCCTCAAAACTCCACCCAAATCCCACCTTTTCCCCTCAGAATTGCACCAAAACCTCATTTTATCCCACAACTCCACGGCTTTTGGCCCTCAGAAATCTACTCCATCCCCACTTTGCCTCTCAAAACTCTTCCAAACTACACTTTTCCCTGCAAAACTGCACCAAAACCCACTTTTTCTCCTAAAACTCCAACAAAACCTGACTTTTCTTCTCAGAAATTGTCCTGGTTTAGGCCCATCAGGGAACAAAGACCACGATTAGCCCTGAGTACCCAAGTGGCTGAGAATTGCTCAAGGGCAGGGAGAGCTTAATTGCTGCTGAAGGTTCAGGACAAAGCAGACCAGGCCACTCGGTTTGGGGAAGAAAACAGAGAAACAGTGTAATGCAACATCAACTAAAACATACCCCCAAAAACCCAAAACATAACCAAAATGAAACAACACAGAGCAATACATCAATGAAGAGTCCAACCAGCCTTTTGAAGAACACCTTCTTGCCACCCCTCCCCTCTTCCCGGGCTCAGAGCCCTGATCCCGGGGCTTTTACCTTGTCCCCCCTGAACGGTTCGGGGGGGCAGGCAGTGGGGGTTTCAGTCAGTCTGTTCCCGATAGCTTCTGCCGTTTGTCCCTCCTCAGGACGGGTGAACTCCACATCAGTCCTCCCTGCGAGTCCGTGGGGTAACTCACACGCATGGCAGCCCTGCACGGGCTGCTCCGATGCCCACTGACTCCAAAGGCTGCAGCTCGTCTCTGCCTCTCGTGTGGGGCTGCTCTGCGGCGTGCAGGCTCTCCAGCACGGCCTGGGCCATGGCCCCTCCCCACACAGTCCCTCTCCCGTCCGGGCTCACTCACATGGAGCTGCTGGGAACTCTCGCTCCTGCCATGGATCTCCATAGGCTGCAGGGGCACAGCTGCATTCTCACCACGGCTTGCAGAGGGGTCTCTGGTCTGTTGCTTCTCCTTCCTTCCTCCTTCTCTGGCTGAAGGGTCCGCGTGGTCGCCTCCATCTCATGTCACTCTTACACCTCCTGCCTCGCATTCCAAATTCCTGTCCCCTAAATAGCGCTGGCAGAGGCGCCAGATTGGCCCAGCCGGGCCGGAGGTGGGTGTGAACCCAGGAGCCGGGGGAGAGTCCGCAAACTCTTTACCGGGTCTTCACTGCAACCCGCTCCCCCTAATCGTGGTCTTTGTTCCCTGATGGGCCTAAACCAGGACAAGCTGCAATAACATACCCTTTCTGTAACAATACTTTAGAAGAGCTACAATCAGATTTTTATCAAATAGCTCAAACATTTTCAAATGACCATTTCCCGCTGAAAGAGCATCTTTGTTTTTCCTATTCAAGACAGATGTTTTTGAGAAACTGAGAACTACCTCTCCCACAATTGTAATGTTATATCCACACTCCATCTCAGGAAGTCCAATACCAGAACAGAAAGAACAGTCTGAAGAGAAAACAGCAATAGTCCACTGGATAAAGAAGACATATCATCTAATTTATAACTTGATATTTGCTGCTACAAAGGCACATTTAACAGCTTCACATACAGCAAATTGGGAAACCTATTTCCACTAAGGAATTTCTCTAGCTTATCACAGCTAGAAGCACAGCCCTTTAGTCTTATCACCAATTTTTTAACAGATAATATTAGAAGGTTAATGATCTAAAAAAAATCTGATACTGATACATCCTTGTCAACATGGAACTTGATGCTGTTCCTCTTAGAAGACTGTGATCAGCTCCTTCTTCTATCTGCACTGTCATTAGGACCCAAGAATCCAAGAAAATGCTTCCAAGACTATTTGATCATTCACTTCTGCCTTTCATTCTACTATTTAAACAGTGCTGCTAAGAGGAAAAATGAAGTTTCTTACAGACAAGACCTTAAAGCACATTAAAGACCCCTACACTGAAACCACCGCTACCAAATGAAACAAAAACAAAAGTCATCTGCTTTGGAAACCATCCACAGCAAAAGACAACAGCATAATGGAGCAGTAGCTTAGACCAGGGCAAGACAGGGCTCACTGATTAAAGAAAAAAACAAGGTAAAGTCTGCTTTGACTGATTACAACTCCACTTCTCCAATACTTCATTCTGCCAGAAGTATAAAGATGTGGGGTTTTCAAACTTCATTTTCTTTTCAACTCTACCACTGGGGTTCAGGAAGGTGTTTGTTTTCAGTGGGTGACACTTGCTTTCAAGACACTTGCACAATTGAATAGTATTTTCCCATCTGAACATGTAAGCTATTTACCTGTTCAGGAGTATCAGAGAACAGCACCTCAACCTCATCAAGAACAAGATGGCAAAGATTACGAAACAGCGGGTGACGTTCAGACAGTCTCAGGAGGCAATATGGTGCAGGCACTATTACCTCACCTACAAGTTGGTAAAGGACAACTGTTAACATTAATTTACATTCCACATGACACACTAGTTTTATCAAAAAGGTCTCAACTGCATTTCAGATGCATCATCTTGAAGTTATGGGAAGGTTTTTTTGGTTGGTTTTGGTGGTAAGGTATTTTTGTTTGGATATTTGTGTGTGTTTGGATTTTTGGTTGGGGTTTTTGTTTTGTTTTTTTTTAAATAGGGACCATATAACTCCATGTTCTGACTTCTAGTCAACAGTCATTTTAGTTCGCTTCTATTTCTTTACCCCTGTGTGTCTTTAAGATCTGAGTACGCAAAACTGTGTTTTTGAAACACTGAAAAGTCTTTGTTAACAGCTTTACAGAGCAGGATGTCATTTCATTTCCAAAAAAGACCATGGTAGAACCAGATCGACAGAAGGTAAATATCTAAACACATTCAAGCATAGCCTTTAGTAGTTTGGTTTTAACAACAAAATAATGCCAATACTGTATCTTCACTTCTTACAGTTTTATGCAATTAAGACAGCCTACATTGCATTCAAGTGTCATTAAGACGACAGAAGTATTCTTACATCCTTGGATTTTCACACTTTTAGCTGCTTCTTTGTTCTACCCAAGCATTAACAACATTGGATGAAGCTGTCTGGAGCATCTCTGGTATGTTTTCAGTAGCTCAAAACCAAGTTGTGCCTTCTTCCACCCAGGACACAAGATAAGTGCTAGTGGCTAGGTGTGGATGTACAAAACAGTTACAGTAGAGCATGAGACAACTGTTTAGAATCTTAGTCATTGTACTGTTTCAGAATTTAGGGCAAAACTAAAATCTGCAAAACAGGCCTTTCAATGCTTCAAACAGAAGCTTTTAACACCATATCACCTCTTAAATGCAGATGGTACAGGCCCGAGGAACCGTGCACCAAGCTGGAGACAAATGGATGTGCAGCAACACACGGTGAAAGGTCCAAAAGTTTCATAGAAGCAGAAACATCTTGTCTTACTTGGAGCTGTGTGAGCCATTTTCAGTGGTCCCTTACAGCCTCAGTGACTCTATGTTTCTGTGATCTAATGCATTAGAAAATGAATGACAATGTTTTAAAAATCAAACCAGACATTTCCATTTCACTATGTAACAGCCCCTTAAAAATCAAGCTTCATCGAGTATCCAAGTGATATGACATTAACCACTTGTTAGATATTACTTGATAAATAAGTTACAGACTCCCACACTCATGCAGTCCATCTCTGTCAATGTTTAAGCAGATGGCCTAAATAACCTGGGAAGCATCATGAAGATACTCTAAGATTCCATCAGATGCACCCATTCTCAACATGCACTACCTTTTGGATCATTCATTGACATTTGCACCTTAGAACACAAAACCTGCAGTACTCTAATATATACATCCTCCACTCCTGTTTCTCAAGGTTTGTAGCAACTGCTCGACTGCAAAAGTGTAAGAATTGGTGGAATATACAAGAAAGGATTATTTCCCTGATATGAGATGGCAACTACATCACATCCTTGAGCTATTGGTGGCCAACAGTAAGATTCAGTGGAGTTAGGGCCTAAAACTTTTTTCCAAGCAAGTTCCTACAGAAAGAGAAATAAAGAGTTCTACCTGAAAATTGTGTGCTTGAAACACCAACAAGGCAACACAAAGCACTGAGCAATTTAAAAGCCTTTGACCCACTGCATAATACATTTCCTTAACACACAATATGATAAGAGTTCTTCTGGGATGAGGAGTTAAATTCTTACATCTCATTCAAATGCCATCATTTGTAGCAGTGGTTGATAGATCAGATGAAACTGTACAATTCTACAGTCTCTCTGAAGCATAATTTACTCAACCGTATGAACAACCTCCTACACATTCCTCAATCAAAATTAGCTACTGTCATATTTAGTATCTGAAAGTTAAGGTATGATACTTATGAAAGCTATGAACCATATGAAATAGATGACAAAGGCAATACTTAGTAGATGGGTTTGAGCTTACATCCAACTTAAAAACTATTTTTTTTGAGAAGAATTAGCCAAAGAAATGCTAAACACAAATGAAGTACAACTCACACACACGTCACACAGAACAGTGCTGAGACTCCTACTGTCCCCTGACTTGGCCATTGCCTCTGTTTCTTGCTTTTTTTCTTTTTGTCTCTTCCCCTGCTTTTTTTTTTTGTCCTTCATATTTTCACAGAGGCACCATCAACTTTGCTGGCTTGCTGACCTTTGGTCTGGTCTTGTTGCTGATGTGGCTGGATTCAGTCCCTGGTGTCCCTCCACAGAGTCCCTCCACAAAGACCACTCTTGTAGCCTCAACACTACCCACACCTTCCACATATATGACACACGTTTGCAGAGGTTAAATGGAAGTTATATCCTGGAATTACCTGTTGCTCATTTTCAGTTCTATGTGTGTTCAAAGGATCAGAATTTAAGAACTGCTGAAGCCTGAGAAATATACAAATATTAAATTCAATGGAAATGCAAAAGGAAAGCG
Organism: Colius striatus; assembly: GCF_028858725.1. Classification (NCBI taxonomy): domain Eukaryota; kingdom Metazoa; phylum Chordata; class Aves; order Coliiformes; family Coliidae; genus Colius; species Colius striatus. The sequence goes on from NC_084786.1 coordinate 1,350,382, forward strand.
TAATCGATAAATATCACCAATATTTCTAAAATGGCATGAAACAGTTCACCTACAAAATATCTCTGATGTATTACCTGTGCCAACAAAAACCCTCAAATATGAAAGAAGAAATCAAAAAGGACCATTTTGGATGTAAAATTTACTATTAGGTTTTAGGTATCTGAAAATAACCCAAAGGTTTTTTTAACCAAGACAATTGGTGGGTTCCTCAACTTCAGAAGAAAATCAGATGGGACTGCAGGAAAAAGGTGTCTTAAAGTTGCAAAACCATGAAACAATGTATCTTTGCAACAGTTAAAACTTGAATTAAAAACACCCCTCAGGTTGTTTACATATGCAGCAAGTGATTTGCAGCATAATAAAAGCCTTGCACAAGTCAACTCAGTCAGATTTCACTCAGCTTGAAAACTTTATCAATCACACTAAGAATAAAAGAAGGCAACTGAATATGCTGAGTGTGCAGAAACGTACTGCCTCATCACAGCCCTGTTTTCAAGCTACTGTTTAGAAAGAATTGCTATTTTTACTGTGGTCTGGATAAGTATCAGCAGCTTCTAATGGCCTCCTTCCCCAATACCATGTGCACACATCTTGTCTTACCCTCTGCCCTTTTAACTGTCTAAGAAGAGTAACTGGAAACATACTACAGCTCCTAATTATCTGACTATACAATTGGTTCAAATATGTAACATACTGTACCATACCTGTCTGTGTGTACTGCTGGATTTTCCTTGAAAGGCAATCCTGGGATTGTTTTGACAATCTATCAAGAAAAGACAAACCCTTTTCTGGCAGTAAAATACTGTTTAAGAGCAACATTTTAGAAAAAAAAGATTACTGAGCTCAAGGTGGTTTTCTTACCTAACCGAATTTTCTTCAATAAGAATCAAGCATGCAACAAGAACATCAACCACACAGGAGAATCAGTTCATGTTCACAGCTCAAGCTATAGCTTCTGGCAGCTCTTTCTTTGAAGAATCTGCCCCTGTATTCCCCCAACAACTACCAAATGCTGGCCACACAAAACCACTACACATCTTCACAGCACTAGAGCAAGTGAGCACAAAAGGAGACACAACCTGTTCAAAGTCCATCGTTGCAATCTAAAAAACCAAAACCACCAGAACCACAAACTTGAAGGACAATGTTCTCTTTTAACTAGATCAAGAGTTAGTCCCAGATTTGTTACAGAAAAGGACGTGATAGCTGACTACAGTATTCCTAATCTGCCTTACAGATGCTTAACTTAATTCAATTTGACATTTGAATAGAAAATCTAACAGTTACAGATGTGGTAATTTCACTGTCATCTGTGTTGGAGCTTTGTCATGTCTTTTCAAGAACAGAACCAGATACAGCAAGATCTAGAAAGACAAGTTTAAAAGATGCAGAAACACGTTTGGGATTATCTGAATCTATGAAAGGCCAGTCTTTTTACAGTTGGTTGCAACTGACTTCTTTCTCTGCTTGTCTCATTTTCTAATGGCAAAAAGAACAACCAAAAGACAGTTGTATTTACATAAAGATATGCAAATGAACCGAGTGAACAAGGACAGAGGATATTTATAGTGATTCAAGTCTGTTTTAAACAAGACAACTCACAGAAAACATTCAAGTTACCTCTGTGTAGAGAAATCCCTCTAAACTCAAATCAAACAGTAAGGTATCACTGATCAATGTTACAAGTTATTTCAACAGCATCTAATGCTTTTCAGCATATCAACAAATGACCCTGCAACTCACCCTTTGTCTTATCAAGTACAAAATGCTTTAGAATATTCCTGCATCTGCTGATTTGATTGCTCTTTGTAAAGTCTGACACATAGGCAGTGTTTGTTAGGATACCATTTGTTCCACTTGTTGGATTCCAACTGATACAGTAGTTCAATATATCCAGGTAAAGACAAATGATGCACTGCATGAATGATTGCTGCCAATACACACGGTTCCCACTTGTTTCAGGATCTGTTGATACCTTCTGCTGGAGCAGCACTGTCCTCAAATCAAGTGCAGGATTAACAACTTTCATTGGAAGAGAGTCAAGATTTAATGATGTTTGGGTCTCCTGATAATCTGCTGAACTCACTGCATTCTCTTCAGCTTGCTCAAAATGAGCAAAGCTGCTTAAGACGAGATCATCACTAATGCATACCTAAAAAACCCAAGTATTTGACTGACCAGAATCAACAAGCAAGTCATCATCACATACTGCTTTAGAATTTATTTGAAGCTGGAGACAACAGGAAGACATATGCAGTATGTACAAATGCTTTCTGAAGAGTACTCATTCCAGGGCAGGAAAGTTGGTCATATCTTCCTCTATGTTCTCCACACAGGTGTTACTTACCAGTTTCATGCTTTTGCCTAAAATTCTGTGCTCAGTTTTCTATGACCTGTAAACATTTTTAGAAAAACTATCTTAGTTTTATGTCCCTTTGATTCAGAGTGCATCCAAACCTGGCAGGAAAAAACAATATTCAACTTAAAAGTTCTCACTGGCTCAGAGAGAAGTGACACTTGCCAACTGTGATTCTGAACAGAGAAGGTATTCAAATTAAGATGTAATCCAAGTTATTGTCTACAGTGAAGACCACAGCTCTAATGTTAAAAGTCTTGGTAAAATACTCCAAATGGCAGCAGTTTTCAAACACATTTATTTTTGTCTACTAGGCAGCTGCTTAAGTCTGACAGTAGCTGCAGCAGAGATTTAGCAGGAGTTACGCACTTTGGTAAGTGCAACGAGCTTTCTTCCTTTCTCCCAACTGTTTGGGAATTCAGCCTTATGCACATATGAACTTGTATTTATTTTCATAACATCATGCAACCGCCTTGAAATATCTTTAAGTGTATCACAAAGAAGGACAAGAGTACAGTAAATTCACATAGTTGTTCATCTGAATTACTTGGGGGACTTCATTTGCTTGTCAATACCTTCCAAAGCGGTTCACAAGTTTCCACCTCACAGAATTCATTCCAAAGTTCACAAACAACAGATTTAGAAAATAAATCTTCTAATAAGTTAATGATTGCACTTCTACTGTATATGGCAAATTACAAAATTCACTTGCAAATAACACTTTTCGGTCTTAAATTTGTCACAAAGTTATAACTTCTATAGCAGAGTGCACAAAGAGCTTTATAGAGAGAAAAATATCTTACCTTTTCACCTTTTATTGTCACATAAAGGAAAACATCAGATGTGGTATCTTCTACAGCACATACTTTGGTTGTCATCTGGGTAGTTGCTAAGCAGAGTTATAAATACAAGAGCAAGGAAAAAGATCAAACCCATAGAAAATTATCAGTATTTGTCACTTCCACCTTTTGACACAGACAAAAATAGAAATCACAATTAGATGTGTACACCATCTCTTTAGAGAAGCTAGTACAACTGTTGTAACTTTTAAATGAAATAAGAAAGTTACAGGGCAATAAGAAGGGTTACAAAAATGAAGTTCTCCTTAGTCTTTGAAGGAAAATTGAGAGCCAAAACAGATTAATGACTTCCACACACAAACTAACCTAGTTCTACACTAAAAATCTTTGTCAGAGTCTAAAAGATGAGCTATTCTGTAGCACAAATGCATACTTCCCAAGCTTGACCTTTACTTTTCTTGAAAGAAGCTTTATTTGTACATTTGTATAGCTTAGTTAGGCTCTTCATCCAAGCAAACACAGCTGATGAAGTCCACGAGTCAACTGTGAAGCACTGCTTCTGCAGACACTAAGGATGTGCCAGCAATGAAAAAAAATTATCACTGCTTACAGTACAGTCTGGGAAATGAAATTCAGTGTTATCACTGCTTCTGTAGGAACCTTTCCCTTTACTCTGCATGGTGACACACAGCTGGCTGTGGGGAAAAAATAAGTAAATCATGAGAAGCATTGCTTACTGGTTACCGTGGGGAGTTGATCAGCCTAAAGACCCTTTCTCATTTTCATAAACTCATCCTCTCCTCCCCAAATACAAGTATAGAAAACTCCACATAAAAGGCAAGTAAATGGGCAGGTAGTTTTTCAGGCAGAAGAATATAACGCAAGATTAGGATACCTCAGTGAAGAGTTGCTTTTCTAGTAAGACCAAAAGCTATCAGAGAAGACTGGATGACCCACTGAAACTTCAACTATGGGAAAAGACAAGAAGAGATTAAAGAGAAAGCAGTTCTGGACAATAAAGTGACTACTTAGAGCTCAATCTCTTTTTAACATGTGTAACAAAGATGCTCCTCTTCTGAGCTGCTGCTTACATCCTCGTCAAACAACAACTAACAGGGTAAATCCGTAAGCCAGATTGTGACATCTCCATACAAAACTACAACAATACATTTGTGATGCTGAATCAAAGATTCAGGCCAAATAGACAGAAAGGCTTCATTGTTCAAAATAACTGTCACATGAGTCCTATGTTATTTAGCCTATCCAAGAGCCAGATACCCTCTAGTCAACTGTCAAAATTGATGCAGCATGGAAGCCCACAGTACTCAACATGCAGCTCCACAAATGTTTTTGCCTTAGTCCACACAGAAACCACTAATGTAGCTTCTTTCTGTATTTTTAACATGCAACATTCTTAAATAAATACAAAATACAAGCACTACAATTCTCCAATGGTTTCTTTTTCCCAAAACAGAAATACCAATGACCATTTTGGCAGGACGTTTTATTTACCTTTGAGAAGGTTCAGAAAATACTGAGTAGCAGCATTATCCCATCTTTTAGCTGCTCTAGGAAAATAAACACAACCAACCATCCTACCTCAACAAAAATCAACAACTTTGGAAAAAGCTTTGGATACATGTCAAGAGATTACTTCAAGTCATGATAAATCTTAAGAAAGGCACCAATGAGACATAACAAAGGATTAAAACAGGTCAATAATAAAACTGGAATCACTAAGGAAGAAACATTCATTAATCACTAATCGGTTCTGTTTAAGAACTGCTCTTCTGAAACAGGTTTTGTAACCCCATTTCCTACCTTCTTCTTGAAACACAATCTCTTCTAAAACTAACTGCTGTAACAAGACTTCATGCTTAGGAAACTTACTAATACAGTTATTAAACTCTACTTACACTGTTCCTGCAGTACTTCCACAGAAGCTGACATGCAGTGTCACTGGCTGTGTGCGATACAGTCTACATTTCTTTGCTCTATATGGGATCCACATGAATGCTTCCTGTGCCACTGGAATGCTTAAAAACAAAGCAGAAATAATCTCCTTTTACAAAGTAGATTTTATTCTTCAAAAGTCATTGGTCTCATATACATTCTTCCATTGTCTGGTGTCTGACAATACAGTTCTTCCAGAAGTTTAGCTCCCACTGTCATACATCCTGGAATCATCATTTTTCTCTCCAAGAGAGGTGCTACCAGGAGCAATTCATCTATAGATTTGCTCCAGGTATTAATTGTAGAATCATAGAATGGCGGGGTTGGAAGGGACCTTTAGACATCATCTAGTCCAACCCCCCTGCAGAAGCAGCTTCACCTAGATCAGACTAGACTTTACTTAGACTTCTTATGGCATCCTAATCTTCTTAGACTAGACTTCACCTAGACTTTACTTAAAGTCTTTCTGATCTTTTGCCACAAAATCTGAAGTATTTTCATGGCATTTAGCCCTCATACTACTACTACATATAGCACCTGGCACCATTTATTCCCCTCTACAATAATGACTGCTGTGAGAAACCAGGTATCATTAATACCAGCAAGAAGCAATCCTGATAAATCCCTAATGTGCATTTGTACTCACTTTCCTAGAAATAACTTATTCTTTGGAAAGCTATCACCAAAGTGTTAATTTACCTTTTACACTTGATTTCACCTGAGACATTTAACAACCAGCAAAACACCTTGTACAGCAAGGTTTTAAGATCCATATATCTATCAATTCTGTTTAAATCTTTCTTTTGCAATTAAAAAACCCCACAGATTTACTTCTGGTTGAACATATTTTAAACTTGAGGCATTGTCAACCTGGTTTCCAATACATTAAATTTAAAAACATTGTTTAACTTGAGATTTATTTTAAAATAAGCTTCATTTTGCAGAACATCGAAAAAAATGGTAAAGCTTCTTGTACTCAAAGCTGCATACTGTATTAGAGAAACTAACTTTAAATGTAGCTAAAAACTTAGAACAGTTACTCTGTAAACCGTATTTCTCAAGATTTCAGAAACTGCAGGTTCACAGTGGTTTTATTTACAACTAGGAACCTGTAAAAACTCTTTTTCTTTGCAGTATGTCAAGACAGACTGACAGCTCTTAGCAAACAAGCCAGTAAACTGCAGTGGGGAAAAGATCCACAGAACAAGACTGGTTTGCATGCACACTTGCAATGGCCTGTTACATGGCTAGAAGTTTCTCGTGGACTCGAGCCACACCTCAATTAAACCAAAGCCTTGCTACTACCAATCTTAAGAAGCCTTCAGTAGTATTTGTATGGATCAAGTAACGAAAAACTGTCAAAATAATCCAAACACACACTTATCTGACTTAACAAAAATATATTTGGCATAATCCACAAGGAAACATCGTGTTTGATAATGATCTGTACAGTGTATGATTGACTTAATAACTGCTCTACACCAGCACTTGTGCTCTCCACTGAACACCACACAAACCTGAAAGAGAAAGAACAGGACTGTACGTTCTTCTAAATGGAGTGAATTACACTCAGGTTTGTTTAGAAGCGAGACTACAGTACTTATTATATGGCCTCAACTTGCTTTTAAAACACAGGCATTACAACTTATGCAGTTCTGAAGGTTACAGACAGGAAGACACAACTCACACTGATACCATGAGCTGTTTTTATACGTGACAATTTTGTTTTGAAAAAGCATCCTGGATACTTCAGCCCCAAACCAATGCAAAGACTCTTGCTATCTACACAACACAGCGATGCTTTTACCTGTCCTTCTTCTACCATTACTGGTTTTACTTCATCCACATCTTTGTAAGGTGTGTGGTAGAGCTGATTCATTGCAGCAGTCAGGTTTTTATATTCTATTTCATCGACTGTGTAAGGCTCACATCCTTCCATAGGAACCCAGAAGCAACCCAGACTTTCAACCTAGGGCAAGGAGTAGATAACAAAACCAGGTAATACTAGACTTAAAAACATCCCATTATTTGAGCAGAAGCTATCTGAGCAGCAAATCTAAAAACGAAACTTAATCTTTAGTGAGGCCCGTTAAAAAGTACTGGGGCTGGATACTGAGCATACAGAATGTCAACAAGCAGAACATCTTTCAAGTCATTAGGTCATTAAATGACTTCTCAGCTTTCAAGTTTCTTCAGCACTGTAATTAATGGCACACACAATCTAAAAGGTATTGCTATTATCTAAAAAGTTGGTTAAACCAAACACTGTGTAAAGTTCAGAGACATAAGGCTTCCCTATTATTGTCAAGAACTATGTATGAAAACACAGAACACACAACAAACCCCATCAACGGGCTTTTCTTCATGCTCAAGAGTCTACAGGACAGTTGCTTTCTTTATAATAGAGTCATAGCTTTCTGCTTAGCCTTTGTAACCAGTTCTATCCCAGTCTCTCCTCTGATCTGGGTCTCCTGCTCTTAGGGGTTAATCCCAGTTCAACACCACACAGCTGCTTCCTAACTCTCCTGCAGTGGGATGATTAACAGAACTGGAAGGATTAAAGTGAGAAAACTCCTAGGTTGACGGGTGAAATAGGTAAACACCTCACAGGGTAAAACAAAAGCTAGGTGTAGAAGCAAAGCAAAATGAGGAATACATCGTTTCCCATTGGTGGCCAGATGTTTATGCATCTCCTGGAAGGCTTCAGCGTGTATTAACACTGACTTGGGAATGTCTCTAGTTATTGAATTTGGCTTCCCCTTTTCTCCTCCTTCCCCACAGGTTTTATTGCTGAGAACAACATCCTATGGTATGGAACGTCCCTTGGGCAGTTGGGGTTAGCTGTCCTAGCTATATTCTGGGAAAGGGACTTTTCCCTGATGCCTTGTGGAATTGAGTAGAATCCAGCACTATACTGCACTGTATTTAAGATTACGTTGCACAGCTTCCAGTTTAGATTTTAGCTGCATCCCTACTGACCACTGTTGAGATTAAACAAGTATAAACACCTCTAACAAATAAAAAGAGATACCAGCACATCTATGTGAGAAACCAAACAAGCTTCCTCGTGAAAGACTCGGGTCAGACTCTGCAGGGAAGCACTTGTATGAAGCGTTCTTGCAAGAGCGGTGTCCTAGCCAGCAGCACACCTGACAGGTACAACATTGGGCTTGTTATTCCCTATCCAGGGTCCCTCCCTTGTTTCCCCACTGATCAGGTACTCCAAGGTTTACAACTTCTCCAGGCACCTACAATCCCCTCAGGGGATGGCTGGTTTTTGTACATTATGACCCATTCCCCACAGGCCTGAGATTTAAAACTCTAGTTAACGCTACAAAACTGTCTTATGGTCAGTGCACTGATTTACACCACACAGACACAGACAGCAGTCGAAACTCCTTGTATTAAGTTCTTTCTAATTCTGCAAAAGCAACATCAATATTTCTTACACCTGGGGCATCATGGCAAGGGGACGTCCCCTCCCGCCCAAAAAACAACCGCCCCCCCCCCCCCAAGCCACGAGGCAAAGGGCAAAGGGCACAAACCCCCCTAAATGACCCAAGATGCCCCCAAATGAACCCCAACTCCTCCAAATGAGCCTAAAATCCCCCCAAATGAGCCCCAAACCCCCCTAAATGAGCCTGAAACCTCCTCAAATGACCCAAAACCCCCCAAAATGGCCCCAAAAGCCCCCCACGTGAGCCCAAAACCTCCCCAAATGACCCAAAAACCCCCAAATGAGCCCAAGATCCCTCCAAATGAGCTCAAGAACCCCCCAAATGAGCCCAAAACCACCCAAACTGACCCAAAATGCCCCCAAATGAGCCCATAATCCCCCCTAATGAGCCCCAATCCCCCCAAATGAAACTGAAACCTCCTCAAATGACACAAAACCCCCCCAAATTGTCCCAAAAGCCCCCCACATGAGCCCAAAACCTCCCCAAATGACCCCAACTCCCTCCAAATGAGCCCCAAAATCCCCCAAATGATGCCAAAACCCCTCAAAATGGCCCCAGCTCCCACCAAATCACCCAAAACTCCCCCAAATGAGCCCAAGACCCCCCAAAGGAGCCCAAGACCCCCCAAATCCCCCCAAATGAGGCCCAACCCCCCCTAAATGAATCTGAAACCTCCTCAAATGAGACAAAATCCCCCAAAATGGTCCCAAAATCCCCCAAATGAGCCCAAAACCTCCCCAAAGACCCCAACTCCCTCCAAATGAGCCCCAAAACCCCCCAAATGATCCCAAAACCCCTCAAAATGGCCCCAACCCCCTCCAAATGACCCAAAACTCCCCCAAATCAGCCCAAAATGCCCCAAATGACCCCAGAGCCCCCACATGGACCTAAACTCCCCCAAATCAACCCAAAGGAGCCCAAAACTCCCCAAAATGACCCCAAACCCCCTCAAACGACTCCAAAACCCCCAAACGATCCACACTCCCCCCTAACCTCCCCCAAATAATCCCCAACCCCCCGAAACGACCCCAAATCCCCCCAGGCCCCCCAAGTGACCCCATATCCCCCCAAACGACCCCAAACCCTCCCAAATGACCCCAAAACCCCTCCAAATGAACCCAACGCCCCCTAAATAACCTCAACCCCCCCCAAAGGACTCCAACCCCCCCAAGCGACCCCATATCCCCTCAATCGACCCTAAAACTCCTCAAACCCCCACAGAACCCCTCAAACGCTCCCACACCAGCCCAAACAACCCCAGACCACCCCCAAAAGCCCCCAAGACCGCCCCAACTCACCTCCCCCCTCTCTCCATGAGTTTCCGCATCCCTGTGGCACCTCAGACTCCGCCCCGGATGATGGGGGGCTGTCCCTGATACCCCCCAAAGACGTAGGGAGGGTGGAGGAGGGGAAAAGAGCGTGGGGGGTGGTCAAGCCGAAGCCCACCCACTTTTTCGGGGGGTAGGTGGGGTTTAGGGGGGCTCCACCCCCCTGATGGTGCAATAACTCCCCCTCCCGCCCCCAAAATGTCCCTCGGGGTAAGCTGGGAGGGGGCTTATGGGGGGGGAGGGGTCTCCCCATGAGCTCAGACCCCCCTCAAATGACCCCAAAATCCCCCAAAATGAGCCCAAAACCCATCCAAATGGCCCCAATCCCCACTCAAATGACACCAACCCCCTCAAATGAGCACAAAATCCCACAAATGAGCTCAAAACGCCCCCAGATGGCCCCAAACCCCCCAAAATGAACCCCAAATCCCCCCAAATGAGCCCAAAACCTCCCAAATGACCCCAAACCCCACAAAATAAACCGAAACCCCCACAAAATGAGCCCCAAGCCCCCAAATGACCCAAAACTCCGCAAAATGTCCCCAAAACCCCCGAAAATGAACCCAACCCCCCCCAAATGAGCCCAAAACGCCCCAAATGGCCCGAAAACCCAACCAAAATGGGGGTTTCGGGTCACAAAATGAGGGCGGGTTGGTCACAGGTTCAGTTTGAGGCGAGAACGGCCGTTTTAGGGGCAAAACCGCTGCTGTGAGGTGGGAAAAGGAGCTCGGGTCGGGTACAAAGCACCCAACATGGCGGCTGTGCGGACGCCGCCATGTTGTACGGACTCCGTTACGGTGAAGGGGGCGGGTGCTGTGCGGACGCCGCCATGTTGTACGGACGCCGTTACGGTGAAGGGGGCGGGTGCTGTGCGGACGCCGCCATGTTGTACGGACGCCGTTACGGTGAAGGGGGCGGGTGCTGTGAGGGCGCCGCCATGTTGGGTGAGGACAGAGGCGGCCGCCATTTTGTGCCGAGCGCGCGTTTTCCGGCTTCCGCCCGGCTGAGGGGAGGGAGGAGGCGGAGAAAAAGCGGCTTTTGACGCCAAAAGCGAGGGCGAGGAACAGCAGGGAGGGGCACGGGGAGGAGGAGGGACGCGAGAGGGAGCCGGAGAAAGGTGTTGGGAGGTGCGGGGCTGGCAGGAACGGGGAGAGAATGGTTTAAATTGCTCCGTTTTACCCCCAAAAGCGGCGGGTTGTTGACCTTAGAGGGACCGGTTTGCCCTCAGAGATTAAATTTCCTCTCACACCTTCGTTTTATGCCTCAAATGATTCCCATTTTCGCCCTCAAAGCGGCGGGTTTGCCCTAAACCAGTGGTTTTTGCCTCAGAAAGGCGCTTTTCCCGCCTCAAAGGGATTTTCCCCCTCTCAGATTAACTTAATTTCCTCAAAGCAGCTATTTTCAAAAAAAAAAACCTGTTTTTCCCCACAGAACAGCGATTTTCCTGCCTCAAAGGGATTTTTTTCCCCCTCAGATTACTCAGTTTTCCTCAAAGCAGCGATTTTTCACCCAAAAAAGCAGTTTTTCCCCTCAAGGAGGCGCTTTTCCCACCACAAAAGGATTTCTCCCCCTTCAGATGAACTTAATTTGCTTCAAGGCTCTGATTTTTACCCTAAAACAGAGGTTTTTTTCCCCTCAAAATGTGACTTTCCTGCACATAAAGTAGCTTTTTCCCTCACCCAAAGCCTGGGATCAACTTCATTTGCCTCAAAACAGCAATTTTCACCACAAAAAAACAGTTTTTTCTCTCAGGCAATTTTCCTACCTCAAAAGCATTTCCCCCCCTGAGATGAACTTAATTTGCCTCGAAGCAGTGATTTTTACCCTAAACCAGAGTTTTTTTCTCCTCAAAATGTGACTTTCCCCCACACAAACTGGATTTTTTTTATCAAACAAAGCCTGGGATCAACCTCATTTGCCTCAAAGCAGCTATTTTCACCCCAAAAAGCAGATTTTTTCCTCAGAAAGGCGCTTTTCCCACTTCAAAGGGATTTTTCCCTCCTCAAATGAGTCTAATCTGCCTCAAAGCAGCAATTTTCACCCCAAAAATCATTTTTCCCCCTCAGAAAGGAACTTTTCCTCCTCAGATGAGCCTAATTCTCCTCAAAGCAGCGATTTTCACCCCAGAAAAGCAGTTTATCCCTTCAGAATTGCACTTTTCCTTCTTTACAGGGACTTTTCTACCCTCAGATGAACTCAGTTTGCCTCAAAGCAGCGATGTCCCCCCTAAAAAAAGCATTTTTCCCCCTCAGGCGCTTTTCCTTCCTCAAAGGGATTTCCCCCCCCTCAAATGAACTTAATTTGCCTCAAGGCAGTGATTGTTAACCCAAAACAGACTTTTTTCCCCTCAAAACGTGACATTCCCCCACACAAAGTGGATTTTTCCCTCACAGAAAGCCTTGGATCAACTTAATTTGCCTCAAAAGCAGCGATTTTCCCCCAATAAAGCTGTTTTTCCCCTCAGAAAGGCGCTTTTCCCACTTCAAAGGGATTTTTCCCTCCTCAGATGAGTCTAATTTGCCTCGAGGCAGCGATTTTCACCCCAAAAATCAGTTTCCCCCCTCAGAAAGGCACTTTTCCTGACTCAAAGGGACTTTTCACCCCTCAGATGAACTTAATTTGCCTCAAAGCAGTGATTTTTACCCTAAAACAGAGTTTTTTCCCCTCAAAATGTGACTTTCCCTCACGTAAAGTGGCTTTTTCCTTCATATAAAGCCTCGGATCAACTTCATTTGCCACAAAGCAGTGATTTCCACCCCAAAAAAGAAGTTTTTCCCCTAAGGCGCTTTTCCCACCTTAAAGGGACTTTTCTCCCCTCAGATGAACTCAATTTGCTTCAAAGCAGTGATTTCCACCCCAAAAAAGCAGCTTTTCCCCTCAGAAAGGCAATTTTCCCTCTTTAGAGGGACTTTTCTCCCCTCAGATGAATTCAGTTTGCCTCAAAGCAGCGATTTCCCCCCTAAAAAAAGCATTTTTCCCCCTCAGAAAGGCGCTGTTCCTTCCTCACAGTGATTTGTCTCACATCCACTTGTCTCCACACGTGTCTTTGTAGGCTTGTTTTGTCTGAAGGGACAGAGGCAAGGAACCACAGTGAACAGAGGCCCAGACCCATCGCTGCCTGGCTGACAGCTTTGTCACTGCCAGCTTGGCCCAGGTGTGGGCTGGCAAGTCAGAGGCCCTGTGTCCCACTACGAGTCCCTGGAGATAGAGTCTCAAAAGCACAGAAGACAGACCTCATGAACTGAAACCAGAGCTCTACGTTCTGCACAAAGCACCTGTGAGGAAACGAGGCCGTGGCTGCCACTTGGATCTGACCCAGCCAAGGAGCAAGTCTCTGTGGCAGCTGACAAAGCTCTGAGTTGTTGTTTTCTCTTTTCTACTCCAAAAGCTACGAGTATTTCCAAGCAGATTTCAACATCTACACGGAAGAGTCAAAGAACACACCAATTCAGAAGCCAGCCCCTAAGAAAGCCTTCATTGCTCTCTCCCATTCAGGACAGACTGAAAGAGGAGGAGGACGAGCTCTCTCCTCCCCGTGGGCATCCTGAGCTACTGCTTTAAACATGACTGACCAGAAACAGGGAGCACTGGGTCATTTTTGACAACGGAGCTTTATTAGCAAAGCAACTTCATCCATGAAAATACAGAGCAAGGCTAGTCGTGTTCACACTGAGGATAACTAAAGTGTTTCCAACCATAGGAAACGGTTTTCCTCGGCCAGGGGGGTCTTTTCCTCCGTCACCTCCAGCAGGGGTGCGCGTGGGCTGCAGCGCAACGATGGTGCTGACCACAGGGCATCCTACAGGGACCGCAGGGAAAAAACACTGACACAGGAACAGAAAGGATTGTGCAGGGCACCCGTGTTTTCTTTCTAAGCTGCTCAGGCCAGACTGAAAAAGCCCAGATGCAGCCAAGAGAGATTCAGGGGACAGGGTGGACACTGAGCGACACCCAAAAGCCCCCAGCCCCAGGTTTCTCACACTTTTCAGAGGTTCCATGGCAGCCTGTCTGCCAACAAACGTCTGCCTTCATCCTACTCTTGGTGTAGGAGCTCTCCTCATTCGTATGCATTCAGTCTGCTCAGCCTAGACTGAAAAAAGGCTGCCCTGGGACCAACATCTTCATCAACCACCTGGATAAGGGGACAGAGGGACCCTCAGCAAGTTCCCTGCTGGCACCAAACTGGGAGCACTGGCTGATTGCCCAGAGGCTGTGCTGCCATTCAGCGGGATTTTGACCAGCTGGAGAGTTGGGCAGAGAGGAACCTCCTGAGGTTCAGCAAGGACAAGGGCAGAGTCCTGCATCTGGGAAGGAACAACCCCCTGCACCAGGACAGGCTGGGGGTTGAACTGCTGAAGAGCAGCTCCAGGAGAACTACCTGGGAGTGCTGGCTGAAAATAAACTGAACATGAGCCAGCAACGTGCCGTCGTGAGCAAGAAGCCAATGGCTTTCTTGGGGCATGAGGAAGAGTGTGGGCAGCAGGGTGAGGGAGGTTCTTCTCCCCCTCTGCTCTGCCCTGGTGAGGCCTCATCTGGAGTTCTGTGTCCAGTTCTGGGCTCCCCAGCTGGAGGGACAGAGAACTGCCAGAGAGACGCCAGTGCAGGGCCACAGAGACTGGATCAGGGGACTGGAGCATGCTTCATATGAGGAAAGGCTGCAGGACCTGGGGCTGTTTAGTCTGGAGAAGAGGAGACTGAGGGCAGACCTTATTAACATTTACAAATATCTAAAGGGTGAGTGTCAGGGGGTTGGGACATCCCTTTTCTCTGTTGTAGCTAGCAACAGGACAAGGGGTGATGGGATGAAACTGGAACACAAACAGTTCCATTGAAACACAAGAAAGAACTCTTTTACTGAGAGGTGAGGGAGCCCTGGCACAGGCTGCCCAGGGAGGCTGTGGAGGCTCCTTCCTTGGAGGGCTTCAAGGCCCACCTAGACACGTTCCTGTGTGACCTGATCTAGGTGGGAGCTGCTTCTGCAGGGGGTTGGACTGGATGATCTCTAAAGGTCCCTTCCAACCCCACCATTCTCTGATTCTATTCTATGATTCTATGAAATCTCTGAAGTCTAGTACCTGGTTCGGGCATTAAAGTTGTCCCACTTGGGAAGCCTGCTTCCCTTTTCCTTGCAGGTGATATTTAGAACATAGACAGTTGCTTTTTGAAAGTAAAACCATCAAAAAAAAAAACCCCAGAGAAACAGCTGGGTGATTTCCCTTCCCCAGGGCTGGCCACTGGACAAGGTGCTGGTCGGCAGCACTCTCAGGGTGCAGGGCTGGGCCCAGGACAGGCCTTTTGCAGGCACCACACTTCTGGAGGCTCCTGCTAATGCAGCTCCTGGGCACTGCTCAGGGAATGAGGGCACTTGTCCATAATTGCTGGCTTTGGTCCCTCCCCATCGGTTCTGGCTCCCTGCCCTCATCTTTCACCTCCTCCCTCTCTGTCTTTACCCCACCACTGTTTTTTCTTTCTCTTTCTCTGTAGGACTCCTTGTCTGTATTTTCTAACCCCTCCTTGTCTGTCCTACATCCTGTTGCTATTTTTTCTCCTCTCCTGCTCCCTGTCCTTTGCCTTTTCCTGTCACCATGTTGTGATTCCTGGCCTTATTTTCCCTCTCTCCCCCACAGCCTGTCCCCACTTTCCTGCTCATCTTGCTCAGCTGGCTGGAGCTTCTCTCTTCTCTCCAGGCCTCCATCCTGCTCGCCATCCCCTTTTAGCTCTTCCTCTGACTCTCTCAGCCCATCGCTGTTCCACCCTCCTGTGCCTCCTTCTGCTGATCCACATCCCTCTGTTCCTCACTCTCTCTGGATGCTTTCCCTTCCTTCTTTTCTCTGTCCCTGCCTTCTGTCCCTGTCTCTCCCTTTCTCTCTCCTTTCCCTTGTCTCTCTGTCCTAATCCCTGTCCCATTTCTCTGTCACTCCACTGTCCTGCTGCCTTTTCTGTCTCTCTGTCCCCCACTCCCTCTCCCTGCCTGTGTCTGTGTATCCCCCCATCCTCCTTTCTGCCCTTCCAATCCTCTCTCTCTGTCCCTCTCTGCTGCTGCTTGTTGCTCTTTTTCCTCCTGCACTCCCTGTCTCCTTAAGCTCCATCCCTTTCCTGCTCTGTCCCTCTGCCCTGCTCCTCCCCCATATTTTCCTCCTCCTCCTCCTTTGGCTCCTCCTGGGGCTGGGCCTGTGCAGCCCTGGGGAGGCGGCCATGGGGCTGCAGGGTCAGGGGGGCCTGGCCAGGGGCTGGTGTCCCTGCAGGGTCAGGCAGCAGGAAGGAGGCCCCGGGGCGTGTGGGAGCTGTAGGCCTGGGGCACTGGCTGTTGGCTCCTGGGCCATGTGGGAGCTGTAGCCCTGGGCAGGGGCTGCCAGCCGTCCCTGTTCATTGCTGGGCCAGTCAAGGGCACTGACGGCTCATTTCCCCGCCCAGCAGCACTGTCTGTGCCTCAGTGTGTCTGTGCTCTCTGTGGGGCACTGACACAGCACACAGATCCCAGCCAGAGCTGCTGTGGCCTGAGCCAGAGGCTCCCTCAGCGCCCAGCCCCGGGGCAGCCAATGGCAGCGCAGCAGGCGGGCACAGCCCTGATTGACGTGTGAGCGGCGGCCAATCAGAGGCGGCGGCGCCTCAGGGAGGGCGGGCCCAGGCAGGGCAGTGACAGCCTCGCAACCAATCAGAGGCGGCGGCGCCTCAGGGAGGGCGGGACCAGGCAGGGCAGTGACAGCCTCGCAGCCAATCAGAGGCGGCGGCGCCTCAGGGAGGGCGGGACCAGGAAGGGCAGTGACAGCCCCGCAGCCAATCAGAGGCGGCGGCGCCTCAGGGAGGGCGGGCCCAGGCAGGGCAGTGACAGCCCCGCAGCCAATCAGAGGCGGCGGCGCCTCGGGGGGGCGGGACCAGGCAGGGCAGTGACAGCCCCGCAGCCAATCAGAGGCGGCGGCGCCTCAGGGCGGGCTCTGGCCCCTCCCGCCCTGTGCTGCAAAGCCCCTGAGCCACAGGCAGAGGCAGAGGCAGGGCCAGAGAGATGGGAGCTGCTGGACACAGGCCCTGAGGGGCCGAGTGCTGAGGGGCCGGCACATGGCTGTGGGCAGCAGAGGCTGCGGCCCTGCAGAGGAGAAGGCTGAGCTCAGGGGCCCTTCTCAGCGCTGAGGGCTCCCTGCAGGGCGGGGGGCGAGAGGCTGGGGCCGGTGTGTGCTGTGTGGTGGGCAGGGACGGGACACGGGGTGCCGGGCACACGCTGACACAGGGGCGGCCACCCAAGGCCCTCCCTGGGTACCCCCAGGCACTGCCCATGTGCAGCCTGGGGTGTGAGGGGACGCGGCACGCAGCGGCCGCACGGGCACAGAGACACACAAGGGCAGCATCTGCCCAGCTGCTGCTTGTGCCCTCCAAGGGGAGGCCTTGGCAGCTCAAAAGGAGGGGGTTTACCCAACAAGGTGTGTTAGAAAGCTAAAACGAGGCTTTGGATGCTGATAACTGAGGTTGAGACTGGAGAATGAGGGGTTGAAAGCTGAAAAGGAACAGGTTAAAGCTAAAAAGAAGAACTTGGGCCACAAAGTGAGACTTTGGAACCAAAAATTGGAGGACTGTGCTCCAAGCAATAAGGTTAGAAAAGGCAAAAAGGAGGCTTTGGAAGCTAAACATGAGCATCTGAGCCACAAAACGAGCCTTTTGAGGTTAAAATTGAGTGTTTGGAAGCAAAGAAATGAGGGTTTGTGCACAAAAATGAGACTTTGAAAAGAAAGGTGATGGTTTGGACCTAGAAGAGGATGAGTTGAAATCTAATCCCAAGGTTTGGAAGGTGAAAACTGGGCTTTGGGAGAAAATTAGGGTTTGGGTCACCAAGTGAGGTTTGAAAGATTTACATGATGGCCTAGGCCTCAAAATAAGGCATTGGAAGCTAAAAAGGAGGGTTTGGGCCCCCAGAGGAGGGTTTGGAAGCAAACCCTCTCGCTTTGGATGGTGAAAATGAGGATTTGTTCCCAAAAGTACCACTTTGGAAGCTAAAAATGAGGATTTGGATGCAAACCAGGAGGTCTTGGGCCCCAGACCGAGGACTGAGACAGCCAAGTTGTACCTTCCCAGCCCTTTAGGTGTGGGAGCTGCCCTCAGTCGTGTGCAGTTCGTCTGCTCAGCCCAGATGAACAAATGCAGGGTGCAGGCCAGAGAGATGGGGTGGGCACTGAGGCACACAAGGAAGAACCCAGCCGCAGCTTTCCTACCTCTGTCATAGAACCATGGAATTGTTGTGGTTGGAAAAGGCCTCTCAGATGATGGAGTCCAAGCCCTCACCTCACACTGCCAGGCCCATCGCTGAACCACATCCCTCAGCGCTTCATCTACGCGACTTGTGAATATCTCCAGGGGTGGGGACTGCACCAGCTCCCTGGGCAGCCCGTCCCAGTGCTTCACAACCCTCTGAGTGACAAACTTCTTCCTGATGTCCAATCTGAACCTGCCCTGGCGCAGCTTAAACCCGTTTCCTCGTGTTCTGTTACTCAGTACAGGAGAGAAGAGCTCGACCCCCACCTCACTACAACCCCCTTCAGGCAGCTGTAGAGAGTGATCCTGTCTCCTCTCAGCCTCCTCTGGGCTCAACATCCCCATCTCCCTGAGCCTCTCCTCATCAGACCTGTTCTCATGACCCTTCCCCAGCTTTGCTGTGACTCTGACACCCAGCTGAACCCATGGTGCAGTTGATGGCAGCAACAGGTTCCCCAGGTGCTGGTGGGCTGCTGGGGATGAACACAGCGTCTGCCAAAGCTCGTGCAGATGTTGAGGCTGCGAATAGTGCAGCAGGAGATGAGAGAAGTGACTGTGCAGAGGGATTTCTGAGCTTCCCCAGCCAGCCCTTGGCACAACCAGCTCTGAGCCAGAGGCGTCCCTCTGAGGGGAGAGAGGTGCAGAGAGGTGCAGCCGTCGGCTGCTCCCAGGAGTCAGAGGCAGCCTGAGCTGGAACCTTCCCTGACTGATTCACGATGGTGTCTTCCCCAATAGCCCCCTTTCTTAAGCCATTTTTACACTCTCTTTCCCTTCAAAGTGGGGCTGGAGTGACTATGGTCACAGAGACCTTCATCTGGATTGCTGTGTAATGCTCTCACTTTGCTTTTAAAGGTGTGGGGTGAGGAGAATGCAGAGCACATGCTCAGTGAGGGCTGGTGGCACCTTGGAGCTGGGTGGGCTTTGGGATGGAGCTGTGTTTCGGTGCTATAACGAGAGTCTAATGAGCAAAGTTCACCCAAAACCCAGCGTTTTTTCAGACAATGACAGACTGTTGGCCCAGGTGTCAAATGAATTGCAGATGTTACAGAAGCCTCAGAGCACAGAAGCGTCATTCAGCCAGAAATCTGCAGGAACACATTTGTAAGTGTTTGGTGTCTGAAATATTGGCGTTAGGAACTTGTTCCCTTGTGGCAGCACAAGCTTCAGGACATTGCTGATCTTGGAGAGTCACAAGAAGCCGTCACTGCAGCACATCTCACTCCTGTTGTTATCTGGCAAGAACAGAACTTATCTTGGGCAAATCAGAGTGAGGGAAATGAATCAGAAACTGCTCAAGTCTGTCCTGTGGTTTGGCCAAACAAAGGTGAAAAACACTGTGAGGAAGACTCAGATCTTCATCCTCAATGGCCCCTGAGGCCATGCTAAAGAGATTTGAGGGAGCTGTGGCCTGGGCAGACTGAGGCAGGACAATGAGGGGAACTCATGAAGAAGTGCAATGAACATGCAGATCTAGTCTGGGACATGTGGAAAGTTTTGCTCTAAGCAGGGCACACACTTGGTGGAGCCATCCCCTGTGTGCCCAGCGCTGCCAGAAAGAATCCCTACTTGACAGTCACATTGGCTATTTAGTCCTGATTGGTACTTTCCTGGCATCACAGACATACAGCTTGTGAGTTCCACAGTACCCTGCAGCTCCCTTCTGCAAGAGCTCACAGGGCTGCCCACGCAGTCTCTGCTCTGTCCCAGCCTCCGTGCTGGTGTCCCAGGGAGCCACTGTGGAGCGGATTTCTTGCTCCCCAGCTGCCTCCTCCCTGCAGCCCTGCTCAGTGTCAGACTTTTGCTGACAGTGTGAACAGTGCTGTGCCTTTAGTAGAAGTTGAAGTTCTAAATTATTGCCAGGAATGATTCCAGAGGCCATCCCAGGGGAGGGGGAGCACTGTGGCCATCACCAAGGGAGAGGGAGAACGCTGTGCGCTGCTGATGTCACACAGAGGCTGTTCCAGACCCCACCCGGCGTTTGTGACCTCACCTGGCCAGAGGCTATAAAGCCTCCCAGCGGGTCAGCCAGAGCCAGTTGGGCTGAGCTGCCCTCGGGAGGACTCAGCTCCTCCTTTGGCTACTCGCCTTCCTGATTGCTTACAGCCATTTCTCATTTGCTACCCACTTCTCAACTTCCATCCTCTTCCAAAGGTAAGGATGCCCTAAACTCTCAGGACAGGGAAGAGGATGTAGACAGGGCTGACAGGAGAGGCTGCTCTGCACCTCCCAGTCCATTTCCAGGCTGAGCTCTTCCACCTGCAGAGCCTGGCCAAGGCTATGGGTAGTGTTGCTGTCTGGTGATTCTTCGGTTGACCTCAAGATGACGCTTTGGAAGCTAAAAGCAATGCTTTGGGCCCAAACATGAGGGTTTAGAGCACAGAGCTGGTAGAGCAGAGCTGTGAATGGAAGGAGCAGCCGGAAATCTGCTCCTAGCAATAGCTCAAGCTATTCCTTTTCCCTTGCCTGGGACTACAGCTTGGCTGCAGCTTGTGGTTTTGGTGTGGTGCTTTAGCCCTGGCTGGGTGCCAGGTGCCCACCAAGTCGCTCTATCCCTCCCCCTCCTCAGCTGGACAGGGGAGAGAGAAATAAAACAAGAGGTTTGTGAGGCAAGGTAAGGACAGGGAGACCCCTCAGCAATTAATGTCTGGGGCAAAACAGACTCAGCGTGGTGAGAAAAGTTTTGATTTATGAATGAACCATTCAAAGTGATCAGGGAGAGGAGATCTCCTCCTCTGGAGGTCTTCAAAAGCCACCTGGACATGTTCATAGAATCATAGAATCACAGAATGGTGGGGGCTGGAAGGGACCTTTAGAGATCATCCAGTGCAACCCCACTGCTTTGACAGCCAGTGTGTGTCTGTGGGAAATGTTCCACCACCAGTGTGTGAGTGTGTGTGTAAAGGTTTGATCCTTGAGCCTTTAATGATTCCAGAGGCCATCCCAGGGGAGGGGCAGTGTTGTGGTGGTCACCAAGGGAGACAGAGAATGTTGGGTTGTGCCGATGTCACACAGGGGCTCTTCCAGACCCCACCCGGCGTTTGTGACCTCACCTGGCCAGGGACTATAAAGCCTCCCAGCGGGACAGCCAGAGCCAGTTGGGCTGAGCTGCCCTCGAGAGGACTCAGCTCCTTCTTTGGCTACTTGCCTTCCTGATTGCTTACAGCCATTTCTCGTTTGCTTCCCACTTCTCAACGTCCATCCTCTTTCAAAGGTAAGGATGACCCAAACTCTCAGGACAGGGAAAAGGATGTAGACAGGGATGACAGGGGAGGCTGCTCTGCACCTCCCAGTCCATTTCCATGCTGAGCCCTTCTACCTGCAGAGCCTGGCCAAGGCTATGGGTAGTGTTGCTGTCTGGTGATTCTTCTGTGGGCCTCAAGATGACGCTTTGGAAGCTAAAAGCAATGCTTTGGGCCAAAACATGAGGGTGTAGAGCACAGAGCAATAGCTCAAGCTCTTGCTGTTCCCTTCCCTGGGACGACTTGACCATGCTGTGTGTTTCTCCTGCTAGATGCTGCTGTGGCTCTGTGCAATGGCTCTTTGCTTGGCCAGCGTGATCCCCTACGCCGTGCCTGGAGCGCTGGCACTACTGGGCTGCTGGTGGCTCTACTCCCACAGCAAAGAGCAGGCCAGAGCTGGTGCTGAAGCGGCAGCAGCTGCTGAGGAAGCGCAGCAGAGAGGAGGGACAGAGGAGGAATCATCGCCCCAAAGGGAAGCCTGTGTCCCTCAGGAGCTGCCTTTGTCAGCAGCAGAGGAATGCCCAGGGACCGACCTTCAGGATGTGTCAGCAGCAACAGCTGAGCCCAGCACTGCTGAGGGTGACACGGCAGGAGCAGAGACAGGAGGATGTGCAGAGGAGAGCGGCGTCCCTGCTGCTGTTTCTGTCCCTGTGCAGAGCACAGTGTCCCGGCAGCGCTGCAGCCAGCCCCGCACAGGGCTCAGGCTCAGGCGCCGACGCAGAGCAGCGCCAGCAGCGCCGGCAGCGCCAGCAGCGCGTGTGGGAGCCGGGCAGGAGCCGAGCAGTGCCCAGAGCGCTCCCGGGGAAGCGGCCACAGGCGCTGAGGAAGCGCAGGAGGAACGAGGGCTAGAGGAGGAATCCCGGCCCGAAGCAGCAGCCACCGTCCCTGCTGGCTGTTGTGCCCTCCCGCTTCCTGAGAGCGCAGTGTCCCAGGCAGGGCTGAGGCTGAGCTGCCAACCCAGCCCCGCGGCCGGCAGCAGCGCCGGCAGCGCCAGCAGCGTGTGCGGGACCCCGCCGGAGCCGAGCCGTGCCCAGAGCGCCGCTGCGCTGCCGCCATCCCCGCAGGCAGAGCCCCGGGCTGCGAGCGGGGCCGTTGCCGGCTGTGGCACACGCAGCCCCTTCCCCGCCGCTCAGCACACGGCTGCCAGGAGGTTTGCTGGCGGCTGGATGCCGGCGGGCAGCGAAGTGGAGCACGCGCCAGGTAAGGGCTGCTCGGCCCCGTTGGGCTCTTTGGCTCTTGGCTTCCAGATCCTAGATGGTGTGTGCTGGGGAAGGGCTCACTGGGTGTGAAGGGTTGCTGCTCGACTCGGGCCTCCTGTGGTGGCATTCCCAGAGCTGGGCTGGGTGGTCCCCAGGCATCAAGGGAAGCTTTCAGTGGGCTCTGTGTGATGGGACTTGACCCTTTCTGACATCCTGGGGAACCTGAGGCAGGAGCATCCCAACAGAATGCGGAGCAAGTGCTCAGTGGCATCTCTCTGCCAAAGGATCTCTTCTCCTGGGCTGGTGTGTGGGAGCTGCGTTGTGTGGGCTGTCTGAATGCTGACATGGTGCCTTTCTGGCAGGTTTCAGTGCGACTCACATGGACTTGGAGGACACAGACAGTCTCCAGGGGCAGACAGTGAGTCGCCAGAACCGGCGCCGAAAGAAAAAGTCCAATGTCCTTGTGTGGGAAATAGAGGTGCCCAAGGTAAGCAGCCACTGTCCTGCTCGTGCCTCCTGCCCTGCCCTACACAGCCATCTCCTGCTTCTTCCATCTCAGGCCAAGCCAGGGAGATTCAGAACCAGCCAACGAGGGTTTCAGCGTTTAGTTGTCAGGGCTACACCCTGGGATGGTTGCTGGAGTCCTTTTTCTCCATCACTTTCCACCCTGATCTGTCAGGGTGATGCTCTGAAAGCCTTCAGCAGGCTTTGAGTTCACAGTCCCTGAGAGCAGGGGATAAATTGTGGTGCTTTCCCCTGTGCAGGAGGGTCATGTTCCAGCTGCCTGTCCAAACCCACCCTGCAAATGAGCTGCAGGAACCAGGAAGATGGGCAAAAGAAGCCCCAGGGCACAGTGGTGTTTGATCTACATTTCTCTCCTTGACTCTTGCTTTCTCTTTGCTATCAAGGATACAGTCAGACACATGATTGGCAAACAGGGACAGTTTATTAACAGCTTGAGGAGAGAGTCTGGGGCCACAATTTCTCTCTCAGCGCTCCCTGACGTTGATGACTATGAAGTCTGTCAAATCAAAGGTAAGAGGAATACCTCTGTGTTCAGAGTCCAAGATGTAGCTTGGGGGCCTTGAATTAGAAATGGATTCAGTGGCTTGGCAAGGCCACAGCTTTTACCCAAGTGTTCTGCTCAGGGCTGTTCCAGGAGACGGATGTGGCAAGTGGCCTGGGCCTGGGCACGTGCAGCCTCTCTTGTAGGGCTGGGAATGCATTTGAGCAGCTTTGGCTGCTGCAGCTGAACCAGCCCCTTTTGCAAGATCCCTTTTGGCTTGAAGCAGCAGATAGGGGATGCTTGTCAGCATCTTGACTGGGAAGGATGTTGGAGCAATTGGGGCTGAGAAGTATCTGCCAGCCAATTGGGTCCCTGCTGCAGGCCAAAGCCATTCCAAGTGGGGCCTGGGGCTCTGAGCTGCTCACGGTGGTTGGATATCAGTGTCTGTGGCCAATCTGTGGGATTTTTGCCTTCCAGGCCTCTCCCATCAAGTGGACAGAGCGCTGAGCCTGATTGGCGGGAGGTTCCAGCACCTGTGTCTGGACAACAAACACTGTGCTCGTTTCTGCTGGCAAAAGGTTATGTTCTAGAAGGATGTGGGAAGGGGTGCAGCATGGGCAGCTGCCCCAGGCTGGCCAGCAGGTGTTGGATCCCATCCTGACATGGTGCCCAGCACATGTGTGCAGTTGTGTCGGGTCCCGGCTGATGAGCAACGGCGTCACTCACCATCCCCTTTGTACATCCCCTCGTGCATTGTTAGAACTGTTTCTCCTTCCCTTGTTCCTTGTTGTTGTTCTATTAAACTGTTCTGATTGCAACCTCTGGGAGCTTTTGATGTTTCCCCTTGTGTCTGGTTCCAGCAGTGAGCCAGCACCCTCCTGGCTCTTTGTCCCTGGCTGAGCAAAACCAGGACATCTACCCTGTCCCTCCCCCTGCTCCAGTGACACGTCCTTCTGTCCTTAGGGCTGCAAAGAACCAGCTGCCTCCATCACTCTCTGCAGAGAAAAGCAAGAGCAGAAAGTCTTGCCAAGCCCAGCTGTAGTTTCTCTTGGCTGTATCCTACAACTCTGTCCATGTGCTACAAAATAAAGCCCAACACTGGACAAGTCAAACACTGGAAACAAGGGAAACTTGACAGAAGCTTTTGGCTCCCAACTGCCCTGTGTAGGGAGCCCTGGTTTGGGGCTGTCCTGGTTGGGGCTGGGCTAGGGTTAACTTGCATAAGACACTTGGAAGGGGAACAGCCTGTGCAGCTGACCCAGGCCAGCCAACGGCTTTTCCAGCCCATCCTGACATCATGCCCAGGAGAGAGGTGAGGAGCTGCCGGAGGGGCACGTTGAGTTCTGTCCTTGTGTGAGCTGACACGGGCAGCACGCAGCAACAGCCACAGAGCCACGGATCAACTGCCAAGAGTCAAGTTACTCTCGGGAGCTTTCAGCAGCTCAGACAAATGATCACCTACCAGATCGTGCTCTGCTGCTGACAGCCCTGTCTCCTGGGATCTTTCCAGTGTACTGGAGTGTTTCAGAGTCAGTGGCCCTTGCAGTGCATTATTGCCACTTGTTTTGGCAGCTTGATCCTCTGGAGCAGCCCCAGCATCAGGGACCCATTCTGCACAGGTGAGACACTGGGGTAAATTTTATCTTATTCAAACCTTTTATGCTACTTCTGACGTCTCCAATTGAGTGTGCTCCTCCTCATTTTGGAAGTCTCTCTCTCATATCTGGGGCTGTGTCACAAAGACAGAAGCCAGCTGAGCCAGCTGCTTCTGGTTTTTCAGGGTCCAGGTGAGTGTGTTTGCTGGCAGTGGCTTTGAGCCGCTCCATGAAGGCAGACAGGAATCCATTTGCTGCTTCTTTCACTTCATAGACTTGGAATCAAACGTTTGCTTTTGGCACAGTGTGTTTTCTGCCAACTAGTGCCCATCTCTGATATCTTCTTGAAAGCCTTTGGGGTCCTGGCTGGTTGGGATCCCACCCTGGCTTTGCAGCAGGAACATTTTGATGGATGGATTCCTGCCGGTCCCCATCAGCGTGTGTTCCTTCCACCTGGCTGGAGCAGGATGGAACACCATGTTGTTCAGCACCATCTGGCAATGGCTCTAGAAGGGGATAAAACCTTGGCACACACACACTGGTTGTGGAACATTTCCCACAGGCACACACTGGCTGTCAAACAGTGCAGAGAGCAGAGGGGAGGGTGCTGCAGAGAGCGGCTCTGCAGGCGCCTTCAGTCACATCTCTCACAGTTGCTGCAGCTCCAATTCTCTCTTGAGGACTCTGTGTTCATTCTTGACCATCTCTTTATGGTGGTTACAGGATCAATTATTCCATTACATTTCTTGAGGGTTTCCTGTGAGGTTTCATCCCTCCTTTGAGTGCTGGACAGCCTTCTGACACATCAAACTAGCACTAGGTCACAGCTAATCAGCTTCTCCTGGCTGGCTGTTCCACCTGGGGGCAACTGATTTGCTTTCAGTGGTTTAAAATTGCTGGCAGGAGAGATTTCTTTAAGCTTCCCCTTGGGACTGCTGCACTCCTATTGCAGCCAAATGCCAGCCGTTAAACAGGCAAAAGGCAATGTGGCAGCAATCAAACCCCGCTGTGTTGCAGCTTCTCCTCGGGTGTCAGAGGGGCTGGGGGTGGCTGGGCTGAGATTCTCAGGGATGTCCCATTCAGTGTTTCACTTGGGTTGTTTTTACAATATCCACCAAAAACCAATCCCTACACCAAGACAATCAGCAAGATGCTGAGACAATGACCATCATCCAGTGAAGAGAAAACGAACTGTCAGAGCCAGGTGACCACAACCCAGCAGGGACTGAACCCCCACATTGAAATGAGATTCTGTCTCTTACCTGAATAACCAGACAGGGACACAGACCCCTATGAACCAAATCTGGGACAAGACCTTAACCAGGTGACCAAATGGGGATTTGAACCCCATCCCTAACAAATATTCAAAAGCAGTAACTAATGCCAAAGGCCTGGAAGCCTGTGAGCAAGCTGACAGCCCGGGAGCAGTGCACACAGCCCACTTCAATATAAGAACAATGTCTTTCCCTGTGAGGTGAGGGAGCCCTGGCCCAGGCTGCCCAGGGAGGGTGTGGAGGCTCCTTCCTTGGAGGGCTTCAAGGCCCGCCCTGGAAATGTTCCTGTGTGACCTGATCTAGGTGGGAGCTGCTGCTGCAGGGGGGTTGGGCTGGATGATCTCTACAGGTCCCTTCCAACCCCACCGTTCTGTGATTCTATGTGCAGAGCACTGGGCGATGGGGCCTGGGAGCAGTGGGGTAAAAATGGAGCAACCGCCGCAGCGATTCCTGACCCGGGAGGGCTCCGGGAGCCCTTCGAGCTGCTGCCACCCCTCTCTGGGGCTGGACTCGCTCCCCCCTTCCCGCGGCACCGCATCGAGCGGCGTTTACACACGAACAGCACGAAGGGAGCGCCGGGGGGGGTTGGAGCAGGACACGAAGTTTTGGGGTGACTGAACGGCCCCCGGGAGCGCGAGCGGCAGCGCGAGCAGGGTACGAGCGCGGGCTCCGCGCGGGGCACGCTGGGAAGCCGAGGCCCCCCCCCCTCCGCCACACGGCGCCTCCCGCCGGGCGCCGCCGCACAACTACAACTCCCGTCAGGCACCGCGGCTCCCGCCCGCGGCTTTGGGCGGCAGCGAGGCGCTGGGGGTGATGGGAAATGGAGGCTGCGGGGCCAGAACGAGCCTCCGCACCTCGTTCTTCATCGGCGCAGCCTGTTCCTGCCGCGTTCCTTCCTACGACACACGACTCGCATCACACGTTACTTTCCCGCAAGGTTCAGTCTCCTTGAGGCAGTTTTAGGGTCTGGATCCCAGTTTTTAGGCTTAAACCCCTGGTTTTAGGGTCTAACTCCTCATTTTTGGGGCCTAATGTCTAGTTTTTAGGGTCTAAATCCTTGTTTTGAGGTATATACGACCTGGTTTTAGGTCTAAATCCTCGTTTCTGGTGTCTAAACTCCCAGTTTAAGGGTCTAGATCCTCGTTTTTATGACTAAACCCCTCGATTTAGGGTCTAAATCCTTGTTTTGGGGGTCTAAACAAACAGTTTTAGGATCGAAATCCTTGTTTTCAGTATAAACCCCCTGTTTTAGGGTCTAGATCCTAATTTTAATGGCAAAACCCATACTTTTAGGATCTAAATTCTCTGTTTTGGTCTCATTTTTTGTCTAAACCCAGAGTTTTAGCATCTAAATCCTTGTTTTTAGGGTCTAAACCCACTGTTTTAGGGTCTAAATCTTCATTTTTGTGGTCTTAAGTCTAGATGTTAGGGTCTAAATACTCATTTTTGGGATCTATACCCCCTGTTTTAGGGTGTAAAAGCTCATTTTTAGGTCTAATCCCGTATTTTTAGGGTGTAAATCAATTTTGGGGGGGTCTAAGCTCCCGGTTTAAGGGTCTTAATCCTATTTTTTGATCCTAAAGTCTAGTTTTTAGGGTCTAAATCCTTGTTTTAGGTCTATAACACCTGGGTTTGGGTCTAAATCCTCGGTTTTGTGGTCTAAACCCTCAATTTTAGCGTCTAAATCCCCCTTTTTTGGTGTCTAAACTCCCAGTTGTAGGGTCTGGATCCTCGTTTTTAAGGACTAAGCCCTCGGTTTTAGGGTCTAAATCCTTGTTTTTCAGATCTAAACACCCAGTTTTAGGGTCTGGATCCTCGTTTTTAGGATTACACCCCTGGTTTTAGGGTCTAAATCTTTGTATTTGGGGTCTAAACACCCATTTTTAGGGTCTAAATCCTCATTTTTTGGTCTAAACCCCTGGTTTTAGGGTCTAAATCCTCGTTTTTTTGCGCCTAGAGTCTAGATTTTAGGGTCTAAATCCTCATTTTACGTCCATACCACCTGGTTTTCGCGTCTAAATTCTTGTTTTTGGGATCTAAACTCTCAGTTTTAGGGTCTAAATCCCCTTTTTTATGTCTTAACTCCCAGTTTTAGGGTCTGGATCCCCATTTTTAGGCTTAAACCCCTATTTTTAGGGTCTAAATCCTTGTTTTTGGGGTCTAAACAATCAGTTTTAGAGTCTAAATCTCCTTTTTTTTGGTGTCCAAACTCCCAGTTTTAGGGTCTAGATCCTTGTTTTGGGTTTCTGAACCCATTCTTTTAGGGTCTAAATCCTCATTTTTGGGGTCTAAAGTCTAGATTTTAGGGTCTAAATACTCATTTTGGGATCTAAACCTCCAGTTTTAGGGTCTAAAAGCTAATTTTTGGGTCTAACCCCAAACATTTAGGGTCTAAATCAACTTTTTTGTGTCTAAGCTCCCGGTTTATGGGTATAAATCCTCATTTTTTGGTCCTATAGTTTAGTTTTTAGGGTCTAAAACCTCATTTTAGGTCCATACCACCTGGGTTTGGGTCTAAATCCTCAATTTTGGGGTCTAAACCCTCAGTTTTAGCATCTAAATCCCCTCTTTTGGTGTCTAAACTCCCAGTTTTAGGGTCTGGATCCTTGTTTTTAGGATTAAACCCCTGGTTTTAGGATGTAAATTCTCATTTCAGGGTCTAAACCCCTAGTTTTAGAGTCTAAATGCTTGTTTTGAGGTTTATACCACCTGATTTTCAGTCTAAATCCTTGTTATAAGGGTCTAATTCCTTAGTTTTAGGACCTAAATCTATGTTTCTGGTGTCTGAACTCCCAGTTTTAGGGTCTAGATCCTCGTTTTTAAGGACTAAACTCCTGGTTTTAGGGTCTAAATCCTTGGTTTTGGTTTCTAAACACTCAGTTTTAGGGTCAAAATCTCCTTTTTTTAGTGTCTAAACTCCCAGTTTTAGGGTCTAGATCCTTGTTTTGGGTTTCCGAACCTACTGTTTTAGGCTCTATATCCTCATTTTTGGGGTCCAAAGTCTAGATTTTAGGATCTAAATCCTCATTTCAGCATCTAAACACTCAGTTTTAGCATCTAAATCCAATTTTTTGGTGTCTAAACTCACAGTTTTAGAGTCTAGATCCTCGTTTTTAAGGACTAAACCCTCAGTTTTAGAGTCTAAATCCTCGGCTTTTGGACCTAAAGCACCCTCTGAGATACAGGCCCTGCTTGAGCCCTTGGCACTGAGGGCAAGCCTTGAACACCCGAGTGCCAGGGTAACAAACCCACGAGGTGCTGAAGAGCAGCGAGCTCTAAAGAAAAGGAACCACAAGGCAAGAAGTATTGTTAGGGTGGGCAAATGCCAGCACAGGCACCGGAGCTGTGCCAGCAGCAGCTGCTCAACGTGGCCCCAGAGGCTGCTGTGGCAGTGACAGCCCCAAAGTGGTGGGAGGCAGCCAGGAGGCCGCCGTCCTGCCCCTGCTCGTGGCCGCCCTTCTGTGCCCCTCTGTGCCCAGGGCAGAGCAAGTTGAGGGGAGCACAGCAGCCCCAAACCAGGGCTCCCTACACAGGACAGTTGGGAGCCAAAAGCTTCTGTCAAGTTTCCCTTGTTTCCAGTGTTTGACTTGTCCAGTGTTGGGCTTTATTTTGTAGCACATGGACAGAGTTGTAGGATACAGCCAAGAGAAACTACAGCTGGGCTTGGCAAGACTTTCTGCTCTTGCTTTACTCTGCAGAGAGTGATGGAGGCAGCTGGGACTTTGCAGCCCTAAGGACAGAAGGACGTGTCACTGGAGCAGGGGGAGGGACAGGGTAGATGTCCTGGTTTTGCTCAGCCAGGGACAAAGAGCCAGGAGGCTGCTGGCTCACTGCTGGAACCAGACACAAGGGGAAACATCAAAAGCTCCCAGAGGTTGCAATCAGAACAGTTTAATAGAACAACAACAAGGAACAAGGGAAGGAGAAACAGTTCTAACAATGCACGAGGGGATGTACAAAGGGGATGGTGAGTGACGCCGTTGCTCATCAGCCAGGACCCGACACAACTGCACACATGTGCTGGGCACCATGTCAGGATGGGATCCAACACCTGCTGGCCAGCCTGGGGCAGCTGCCCATGCTGCACCCCTTCCCACATCCTTCTAGAACATAACCTTTTGCCAGCAGAAACGAGCACAGTGTTTGTTGTCCAGACACAGGTGCTGGAACCTCCCGCCAATCAGGCTCAGCGCTCTGTCCACTTGATGGGAGAGGCCTGGAAGGCAAAAATCCCACAGATTGGCCACAGACACTGATATCCAACCACCGTGAGCAGCTCAGAGCCCCAGGCCCCACTTGGAATGGCTTTGGCCTGCAGCAGGGACCCAATTGGCTGGCAGATACTTCTCAGCCCCAATTGCTCCAACATCCTTCCCAGTCAAGATGCTGACAAGCATCCCCTATCTGCTGCTTCAAGCCAAAAGGGATCTTGCAAAAGGGGCTGGTTCAGCTGCAGCAGCCAAAGCTGCTCAAATGCATTCCCAGCCCTACAAGAGAGGCTGCACGTGCCCAGGCCCAGGCCACTTGCCACATCCGTCTCCTGGAACAGCCCTGAGCAGAACACTTGGGTAAAAGCTGTGGCCTTGCCAAGCCACTGAATCCATTTCTAATTCAAGGCCCCCAAGCTACATCTTGGACTCTGAACACAGAGGTATTCCTCTTACCTTTGATTTGACAGACTTCATAGTCATCAACGTCAGGGAGCGCTGAGAGAGAAATTGTGGCCCCAGACTCTCTCCTCAAGCTGTTAATAAACTGTCCCTGTTTGCCAATCATGTGTCTGACTGTATCCTTGATAGCAAAGAGAAAGCAAGAGTCAAGGAGAGAAATGTAGATCAAACACCACTGTGCCCTGGGGCTTCTTTTGCCCATCTTCCTGGTTCCTGCAGCTCATTTGCAGGGTGGGTTTGGACAGGCAGCTGGAACGTGACCCTCCTGCACAGGGGAAAGCACCACAATTTATCCCCTGCTCTCAGGGACTGTGAACTCAAAGCCTGCTGAAGGCTTTCAGAGCATCACCCTGACAGATCAGGGTGGAAAGTGATGGAGAAAAAGGACTCCAGCAACCATCCCAGGGTGTAGCCCTGACAACTAAACGCTGAAACCCTCGTTGGCTGGTTCTGAATCTCCCTGGGTTGGCCTGAGATGGAAGAAGCAGGAGATGGCTGTGTAGGGCAGGGCAGGAGGCACGAGCAGGACAGTGGCTGCTTACCTTGGGCACCTCTATTTCCCACACAAGGACATTGGACTTTTTCTTTCGGCGCCGGTTCTGGCGACTCACTGTCTGCCCCTGGAGACTGTCTGTGTCCTCCAAGTCCATGTGAGTCGCACTGAAACCTGCCAGAAAGGCACCATGTCAGCATTCAGACAGCCCACACAACGCAGCTCCCACACACCAGCCCAGGAGAAGAGATCCTTTGGCAGAGAGATGCCACTGAGCACTTGCTCCGCATTCTGTTGGGATGCTCCTGCCTCAGGTTCCCCAGGATGTCAGAAAGGGTCAAGTCCCATCACACAGAGCCCACTGAAAGCTTCCCTTGATGCCTGGGGACCACCCAGCCCAGCTCTGGGAATGCCAGCACAGGAGGCCCGAGTCGAGCAGCAGCCCTTCACACCCAGTGAGCCCTTCCCCAGCACACACCATCTAGGATCTGGAAGCCAAGAGCCAAAGAGCCCAACGGGGCCGAGCAGCCCTTACCTGGCGCGTGCTCCACTTCGCTGCCCGCCGGCATCCAGCCGCCAGCAAACCTCCTGGCAGCCGTGTGCTGAGTGGCGGGGAAGGGGCTGCGTGTGCCACAGCCGGCAACGGCCCCGCTCGCAGCCCGGGGCTCTGCCTGCGGGGATGGCGGCAGCGCAGCAGCGCTCTGGGCACGGCTCGGCTCCGGCGGGGTCCCGCACACGCTGCTGGCGCTGCCGGCGCTGCTGCCGGCCGCGGGGCTGGGTTGGCAGCTCAGCCTCAGCCCTGCCTGGGACACTGTGCTCTCAGGAAGCGGGAGGGCACAACAGCCAGCAGGGACGGTGGCTGCTGCTTCGGGCCGGGATTCCTCCTCTAGCCCTCGTTCCTCCTGCGCTTCCTCAGCGCCTGTGGCCGCTTCCCCGGGAGCGCTCTGGGCACTGCTCGGCTCCTGCCCGGCTCCCACACGCGCTGCTGGCGCTGCCGGCGCTGCTGGCGCTGCTCTGCGTCGGCGCCTGAGCCTGAGCCCTGTGCGGGGCTGGCTGCAGCGCTGCCGGGACACTGTGCTCTGCACAGGGACAGAAACAGCAGCAGGGACGCCGCTCTCCTCTGCACATCCTCCTGTCTCTGCTCCTGCCGTGTCACCCTCAGCAGTGCTGGGCTCAGCTGTTGCTGCTGACACATCCTGAAGGTTGGTCCCTGGGCATTCCTCGGCTGATGATACAGGCAGCTCCTGAGGGACACAGGCTTCCCTTTGGGGCGATGATTCCTCCTCTGTCCCTCCTCTCTGCTGCGCTTCCTCAGCAGCTGCTGCCGCTTCAGCACCATCTCTGGGCTGCTCTTTGCTGTGGGAGTAGAGCCACCAGCAGCCCAGCAGTGCCAGCGCTCCAGGCACGGCGTAGGGGATCACGCTGGCCAAGCAAAGAGCCATTGCAAAGAGCCACAGCAGCATCTAGCAGGAGAAACAGACAGCATGGTCAAGTCGTCCCAGGGAAGGGAACAGCAAGAGCTTGAGCTATTGCTCTGTGCTCTACACCCTCATGTTTTGGCCCAAAGCATTGCTTTTAGCTTCCAAAGCGTCATCTTGAGGCCCACAGAAGAATCACCAGACAGCAACACTACCCATAGCCTTGGCCAGGCTCTGCAGGTAGAAGGGCTCAGCATCGAAATGGACTGGGAGGTGCAGAGCAGCCTCTCCTGTCATCCCTGTCTACATCCTTTTCCCTGTCCTGAGAGTTTGGGTCATCCTTACCTTTGGAAGAGGATGGAAGTTGAGAAGTGGGAAGCAAACGAGAAATGGCTGTAAGCAATCAGGAAGGCAAGTAGCCAAAGAAGGAGCTGACTCCTCTCGAGGGCAGCTCAGCCCAACTGGCTCTGGCTGTCCCGCTGGGAGGCTTTATAGTCCCTGGCCAGGTGAGGTCACAAACGCCGGGTGGGGTCTGGAAGAGCCCCTGTGTGACATCGGCACAACCCAACATTCTCTGTCTCCCTTGGTGACCACCACAACGCTGCCCCTCCCCTGGGATGGCCTCTGGAATCATTAAAGGCTCAAGGATCAAACCTTTACACACACACTCACACACTGGTGGTGGAACATTTCCCACAGACACACACTGGCTGTCAAAGCAGTGGGGTTGCACTGGATGATCTCTAAAGGTCCCTTCCAGCCCCCACCATTCTGTGATTCTATGATTCTATGAACATGTCCAGGTGGCTTTTGAAGACCTCCAGAGGAGGAGATCTCCTCTCCCTGATCACTTTGAATGGTTCATTCATAAATCAAAACTTTTCTCACCACGCTGAGTCTGTTTTGCCCCAGACATTAATTGCTGAGGGGTCTCCCTGTCCTTACCTTGCCTCACAAACCTCTTGTTTTATTTCTCTCTCCCCTGTCCAGCTGAGGAGGGGGAGGGATAGAGCGACTTGGTGGGCACCTGGCACCCAGCCAGGGCTAAAGCACCACACCAAAACCACAAACTGCAGCCAAGCTGTAGTCCCAGGCAAGGGAACAGGAATAGCTTGAGCTATTGCTAGGAGCAGATTTCCGGCTGCTCCTTCCATTCACAGCTCTGCTCTACCAGCTCTGTGCTCTAAACCCTCATGTTTGGGCCCAAAGCATTGCTTTTAGCTTCCAAAGCGTCATCTTGAGGCCCACAGAAGAATCACCAGACAGCAACACTACCCATAGCCTTGGCCAGGCTCTGCAGGTAGAAGGGCTCAGCATGGAAATGGACTGGGAGGTGCAGAGCAGCCTCTCCTGTCAGCCCTGTCTACATCCTCTTCCCTGTCCTGAGAGTTTAGGGCATCCTTACCTTTGGAAGAGGATGGAAGTTGAGAAGTGGGTAGCAAATGAGAAATGGCTGTAAGCAATCAGGAAGGCGAGTAGCCAAAGGAGGAGCTGAGTCCTCCCGAGGGCAGCTCAGCCCAACTGGCTCTGGCTGACCCGCTGGGAGGCTTTATAGCCTCTGGCCAGGTGAGGTCACAAACGCCGGGTGGGGTCTGGAACAGCCTCTGTGTGACATCAGCAGCGCACAGCGTTCTCCCTCTCCCTTGGTGATGGCCACAGCGCTCCCCCTCCCCTGGGATGGCCTCTGGAATCATTCCTGGCAATAATTTAGAACTTCAACTTCTACTAAAGGCACAGCACTGTTCACACTGTCAGCAAAAGTCTGACACTGAGCAGGGCTGCAGGGAGGAGGCAGCTGGGGAGCAAGAAATCCGCTCCACAGTGGCTCCCTGGGACACCAGCACGGAGGCTGGGACAGAGCAGAGACTGCGTGGGCAGCCCTGTGAGCTCTTGCAGAAGAAGGGAGCTGCAGGGTACTGTGGAACTCACAAGCTGTATGTCTGTGATGCCAGGAAAGTACCAATCAGGACTAAATAGCCAATGTGACTGTCAAGTAGGGATTCTTTCTGGCAGCGCTGGGCACACAGGGGATGGCTCCACCAAGTGTGTGCCCTGCTTAGAGCAAAACTTTCCACATGTCCCAGACTAGATCTGCATGTTCATTGCACTTCTGCATGAGTTCCCCCCATTGTCCTGCCTCAGTCTGCCCAGGCCACAGCTCCCTCAAATCTCTTTAGCATGGCCTCAGGGGCCATTGAGGATGAAGATCTGAGTCTTCCTCACAGTGTTTTTCACCTTTGTTTGGCCAAACCACAGGACAGACTTGAGCAGTTTCTGATTCATTTCCCTCACTCTGATTTGCCCAAGATAAGTTCTGTTCTTGCCAGATAACAACAGGAGTGAGATGTGCTGCAGTGATGGCTTCTTGTGACTCTCCAAGATCAGCAATGTCCTGAAGCTTGTGCTGCCACAAGGGAACAAGTTCCTAACGCCAATATTTCAGACACCAAACACTTACAAATGTGTTCCTGCAGATTTCTGGCTGAATGACGCTTCTGTGCTCTGAGGCTTCTGCAACATCTGCAATTCATTTGACACCTGGGCCAACAGTCTGTCATTGTCTGAAAAAACGCTGGGTTTTGGGTGAACTTTGCTCATTAGACTCTCGTTATAGCACCGAAACACAGCTCCATCCCAAAGCCCACCCAGCTCCAAGGTGCCACCAGCCCTCACTGAGCATGTGCTCTGCATTCTCCTCACCCCACACCTTTAAAAGCAAAGTGAGAGCATTACACAGCAATCCAGATGAAGGTCTCTGTGACCAGAGTCACTCCAGCCCCACCTGGAAGAGAAAGAGATTGTAAAAATGGCTTAAGAAAGGGGGCTGTTGGGGAAGACACCATCGTGAATAAGTCAGGGAAGGTTCCAGCTCAGGCTGCCTCTGACTCCTGAGAGCAGCCGACGGCTGCACCTCTCTGCACCTCTCTGCCCCCACAGGGACGCCTCTGGCTCAGAGCTGGTTGTGCCAAGGGCTGGCTGGGGAAGCTCAGAAATCCCTCTGCACAGTCACTTCTCTCATCTCCTGCTGCACTATTCGCAGCCTCAACATCTGCACGAGCTTTGGCAGACGCTGTGTCCATCCCCAGCAGCCCACCAGCACCTGGGGAACCTGTTGCTGCCAGCAACTGCACCGTGGGTTCAGCTGGGTGTCAGAGTCACAGCAAAGCTGGGGAAGGGTCATGAGAACAGGTCTGATGAGGAGAGGCTCAGGGAGATGGGGATGTTGAGCCCAGAGGAGGCTGAGAGGAGACAGGATCACTCTCTACAGCTGCCTGAAGGGGGTTGTAGTGAGGTGGGGGTCGAGCTCTTCTCTCCTGTACTGAGTAACAGAACACGAGGAAATGGGTTTAAGCTGCGCCAGGGCAGGTTCAGATTGGACATCAGGAAGAAGTTTGTCACTCAGAGGGTTGTGAAGCACTGGGACGGGCTGCCCAGGGAGCTGGTGCAGTCCCCACCCCTGGAGATATTCACAAGTCGCGTAGATGAAGTGCTGAGGGATGTGGTTCAGCGATGGGCCTGGCAGTGTGAGGTGAGGGCTTGGACTCCATCATCTGAGAGGCCTTTTCCAACCACAACAATTCCATGGTTCTATGACAGAGGTAGGAAAGCTGCGGCTGGGTTCTTCCTTGTGTGCCTCAGTGCCCACCCCATCTCTCTGGCCTGCACCCTGCATTTGTTCATCTGGGCTGAGCAGACGAACTGCACACGACTGAGGGCAGCTCCCACACCTAAAGGGCTGGGAAGGTACAACTTGGCTGTCTCAGTCCTCGGTCTGGGGCCCAAGACCTCCTGGTTTGCATCCAAACCCTCATTTTTAGCTTCCAAAGTGGT
Source organism: Colius striatus (assembly GCF_028858725.1). Lineage (NCBI taxonomy): Eukaryota > Metazoa > Chordata > Aves > Coliiformes > Coliidae > Colius > Colius striatus. The sequence goes on from NC_084786.1 coordinate 1,387,243, forward strand.
ACTTTTGGGAACAAATCCTCATTTTCACCATCCAAAGCGAGAGGTTTTGCTTCCAAACCCTCCTCTGGGGGCCCAAACCCTCCTTTTTAGCTTCCAATGCCTTATTTTGAGGCCTAGGCCATCATGTAAATCTTTCAAACCTCACTTGGTGACCCAAACCCTAATTTTCTTCCAAAGCCCAGTTTTCACCTTCCAAACCTTGGGATTAGATTTCAACTCCTCCTCTTCTAGGTCCAAACCATCACCTTTCTTTTCAAAGTCTCATTTTTGTGCACAAACCCTCATTTCTTTGCTTCCAAAGAATCAATTTTAACCTCAAAAGGCTCGTTTTGTGGCTCAGATGCTCATGTTTAGCTTCCAAAGCCTCCTTTTTGCCTTTTCTAACCTTATTGCTTGGAGCACAGTCCTCCAATTTTTGGTTCCAAAGTCTCACTTTGTGGCCCAAGTTCTTCTTTTTAGCTTTAACCTGTTCCTTTTCAGCTTTCAACCCCTCATTCTCCGGTCTCAACCTCAGTTATCAGCATCCAAAGCCTCGTTTTAGCTTTCTAACACACCTTGTTGGGTAAACCCCCTCCTTTTGAGCTGCCAAGGCCTCCCCTTGGAGGGCACAAGCAGCAGCTGGGCAGATGCTGCCCTTGTGTGTCTCTGTGCCCGTGCGGCCGCTGCGTGCCGCGTCCCCTCACACCCCAGGCTGCACATGGGCAGTGCCTGGGGGTACCCAGGGAGGGCCTTGGGTGGCCGCCCCTGTGTCAGCGTGTGCCCGGCACCCCGTGTCCCGTCCCTGCCCACCACACAGCACACACCGGCCCCAGCCTCTCGCCCCCCGCCCTGCAGGGAGCCCTCAGCGCTGAGAAGGGCCCCTGAGCTCAGCCTTCTCCTCTGCAGGGCCGCAGCCTCTGCTGCCCACAGCCATGTGCCGGCCCCTCAGCACTCGGCCCCTCGGGGCCTGTGTCCAGCAGCTCCCGTCTCTCTGGCCCTGCCTCTGCCTCTGCCTGTGGCTCAGGGGCTTTGCAGCACAGGGCGGGAGGGGCCAGAGCCCGCCCTGAGGCGCCTCTGCCTCTGATTGGCTGCGGGGCTGTCACTGCCCTGCCTGGTCCCGCCCTCCCTGAGGTGCTGCCGCCTCTGATTGGCTGCGGGGCTGTCACCGCCCTGCCTGGTCCTGCCCTCCCTGAGGCGCCGCCGCCTCTGATTGGCTGCGGGGCTGTCACTGCCCTGCCTGGTCCCGCCCTCCCTGAGGCGCCGCCGCCTCTGATTGGCTGCGAGGCTGTCACTGCCCTGCCTGGGCCCGCCCTCCCTGAGGCGCCGCCGCCTCTGATTGGCCGCCGCTCACACGTCAATCAGGGCTGTGCCCGCCTGCTGCGCTGCCATTGGCTGCCCCGGGGCTGGGCGCTGAGGGAGCCTCTGGCTCAGGCCACAGCAGCTCTGGCTGGGATCTGTGTGCTGTGTCAGTGCCCCACAGAGAGCACAGACACACTGAGGCACAGACAGTGCTGCTGGGCGGGGAAATGAGCCCTCAGTGCCCTTGGCTGGCCCAGCAATGAACAGGGACGGCTGGCAGCCCCTGCCCAGGGCTACAGCTCCCACATGGCCCAGGAGCCAACAGCCAGTGCCCCAGGCCTACAGCTCCCACACGCCCCGGGGCCTCCTTCCTGCTGCCTGACCCTGCAGGGACACCAGCCCCTGGCCAGGCCCCCCTGACCCTGCAGCCCCATGGCCGCCTCCCCAGGGCTGCACAGGCCCAGCCCCAGGAGGAGCCAAAGGAGGAGGAGGAGGAAAATATGGGGGAGGAGCAGGGCAGAGGGACAGAGCAGGAAAGGGATGGAGCTTAAGGAGACAGGGAGTGCAGGAGGAAAAAGAGCAACAAGCAGCAGCAGAGAGGGACAGAGAGAGAGGATTGGAAGGGCAGAAAGGAGGATGGGGGGATACACAGACACAGGCAGGGAGAGGGAGTGGGGGACAGAGAGACAGAAAAGGCAGCAGGACAGTGGAGTGACAGAGAAATGGGACAGGGATTAGGACAGAGAGACAAGGGAAAGGAGAGAGAAAGGGAGAGACAGGGACAGAAGGCAGGGACAGAGAAAAGAAGGAAGGGAAAGCATCCAGAGAGAGTGAGGAACAGAGGGATGTGGATCAGCAGAAGGAGGCACAGGAGGGTGGAACAGCGATGGGCTGAGAGAGTCAGAGGAAGAGCTAAAAGGGGATGGCGAGCAGGATGGAGGCCTGGAGAGAAGAGAGAAGCTCCAGCCAGCTGAGCAAGATGAGCAGGAAAGTGGGGACAGGCTGTGGGGGAGAGAGGGAAAATAAGGCCAGGAATCACAACATGGTGACAGGAAAAGGCAAAGGACAGGGAGCAGGAGAGGAGAAAAAATAGCAACAGGATGTAGGACAGACAAGGAGGGGTTAGAAAATACAGACAAGGAGTCCTACAGAGAAAGAGAAAGAAAAAACAGTGGTGGGGTAAAGACAGAGAGGGAGGAGGTGAAAGATGAGGGCAGGGAGCCAGAACCGATGGGGAGGGACCAAAGCCAGCAATTATGGACAAGTGCCCTCATTCCCTGAGCAGTGCCCAGGAGCTGCATTAGCAGGAGCCTCCAGAAGTGTGGTGCCTGCAAAAGGCCTGTCCTGGGCCCAGCCCTGCACCCTGAGAGTGCTGCCGACCAGCACCTTGTCCAGTGGCCAGCCCTGGGGAAGGGAAATCACCCAGCTGTTTCTCTGGGGTTTTTTTTTTGATGGTTTTACTTTCAAAAAGCAACTGTCTATGTTCTAAATATCACCTGCAAGGAAAAGGGAAGCAGGCTTCCCAAGTGGGAAAACTTTAATGCCCGAACCAGGTACTAGACTTCAGAGATTTCATAGAATCATAGAATAGAATCAGAGAATGGTGGGGTTGGAAGGGACCTTTAGAGATCATCCAGTCCAACCCCCTGCAGAAGCAGCTCCCACCTAGATCAGGTCACACAGGAACGTGTCTAGGTGGGCCTTGAAGCCCTCCAAGGAAGGAGCCTCCACAGCCTCCCTGGGCAGCCTGTGCCAGGGCTCCCTCACCTCTCAGTAAAAGAGTTCTTTCTTGTGTTTCAATGGAACTGTTTGTGTTCCAGTTTCATCCCATCACCCCTTGTCCTGTTGCTAGCTACAACAGAGAAAAGGGATGTCCCAACCCCCTGACACTCACCCTTTAGATATTTGTAAATGTTAATAAGGTCTGCCTTCAGTCTCCTCTTCTCCAGACTAAACAGCCCCAGGTCCTGCAGCCTTTCCTCATATGAAGCATGCTCCAGTCCCCTGATCCAGTCTCTGTGGCCCTGCACTGGCGTCTTTCTGGCAGTTCTCTGTCCCTCCAGCTGGGGAGCCCAGAACTGGACACAGAACTCCAGATGAGGCCTCACCAGGGCAGAGCAGAGGGGGAGAAGAACCTCCCTCACCCTGCTGCCCACACTCTTCCTCATGCCCCAAGAATGCCATTGGCTTCTTGCTCACGACGGCACGTTGCTGGCTCATGTTCAGTTTATTTTCAGCCAGCACTCCCAGGTACTTCTCCTGGAGCTGCTCTTCAGCAGTTCAACCCCCAGCCTGTCCTGGTGCAGGAGGTTGTTCCTTCCCAGATGCAGGACTCTGCCCTTGTCCTTGCTGAACCTCAGGAGGTTCCTCTCTGCCCAACTCTCCAGCTGGTTAAAATCCCGCTGAATGGCAGCACAGCCTCTGGGCAATCAGCCAGTGCTCCCAGTTTGGTGCCAGCAGGGAACTTGCTGAGGGTCCCTCTGTCCCCTTATCCAGGTGGTTGATGAAGATGTTGGTCCCAGGGCAGCCTTTTTTCAGTCTAGGCTGAGCAGACTGAATGCATACGAATGAGGAGAGCTCCTACACCAAGAGTAGGATGAAGGCAGACGTTTGTTGGCAGACAGGCTGCCATGGAACCTCTGAAAAGTGTGAGAAACCTGGGGCTGGGGGCTTTTGGGTGTCGCTCAGTGTCCACCCTGTCCCCTGAATCTCTCTTGGCTGCATCTGGGCTTTTTCAGTCTCGCCTGAGCAGCTTAGAAAGAAAACACGGGTGCCCTGCACAATCCTTTCTGTTCCTGTGTCAGTGTTTTTTCCCTGCGGTCCCTGTAGGATGCCCTGTGGTCAGCACCATCGTTGCGCTGCAGCCCACGCGCACCCCTGCTGGAGGTGACGGAGGAAAAGACCCCCTTGGCTGAGGAAAACCATTTCCTATGGTTGGAAACACTTTAGTTATCCTCAGTGTGAACACGACTAGCCTTGCTCTGTATTTTCATGGATGAAGTTGCTTTGCTAATAAAGCTCCGTTGTCAAAAATGACCCAGTGCTCCCTGTTTCTGGTCAGTCATGTTTAAAGCAGTAGCTCAGGATGCCCAAGGGGAGGAGAGAGCTCGTCCTCCTCCTCTTTCAGTCTGTCCTGAATGGGAGAGAGCAATGAAGGCTTTCTTAGGGGCTGGCTTCTGAATTGGTGTGTTCTTTGACTCTTCCGTGTAGATGTTGAAATCTGCTTGGAAATACTCGTAGCTTTTGGAGTAGAAAAGAGAAAACAACAACTCAGAGCTTTGTGAGCTGCCACAGAGACTTGCTCCTTGGCTGGGTCAGATCCAAGTGGCAGCCACGGCCTCGTTTCCTCACAGGTGCTTTGTGCAGAACGTAGAGCTCTGGTTTCAGTTCATGAGGTCTGTCTTCTGTGCTTTTGAGACTCTATCTCCAGGGACTCGTAGTGGGACACAGGGCCTCTGACTTGCCAGCCCACACCTGGGCCAAGCTGGCAGTGACAAAGCTGTCAGCCAGGCAGCGATGGGTCTGGGCCTCTGTTCACTGTGGTTCCTTGCCTCTGTCCCTTCAGACAAAACAAGCCTACAAAGACACGTGTGGAGACAAGTGGATGTGAGACAAATCACTGTGAGGAAGGAACAGCGCCTTTCTGAGGGGGAAAAATGCTTTTTTTAGGGGGGAAATCGCTGCTTTGAGGCAAACTGAATTCATCTGAGGGGAGAAAAGTCCCTCTAAAGAGGGAAAATTGCCTTTCTGAGGGGAAAAGCTGCTTTTTTTGGGGTGGAAATCACTGCTTTGAAGCAAATTGAGTTCATCTGAGGGGAGAAAAGTCCCTTTAAGGTGGGAAAAGCGCCTTAGGGGAAAAACTTCTTTTTTGGGGTGGAAATCACTGCTTTGTGGCAAATGAAGTTGATCCGAGGCTTTATATGAAGGAAAAAGCCACTTTACGTGAGGGAAAGTCACATTTTGAGGGGAAAAAACTCTGTTTTAGGGTAAAAATCACTGCTTTGAGGCAAATTAAGTTCATCTGAGGGGTGAAAAGTCCCTTTGAGTCAGGAAAAGTGCCTTTCTGAGGGGGGAAACTGATTTTTGGGGTGAAAATCGCTGCCTCGAGGCAAATTAGACTCATCTGAGGAGGGAAAAATCCCTTTGAAGTGGGAAAAGCGCCTTTCTGAGGGGAAAAACAGCTTTATTGGGGGAAAATCGCTGCTTTTGAGGCAAATTAAGTTGATCCAAGGCTTTCTGTGAGGGAAAAATCCACTTTGTGTGGGGGAATGTCACCTTTTGAGGGGAAAAAAATCTGTTTTGGGTTAACAATCACTGCCTTGAGGCAAATTAAGTTCATTTCAGGGGGGAAAAATCCCTTTGAGGAAGGAAAAGCGCCTGAGGGGGAAAAATGCTTTTTTTAGGGGGGACATCGCTGCTTTGAGGCAAACTGAGTTCATCTGAGGGGAGAAAAGTCCCTGTAAAGAGGGAAAAGTGCAATTCTGAAGGGATAAACTGCTTTTCTGGGGTGGAAATCACTGCTCTGAGGCAAATTCAGTTGATCCCAGGCTTTGTGTGAGGGGAAAAGCCACTTTATGTGGGGGAAAGTCACATTTTGAGGGGAAAAAACTCTGGTTTAGGGTAAAAATCACTGCTTTGAGGCAAATTAAGTTCACCTGAGGGGGGGGAAATCCTCTAGAGACAGGAAAAGTGCCTTTTTGAGGTGGGAAAAGTGCCTTTTTGAGGGGAAAAAAACCTACTTTTTTGGGTGAAAATCGACGCTTTGAGGAAAAGTGAGTTCATCTGAGGGGGAAAAATCCCTTTGAGGCAGGAAAATCGCCCTTTGAGGCAGGAAAATCGCCCACTACGCCCTTGGATTGTTTACTTGATTGCTATCTTGGTTGTGTTACATGGAGTTAACTACAAGTTCCTTACAACACTATTATGAGGGAAAAGATGGCAATATCTGGAGAAGAATTAAACATGGGAACATGCCTGTTGGCAAATAGTGACAGGAGACAGCCTGTGCTGCACTTCAGACACACTGGTGACCTGTGTCCCTCCATGTCCCAGCCTCAGGCTCTTGGTCCCCTAACACCCCCGTATTCCCCCATCCCCTCCCCCATCCTCATTTCTCCCCCCTTCCCACTCTGTGTTCCCTCCATCCCTCCCTTCCCCCCATGCCCCTCTGCTGTCCCTTGGCCCGTGTCCCCCCGGTGTCTCTGACCCCCAGCTCTCAGCCGTCCTCAGGTCCCACCACAGGCAGAAGGTCAATAAACTCCCCCCACCCCCTCAGCCCCTCGTGGGCCCTTCCACATTGTGTGAGAAACTGAGGCAGAGCGTGGGGAAACGGAGTCTGTGTCTACTTTAATAGCAGGGGGAGGGTGTGGGGTCCTGGGAGTCCTGGAGGTCCTGTGGGATCCTGGGCTACCTGGAGGTCCTGGGTGTCCTGTGGGTCCGGGAGGTTGTGGGGGTCTCAGGGGAGCTCAGGGTTCTGCTGGCCCTGGGCGCTGCGGCGCATCCGTTGGCAGAGGCTGTGGGGAGGGCAGGGGGCAGAGCTTAGCACTAAAGCTCCATCCCCCTGTGGGCACGGCATCACGCAGCCCCCTCCCACAGCCTCACCACAAGCCCATGACCACGATGGCCACCACGACGACGCTGCTGCAGCTGGCGATGATGATGGTGGGCACCGGGACCCCCCCCGCAGCGGGGCCAGAGGCCGGCGGGGCCGGGGCCGGGTGGGAGCGCGCGGACGAGCGGGTCACTGCAGGCAGGAGCGGGGGGAAAGGACACAGAGCGGGGTGAGGGCTCAGCGGGATCCCCCTGTGGGAACTGGGGCGGGGGATGTGTGCGTGTGCCCTCACCCACGACGTCAAAGACGAGCTCGGAGGCGACGTCCCCCCGCGCGTCCCGCATCTCGCAGCGGTACCGTCCCCCCGCCGCTGCCGTCACCCCCTTCTGCACCAGCACCGGCTCGGAGCTCTCGGCCTGGAGCTGCTCCTGGGGCTGGGGGGGACCCTCCGTGTGGCCCCGCAGCCGGTAGAACCAGTAGCTCTTGGTGCCGTGGGCCAGCTCGTGCCAGGCCAGGCCGCAGTCCAGACGCAGCTCCTTCCCCTCCTCCACCCACAGACGCCACTCTGCAGCGGGGTGGGGGGAGTGCGATGAGAACCCCCCTATTTCACACACGTGGATCCTACCCAGGGACCCCAAACTGCCTTCCTGTCCCCGAGAGCTCTACAAATCACCACCCCAGGATCCTTCTTCCTCGAATTGCCCCCTCTGGGCCCCTCATTCCCATGTTATTGCCCTGGGACCCCTCAGATTGTCCTCCTAGGACCCCTCTTCCCAAATTACACCCCCCCAGGACCCCCCTTTCTCCTTGACTTATACCCCTGAGACCCCTTAGACTTCCATCTGTCCTCTCCAGGAACCCTTCATCTCTATCCCTACCCCCCAAAGCCGGCAGCCCCCCTCTCCCCACTGACCCCAACAGCCCCACTCACCCCCGCAATGCACCGTCCGGCTGCAGACGTAAAGGGTGACGTTGCACGAGCTGCATTCGATCCACATCACCTCCATCTTTCCTGGGGGGCCACAGGAGTGTGTGTGTCGGGTCACAACGTAGGGACAGGTCCAGGACCCCCTCAAACTGCCACCTCCAGCCCCCCCAGCTCCTCTACTCACCACAGGTATTGGGGCAAAACACTGCAAGAGGAAGGGGAAAAGGGAGTTAGAGTGAGGTCAGAGCGCAGGGTGGGGATTGGGAGGAGCTCAGCAGATGTCCCAGGGTCCTGGGTCCCACCTTCCTTCTGGAACTGCTTCATGAGCTGCTGGAAGTGGTTGGTCACATCCTGCATGGCCCAGAACATCTCATTGAAGAGCTGCTTGTCTGGGAGAGGAAGGGAAATCTGTCAGCCAGAGGGGAGGGAGATGCCCCAGAGCCCTACTCTGCAGGGCCTCCACTCTTAGGTTCCAGAGTCCACAGCCCTGTGACATGCTGTTACCCCCACAGTTAACAGCACTCTCTGAGCAGTGTCTGACAGGAGTTGTGTGGAGCTCCAGGCAGGGAGGTGTGCGTGTCCCTGTGCTGGCTTTGCCAGGGCCAGGTTTTGGTAACGAGAGGCTCCAGGGGGTGCTTCTTTAAAGAAAGAGCTGCCAGAAGCTTCCCCTGTAGCTGACAGGGCTCATGCCAGTCAGTTCTAAGATGGACACACAGCTGAGCCAGGCCTGGCCAATTAGTGACTGAGGTAACGACTCTGTGATTAACGGACGGGAGAAGGGGAGGAAGTTGCTGGGCACTTGCTGAGCTGCAGCAGCAACAGGGAGGGAGAATGTGACAACATGTCTGCAGTCAGCAAGGTCAGTGGAGAAGGAGGGGGAGGAGGCTGCTTAGGCCCTGACAGAAAGACTCCCCTGTGAGCTGTGCTGAGGCCCATGGTGAGGCAGCTGTGTCCCTGCAGCCCGTGGAGGGCCGTGAGGGATCAGAGACCCACCTGCAGCCCGTGGGGCATCCTATGGGAAGGACCCCTGCCCTCAACTCATCAACCTCTCCTTATATTTCTCTCTCCCCTGTCCAGTTTAGGAGAGGGAGCGAGAGAACAAGTTGCTGGACACCTGACAGCCAGCAAGGGCTAAACCCACCACATCCCCACCCCCTGTTGGGGTTCAGGCTCACCTTGGAGGTTTTTCTCCACCACGCCAGACATGGTCCGTCTAAAGTAGATGGTGATCTCCTCCAGCGTTGCCTCGTCTAGGGGGGTGGGAGGGTGGGCACAAAGGGGGTAGGGGGAGAGGAGCTGAACCTTCCCCTTCATTGCACCCTTTTGGGGGGGGGGCACAAAGGAAGGGAGGTGGATGATGGGTTTGGGTGGAATTTGGGGCAGAATCGGAGGGTCAGGAGGGCAGTTGGGGTGGATTCCCGAGAGCCAGAGTGGGTTTGGCAGGGGCAGGGGGAGTTCAGGATGGGGTTATTGGAGGGGAGGGGAATGGGGGGTTTTGGAGAGGGATGGGGGTCTGGGTTTTGGGTCCCCCTTACCTATGACACCCATGAAGGTCTCTGGGTTGTGTGGCAGCTGGCCCAGTGTCTGCACAGTCCTCAGCAGGATGGCTCTCAGCCGGGTCCTGAGCTCTGGACTGTGTGACATCCCCCGCTGCAGGAAGGGGCCTGTCAGCATCTCCAGCATCTCCATTGCCCCTGGGGAGCAGCGCAGACACCCAGACACCCCCTGGGCTGCCACCAGCAGCAGCAACAGGAGTAGCAAACGCCGCATCGCTGTGGCTCGGGTGCTGCTGGCTGCTGGCATGTCCCAATGTCTCTCGTGCTGCTGGCAGCTCACAATGTCCTGCTGTGCTGCTGGCTGGATGTGACACTGTGTCCCAGCTCAAGTGATGTCATGGGCTGACTGTGACCCTCAGGTGACATCACAAAGCCTTCAGGGCAAGCCCAGGAGCTCCCCAAGCCTTGGAGACACCATGGAGACAGCCCCTGTGATGCAAAGCCCAGAACTGGACACAGGACTCCAGATGAGGCCTCACCAGGGCAGAGCAGAAAGGGAGAAGAACCTCCCTCACCCTGCTGCCCACACTCTTCCTCATGCCCCAAGAATGCCATTGGCTTCTTGCTCACGACGGCACGTTGCTGGCTCATGTTCAGTTTATTTTCAGCCAGCACTCCCAGGTACTTCTCCTGGAGCTGCTCTTCAGCAGTTCAACCCCCAGCCTGTCCTGGTGCAGGGGGTTGTTCCTTCCCAGATGCAGGACTCTGCCCTTGTCCTTGCTGAACCTCAGGAGGTTCCTCTCTGCCCAACTCTCCAGCTGGTCAAAATCCCGCTGAATGGCAGCACAGCCTCTGGGCAATCAGCCAGTGCTCCCAGTTTGGTGCCAGCAGGGAACTTGCTGAGGGTCCCTCTGTCCCCTTATCCAGGTGGTTGATGAAGATGTTGGTCCCAGGGCAGCCTTTTTTCAGTCTAGGCTGAGCAGACTGAATGCATACGAATGAGGAGAGCTCCTACACCAAGAGTAGGATGAAGGCAGACGTTTGTTGGCAGACAGGCTGCCATGGAACCTCTGAAAAGTGTGAGAAACCTGGGGCTGGGGGCTTTTGGGTGTCGCTCAGTGTCCACCCTGTCCCCTGAATCTCTCTTGGCTGCATCTGGGCTTTTTCAGTCTGGCCTGAGCAGCTTAGAAAGAAAACACGGGTGCCCTGCACAATCCTTTCTGTTCCTGTGTCAGTGTTTTTTCCCTGCGGTCCCTGTAGGATGCCCTGTGGTCAGCACCATCGTTGCGCTGCAGCCCACGCGCACCCCTGCTGGAGGTGACGGAGGAAAAGACCCCCCTGGCTGAGGAAAACCATTTCCTATGGTTGGAAACACTTTAGTTATCCTCAGTGTGAACACGACTAGCCTTGCTCTGTATTTTCATGGATGAAGTTGCTTTGCTAATAAAGCTCCGTTGTCAAAAATGACCCAGTGCTCCCTGTTTCTGGTCAGTCATGTTTAAAGCAGTAGCTCAGGATGCCCAAGGGGAGGAGAGAGCTCGTCCTCCTCCTCTTTCAGTCTGTCCTGAATGGGAGAGAGCAATGAAGGCTTTCTTAGGGGCTGGCTTCTGAATTGGTGTGTTCTTTGACTCTTCCGTGTAGATGTTGAAATCTGCTTGGAAATACTCGTAGCTTTTGGAGTAGAAAAGAGAAAACAACAACTCAGAGCTTTGTGAGCTGCCACAGAGACTTGCTCCTTGGCTGGGTCAGATCCAAGTGGCAGCCACGGCCTCGTTTCCTCACAGGTGCTTTGTGCAGAACGTAGAGCTCTGGTTTCAGTTCATGAGGTCTGTCTTCTGTGCTTTTGAGACTCTATCTCCAGGGACTCGTAGTGGGACACAGGGCCTCTGACTTGCCAGCCCACACCTGGGCCAAGCTGGCAGTGACAAAGCTGTCAGCCAGGCAGCGATGGGTCTGGGCCTCTGTTCACTGTGGTTCCTTGCCTCTGTCCCTTCAGACAAAACAAGCCTACAAAGACACGTGTGGAGACAAGTGGATGTGAGACAAATCACTGTGAGGAAGGAACAGCGCCTTTCTGAGGGGGAAAAATGCTTTTTTTAGGGGGGAAATCGCTGCTTTGAGGCAAACTGAATTCATCTGAGGGGAGAAAAGTCCCTCTAAAGAGGGAAAATTGCCTTTCTGAGGGGAAAAGCTGCTTTTTTTGGGGTGGAAATCACTGCTTTGAAGCAAATTGAGTTCATCTGAGGGGAGAAAAGTCCCTTTAAGGTGGGAAAAGCGCCTTAGGGGAAAAACTTCTTTTTTGGGGTGGAAATCACTGCTTTGTGGCAAATGAAGTTGATCCGAGGCTTTATATGAAGGAAAAAGCCACTTTACGTGAGGGAAAGTCACATTTTGAGGGGAAAAAACTCTGTTTTAGGGTAAAAATCACTGCTTTGAGGCAAATTAAGTTCATCTGAGGGGTGAAAAGTCCCTTTGAGTCAGGAAAAGTGCCTTTCTGAGGGGGGAAACTGATTTTTGGGGTGAAAATCGCTGCCTCGAGGCAAATTAGACTCATCTGAGGAGGGAAAAATCCCTTTGAAGTGGGAAAAGCGCCTTTCTGAGGGGAAAAACAGCTTTATTGGGGGAAAATCGCTGCTTTTGAGGCAAATTAAGTTGATCCAAGGCTTTCTGTGAGGGAAAAATCCACTTTGTGTGGGGGAATGTCACCTTTTGAGGGGAAAAAAATCTGTTTTGGGTTAACAATCACTGCCTTGAGGCAAATTAAGTTCATTTCAGGGGGGAAAAATCCCTTTGAGGAAGGAAAAGCGCCTGAGGGGGAAAAATGCTTTTTTTAGGGGGGACATCGCTGCTTTGAGGCAAACTGAGTTCATCTGAGGGGAGAAAAGTCCCTGTAAAGAGGGAAAAGTGCAATTCTGAAGGGATAAACTGCTTTTCTGGGGTGGAAATCACTGCTCTGAGGCAAATTCAGTTGATCCCAGGCTTTGTGTGAGGGGAAAAGCCACTTTATGTGGGGGAAAGTCACATTTTGAGGGGAAAAAACTCTGGTTTAGGGTAAAAATCACTGCTTTGAGGCAAATTAAGTTCACCTGAGGGGGGGGAAATCCTCTAGAGACAGGAAAAGTGCCTTTTTGAGGTGGGAAAAGTGCCTTTTTGAGGGGAAAAAAACCTACTTTTTTGGGTGAAAATCGACGCTTTGAGGAAAAGTGAGTTCATCTGAGGGGGAAAAATCCCTTTGAGGCAGGAAAATCGCCCTTTGAGGCAGGAAAATCGCCCACTACGCCCTTGGATTGTTTACTTGATTGCTATCTTGGTTGTGTTACATGGAGTTAACTACAAGTTCCTTACAACACTATTATGAGGGAAAAGATGGCAATATCTGGAGAAGAATTAAACATGGGAACATGCCTGTTGGCAAATAGTGACAGGAGACAGCCTGTGCTGCACTTCAGACACACTGGTGACCTGTGTCCCTCCATGTCCCAGCCTCAGGCTCTTGGTCCCCTAACACCCCCGTATTCCCCCATCCCCTCCCCCATCCTCATTTCTCCCCCCTTCCCACTCTGTGTTCCCTCCATCCCTCCCTTCCCCCCATGCCCCTCTGCTGTCCCTTGGCCCGTGTCCCCCCGGTGTCTCTGACCCCCAGCTCTCAGCCGTCCTCAGGTCCCACCACAGGCAGAAGGTCAATAAACTCCCCCCACCCCCTCAGCCCCTCGTGGGCCCTTCCACATTGTGTGAGAAACTGAGGCAGAGCGTGGGGAAACGGAGTCTGTGTCTACTTTAATAGCAGGGGGAGGGTGTGGGGTCCTGGGAGTCCTGGAGGTCCTGTGGGATCCTGGGCTACCTGGAGGTCCTGGGTGTCCTGTGGGTCCGGGAGGTTGTGGGGGTCTCAGGGGAGCTCAGGGTTCTGCTGGCCCTGGGCGCTGCGGCGCATCCGTTGGCAGAGGCTGTGGGGAGGGCAGGGGGCAGAGCTTAGCACTAAAGCTCCATCCCCCTGTGGGCACGGCATCACGCAGCCCCCTCCCACAGCCTCACCACAAGCCCATGACCACGATGGCCACCACGACGACGCTGCTGCAGCTGGCGATGATGATGGTGGGCACCGGGACCCCCCCCGCAGCGGGGCCAGAGGCCGGCGGGGCCGGGGCCGGGTGGGAGCGCGCGGACGAGCGGGTCACTGCAGGCAGGAGCGGGGGGAAAGGACACAGAGCGGGGTGAGGGCTCAGCGGGATCCCCCTGTGGGAACTGGGGCGGGGGATGTGTGCGTGTGCCCTCACCCACGACGTCAAAGACGAGCTCGGAGGCGACGTCCCCCCCGCGCGTCCCGCATCTCGCAGCGGTACCGTCCCCCCGCCGCTGCCGTCACCCCCTTCTGCACCAGCACCGGCTCGGAGCTCTCGGCCTGGAGCTGCTCCTCGGGCTGGGGGGGACCCTCCGTGTGGCCCCGCAGCCGGTAGAACCAGTAGCTCTTGGTGCCGTGGGCCAGCTCGTGCCAGGCCAGGCCGCAGTCCAGACGCAGCTCCTTCCCCTCCTCCACCCACAGACGCCGCTCTGCAGCGGGGTGGGGGGAGTGCGATGAGAACCCCCCTATTTCACACACGTGGATCCTACCCAGGGACCCCAAACTGCCTTCCTGTCCCCGAGAGCTCTACAAATCACCACCCCAGGATCCTTCTTCCTCGAATTGCCCCCTCTGGGCCCCTCATTCCCATGTTATTGCCCTGGGACCCCTCAGATTGTCCTCCTAGGACCCCTCTTCCCAAATTACACCCCCCCAGGACCCCCCTTTCTCCTTGACTTATACCCCTGAGACCCCTTAGACTTCCATCTGTCCTCTCCAGGAACCCTTCATCTCTATCCCTACCCCCCAAAGCCGGCAGCCCCCCTCTCCCCACTGACCCCAACAGCCCCACTCACCCCCGCAATGCACCGTCCGGCTGCAGACGTAAAGGGTGACGTTGCACGAGCTGCATTCGATCCACATCACCTCCATCTTTCCTGGGGGGCCACAGGAGTGTGTGTGTCGGGTCACAACGTAGGGACAGGTCCAGGACCCCCTCAAACTGCCACCTCCAGCCCCCCCAGCTCCTCTACTCACCACAGGTATTGGGGCAAAACACTGCAAGAGGAAGGGGAAAAGGGAGTTAGAGTGAGGTCAGAGGGCAGGGTGGGGATTGGGAGGAGCTCAGCAGATGTCCCAGGGTCCTGGGTCCCACCTTCCTTCTGGAACTGCTTCATGAGCTGCTGGAAGTGGTTGGTCACATCCTGCATGGCCCAGAACATCTCATTGAAGAGCTGCTTGTCTGGGAGAGGAAGGGAAATCTGTCAGCCAGAGGGGAGGGAGATGCCCCAGAGCCCTACTCTGCAGGGCCTCCACTCTTAGGTTCCAGAGTCCACAGCCCTGTGACATGCTGTTACCCCCACAGTTAACAGCACTCTCTGAGCAGTGTCTGACAGGAGTTGTGTGGAGCTCCAGGCAGGGAGGTGTGCGTGTCCCTGTGCTGGCTTTGCCAGGGCCAGGTTTTGGTAACGAGAGGCTCCAGGGGGTGCTTCTTTAAAGAAAGAGCTGCCAGAAGCTTCCCCTGTAGCTGACAGGGCTCATGCCAGTCAGTTCTAAGATGGACACACAGCTGAGCCAGGCCTGGCCAATTAGTGACTGAGGTAACGACTCTGTGATTAACGGACGGGAGAAGGGGAGGAAGTTGCTGGGCACTTGCTGAGCTGCAGCAGCAACAGGGAGGGAGAATGTGACAACATGTCTGCAGTCAGCAAGGTCAGTGGAGAAGGAGGGGGAGGAGGCTGCTTAGGCCCTGACAGAAAGACTCCCCTGTGAGCTGTGCTGAGGCCCATGGTGAGGCAGCTGTGTCCCTGCAGCCCGTGGAGGGCCGTGAGGGATCAGAGACCCACCTGCAGCCCGTGGGGCATCCTATGGGAAGGACCCCTGCCCTCAACTCATCAACCTCTCCTTATATTTCTCTCTCCCCTGTCCAGTTTAGGAGAGGGAGCGAGAGAACAAGTTGCTGGACACCTGACAGCCAGCAAGGGCTAAACCCACCACATCCCCACCCCCTGTTGGGGTTCAGGCTCACCTTGGAGGTTTTTCTCCACCACGCCAGACATGGTCCGTCTAAAGTAGATGGTGATCTCCTCCAGCGTTGCCTCGTCTAGGGGGGTGGGAGGGTGGGCACAAAGGGGGTAGGGGGAGAGGAGCTGAACCTTCCCCTTCATTGCACCCTTTTGGGGGGGGGGCACAAAGGAAGGGAGGTGGATGATGGGTTTGGGTGGAATTTGGGGCAGAATCGGAGGGTCAGGAGGGCAGTTGGGGTGGATTCCCGAGAGCCAGAGTGGGTTTGGCAGGGGCAGGGGGAGTTCAGGATGGGGTTATTGGAGGGGAGGGGAATGGGGGGTTTTGGGTCCCCCTTACCTATGACACCCATGAAGGTCTCTGGGTTGTGTGGCAGCTGGCCCAGTGTCTGCACAGTCCTCAGCAGGATGGCTCTCAGCCGGGTCCTGAGCTCTGGACTGTGTGACATCCCCCGCTGCAGGAAGGGGCCTGTCAGCATCTCCAGCATCTCCATTGCCCCTGGGGAGCAGCGCAGACACCCAGACACCCCCTGGGCTGCCACCAGCAGCAGCAACAGGAGTAGCAAACGCCGCATCGCTGTGGCTCGGGTGCTGCTGGCTGCTGGCATGTCCCAATGTCTCTCGTGCTGCTGGCAGCTCACAATGTCCTGCTGTGCTGCTGGCTGGATGTGACACTGTGTCCCAGCTCAAGTGATGTCATGGGCTGACTGTGACCCTCAGGTGACATCACAAAGCCTTCAGGGCAAGCCCAGGAGCTCCCCAAGCCTTGGAGACACCATGGAGACAGCCCCTGTGATGCAAAGCCCAGAACTGGACACAGGACTCCAGATGAGGCCTCACCAGGGCAGAGCAGAAAGGGAGAAGAACCTCCCTCACCCTGCTGCCCACACTCTTCCTCATGCCCCAAGAATGCCATTGGCTTCTTGCTCACGACGGCACGTTGCTGGCTCATGTTCAGTTTATTTTCAGCCAGCACTCCCAGGTACTTCTCCTGGAGCTGCTCTTCAGCAGTTCAACCCCCAGCCTGTCCTGGTGCAGGAGGTTGTTCCTTCCCAGATGCAGGACTCTGCCCTTGTCCTTGCTGAACCTCAGGAGGTTCCTCTCTGCCCAACTCTCCAGCTGGTCAAAATCCCGCTGAATGGCAGCACAGCCTCTGGGCAATCAGCCAGTGCTCCCAGTTTGGTGCCAGCAGGGAACTTGCTGAGGGTCCCTCTGTCCCCTTATCCAGGTGGTTGATGAAGATGTTGGTCCCAGGGCAGCCTTTTTTCAGTCTAGGCTGAGCAGACTGAATGCATACGAATGAGGAGAGCTCCTACACCAAGAGTAGGATGAAGGCAGACGTTTGTTGGCAGACAGGCTGCCATGGAACCTCTGAAAAGTGTGAGAAACCTGGGGCTGGGGGCTTTTGGGTGTCGCTCAGTGTCCACCCTGTCCCCTGAATCTCTCTTGGCTGCATCTGGGCTTTTTCAGTCTCGCCTGAGCAGCTTAGAAAGAAAACACGGGTGCCCTGCACAATCCTTTCTGTTCCTGTGTCAGTGTTTTTTCCCTGCGGTCCCTGTAGGATGCCCTGTGGTCAGCACCATCGTTGCGCTGCAGCCCACGCGCACCCCTGCTGGAGGTGACGGAGGAAAAGACCCCCCTGGCTGAGGAAAACCATTTCCTATGGTTGGAAACACTTTAGTTATCCTCAGTGTGAACACGACTAGCCTTGCTCTGTATTTTCATGGATGAAGTTGCTTTGCTAATAAAGCTCCGTTGTCAAAAATGACCCAGTGCTCCCTGTTTCTGGTCAGTCATGTTTAAAGCAGTAGCTCAGGATGCCCAAGGGGAGGAGAGAGCTCGTCCTCCTCCTCTTTCAGTCTGTCCTGAATGGGAGAGAGCAATGAAGGCTTTCTTAGGGGCTGGCTTCTGAATTGGTGTGTTCTTTGACTCTTCCGTGTAGATGTTGAAATCTGGGGGGGGAAAAAAAAACAACTGATTTTTGGGGTGAAAATCGCTGCCTTGAGGCAAATTAGACTCATCTGAGGAGGGAAAAATCCCTTTGAAGTGGGAAAAGCGCCTTTCTGAGGGGAAAAACAGCTTTATTGGGGGAAAATCGCTGCTTTTGAGGCAAATTAAGTTGATCCAAGGCTTTCTGTGAGGGAAAAATCCACTTTGTGTGGGGGAATGTCACGTTTTGAGGGGAAAAAAATCTGTTTTGGGTTAACAATCACTGCCTTGAGGCAAATTAAGTTCATTTGAGGGGAGAAAAGTCCCTCTAAAGAAGGAAAAGCGCCTGAGGGGGAAAAATGCTTTTTTTAGGGGGGACATCGCTGCTTTGAGGCAAACTGAGTTCATCTGAGGGGAGAAAAGTCCCTGTAAAGAGGGAAAAGTGCAATTCTGAAGGGATAAACTGCTTTTCTGGGGTGAAAATCGCTGCTTTGAGGAAAATTAGGCTCATCTGAGGAGGAAAAGTTCCTTTCTGAGGGGGAAAAATGATTTTTGGGGTGAAAATTGCTGCTTTGAGGCAGATTAGACTCATTTGAGGAGGGAAAAATCCCTTTGAAGTGGGAAAAGCGCCTTTCTGAGGAAAAAATCTGCTTTTTGGGGTGAAAATAGCTGCTTTGAGGCAAATGAGGTTGATCCCAGGCTTTGTTTGATAAAAAAATCCAGTTTGTGTGGGGGAAAGTCACATTTTGAGGAGAAAAAAACTCTGGTTTAGGGTAAAAATCACTGCTTCGAGGCAAATTAAGTTCATCTCAGGGGGGGAAATCCTTTTGAGGTAGGAAAACTGCCTGAGAGAAAAAACTGGTTTTTTGTGGTGAAAATTGCTGTTTTGAGGCAAATGAAGTTGATCCCAGGCTTTGGGTGAGGGAAAAAGCTACTTTATGTGCTGGAAAGTCACATTTTGAGGGGAAAAAAAACCTCTGTTTTAGGGTAAAAATCAGAGCCTTGAAGCAAATTAAGTTCATCTGAAGGGGGAGAAATCCTTTTGTGGTGGGAAAAGCGCCTCCTTGAGGGGAAAAACTGCTTTTTTGGGTGAAAATCGCTGCTTTGAGGAAAACTGAGTAATCTGAGGGGGAAAAAAAATCCCTTTGAGGCAGGAAAATCGCTGTTCTGTGGGGAAAAACAGGGTTTTTTTTGGAAAATAGCTGCTTTGAGGAAATTAAGTTAATCTGAGAGGGGGAAAATCCCTTTGAGGCGGGAAAAGCGCCTTTCTGAGGCAAAAACCACAGGGTTAGGGCAAAACCGCCGCTTTGAGGGCGAAAATGGGAATCATTTGAGGCATAAAACGAAGGTGTGAGAGGAAATTTAATCTCTGAGGGCAAAACGGTCCCTCTAAGCTCAACAACCCGCCGCTTTTTGGGGTAAAACGGAGCAATTTAAACCATTCTCTCCCTGTTCCTGCCAGCCCCGCGCCTCCCAACACCTTTCTCCGGCTCCCTCTCGCGTCCCTCCTCCTCCCCGTGCCCCTCCCCGCTGTACCTCGCCCTCGCTTTTGGCGTCAAAAGCCGCTTTTTCTCCGCCTCCTCCCTCCCCTCAGCCGGGCGGAAGCCGGAAAACGCGCGCTCGGCACAAAATGGCGGCCGCCTCTGTCCTCACCCAACATGGCGGCGCCCTCACAGCACCCGCCCCCTTCACCGTAACGGCGTCCGTACAACATGGCGGCGTCCGCACAGCACCCGCCCCCTTCACCGTAACGGAGTCCGTACAACATGGCGGCGTCCGCACAGCCGCCATGTTGGGTGCTTTGTACCCGACCCGAGCTCCTTTTCCCACCTCACAGCAGCGGTTTTGCCCCTAAAACGGCCGTTCTCGCCTCAAACTGAACCTGTGACCAACCCGCCCTCATTTTGTGACCCGAAACCCCCATTTTGGTTGGGTTTTCGGGCCATTTGGGGCGTTTTGGGCTCATTTGGGGGGGGTTGGGTTCATTTTGGGGGGTTTTGGGGACATTTTGCGGAGTTTTGGGTCATTTGGGGGCTTGGGGCTCATTTTGTGGGGGTTTCGGTTTATTTTGTGGGGTTTGGGGTCATTTGGGAGGTTTTGGGCTCATTTGGGGGGATTTGGGGGTTCATTTTGGGGGGTTTGGGGCCATCTGGGGGCGTTTTGAGCTCATTTGTGGGATTTTGTGCTCATTTGGGGGGGTTGGTGTCATTTGAGTGGGGATTGGGGCCATTTGGATGGGTTTTGGGCTCATTTTGGGGGATTTTGGGGTCATTTGAGGGGGGTCTGAGCTCATGGGGAGACCCCTCCCCCCCCCATAAGCCCCCTCCCAGCTTACCCCGAGGGACATTTTGGGGGCGGGAGGGGGAGTTATTGCACCATCAGGGGGGTGGAGCCCCCCTAAACCCCACTTACCCCCCAAAAAAGTGGGTGGGCTTCGGCTTGACCACCCCCCACGCTCTTTTCCCCTCCTCCACCCTCCCTACGTCTTTGGGGGGTATCAGGGACAGCCCCCCATCATCCGGGGCGGAGTCTGAGGTGCCACAGGGATGCGGAAACTCATGGAGAGAGGGGGGAGGTGAGTTGGGGCGGTCTTGGGGGCTTTTGGGGGTGGTCTGGGGTTGTTTGGGCTGGTGTGGGAGCGTTTGAGGGGTTCTGTGGGGGTTTGAGGAGTTTTAGGGTCGATTGAGGGGATATGGGGTCGCTTGGGGGGGTTGGAGTCCTTTGGGGGGGGTTGAGGTTATTTAGGGGGCGTTGGGTTCATTTGGAGGGGTTTTGGGGTCATTTGGGAGGGTTTGGGGTCGTTTGGGGGGATATGGGGTCACTTGGGGGGCCTGGGGGGATTTGGGGTCGTTTGGGGGGGTTGGGGATTATTTGGGGGAGGTTAGGGGGGAGTGTGGATCGTTTGGGGGTTTTGGAGTCGTTTGAGGGGGTTTGGGGTCATTTTGGGGAGTTTTGGGCTCCTTTGGGTTGATTTGGGGGAGTTTAGGTCCATGTGGGGGCTCTGGGGTCATTTGGGGCATTTTGGGCTGATTTGGGGGAGTTTTGGGTCATTTGGAGGGGGTTGGGGCCATTTTGAGGGGTTTTGGGATCATTTGGGGGGTTTTGGGGCTCATTTGGAGGGAGTTGGGGTCTTTGGGGAGGTTTTGGGCTCATTTGGGGGATTTTGGGACCATTTTGGGGGGTTTTGTCTCATTTGAGGAGGTTTCAGATTCATTTAGGGGGGGTTGGGCCTCATTTGGGGGGATTTGGGGGGTCTTGGGCTCCTTTGGGGGGTCTTGGGCTCATTTGGGGGAGTTTTGGGTGATTTGGTGGGAGCTGGGGCCATTTTGAGGGGTTTTGGCATCATTTGGGGGGTTTTGGGGCTCATTTGGAGGGAGTTGGGGTCATTTGGGGAGGTTTTGGGCTCGTGGGGGGCTTTTGGGACAATTTGGGGGGGGTTTGTGTCATTTGAGGAGGTTTCAGTTTCATTTGGGGGGATTGGGGCTCATTAGGGGGGATTATGGGCTCATTTGGGGGCATTTTGGGTCAGTTTGGGTGGTTTTGGGCTCATTTGGGGGGTTCTTGAGCTCATTTGGAGGGATCTTGGGCTCATTTGGGGGAGTTTTGGGATCATTTGGGGGTTTTTGGGTCATTTGGGGAGGTTTTGGGCTCACGTGGGGGGCTTTTGGGGCCATTTTGGGGGGTTTTGGGTCATTTGAGGAGGTTTCAGGCTCATTTAGGGGGGTTTGGGGCTCATTTGGGGGGATTTTAGGCTCATTTGGAGGAGTTGGGGTTCATTTGGGGGCATCTTGGGTCATTTAGGGGGGTTTGTGCCCTTTGCCCTCGTGCCTCGTGGCTTGGGGGGGGGGGCGGTTGTTTTTTGGGCGGGAGGGGACGTCCCCTTGCCATGATGCCCCAGGTGTAAGAAATATTGATGTTGCTTTTGCAGAATTAGAAAGAACTTAATACAAGGAGTTTCGACTGCTGTCTGTGTCTGTGTGGTGTAAATCAGTGCACTGACCATAAGACAGTTTTGTAGCATTAACTAGAGTTTTAAATCTCAGGACTGTGGGGAATGGGTCATAATGTACAAAAACCAGCCATCCCCTGAGGGGATTGTAGGTGCCTGGAGAAGTTGTAAACCTTGGAGTACCTGATCAGTGGGGAAACAAGGGAGGGACCCTGGATAGGGAATAACAAGCCCAATGTTGTACCTGTCAGGTGTGCTGCTGGCTAGGACACCGCTCTTGCAAGAACGCTTCATACAAGTGCTTCCCTGCAGAGTCTGACCCTAGTCTTTCACGAGGAAGCTTGTTTGGTTTCTCACATAGATGTGCTGGTATCTCTTTTTATGTGTTAGAGGTGTTTATACTTGTTTAATCTCAACAGTGGTCAGTAGGGATGCAGCTAAAATCTAAACTGGAAGCTGTGCAACGTAATCTTAAATACAGTGCAGTATAGTGCTAGATTCTACTCAATTCCACAAGGCATCAGAGTAAAGTCCCTTTCCCAGAATATAGCTAGGACAGCTAACCCCAACTGCCCAAGGGATGTTCCATACCATAGGATGTTGTTCTCAGCAATAAAACCTGTGGGGAAGGAGGAGAAAAGGGGAAGCCAAATTCAATAACTAGAGACATTCCCAAGTCAGTGTTAATACACGCTGAAGCCTTCCAGGAGATGCATAAACATCTGGCCACCAATGGGAAACGATGTATTCCTCATTTTGCTTTGCTTCTACACCTAGCTTTTGTTTTACCCTGTGAGGTGTTTACCTATTTCACCCGTCAACCTAGGAGTTTTCTCACTTTAATCCTTCCAGTTCTGTTAATCATCCCACTGCAGGAGAGTTAGGAAGCAGCTGTGTGGTGTTGAACTGGGATTAACCCCTAAGAGCAGGAGACCCAGATCAGAGGAGAGACTGGGATAGAACTGGTTACAAAGGCTAAGCAGAAAGCTATGACTCTATTATAAAGAAAGCAACTGTCCTGTAGACTCTTGAGCATGAAGAAAAGCCCGTTGATGGGGTTTGTTGTGTGTTCTGTGTTTTCATACATAGTTCTTGACAATAATAGGGAAGCCTTATGTCTCTGAACTTTACACAGTGTTTGGTTTAACCAACTTTTTAGATAATAGCAATACCTTTTAGATTGTGTGTGCCATTAATTACAGTGCTGAAGAAACTTGAAAGCTGAGAAGTCATTTAATGACCTAATGACTTGAAAGATGTTCTGCTTGTTGACATTCTGTATGCTCAGTATCCAGCCCCAGTACTTTTTAACGGGCCTCACTAAAGATTAAGTTTCGTTTTTAGATTTGCTGCTCAGATAGCTTCTGCTCAAATAATGGGATGTTTTTAAGTCTAGTATTACCTGGTTTTGTTATCTACTCCTTGCCCTAGGTTGAAAGTCTGGGTTGCTTCTGGGTTCCTATGGAAGGATGTGAGCCTTACACAGTCGATGAAATAGAATATAAAAACCTGACTGCTGCAATGAATCAGCTCTACCACACACCTTACAAAGATGTGGATGAGGTAAAACCAGTCACGGTAGAAGAAGGACAGGTAAAAGCATTGCTGTGTTGTGTAGATAGCAAGAGTCTTTGCATTGGTTTGGGGCTGAAGTATCCAGGATGCTTTTTCAAAACAAAATTGTCACGTATAAAAACAGCTCATGGTATCAGTGTGAGTTGTGTCTTCCTATCTGTAACCTTCAGAACTGCATAAGTTGTAATGCCTGTGTTTTAAAAGCAAGTTGAGGCCATATAATAAGTACTGTAGTCTCGCTTCTAAACAAACCTGAGTGTAGTTCACTCTATTTAGAAGAACGTACGGTCCTGTTCTTTCTCTTTCAGGTTTGTGTGGTGTTCAGTGGAGAGCACAAGTGCTGGTGTAGAGCAGTTATTAAGTCAATCATACACTGTACAGATCATTATCAAACACGATGTTTCCTTGTGGATTATGCCAAATATATTTTTGTTAAGTCAGATAAGTGTGTGTTTGGATTATTTTGACAGTTTTTCGTTAGTTGATGCATACAAATACTACTGAAGGCTTATTAAGATTGGTAGTAGCAAGGCTTTGGTTTAATTGAGGTGTGGCTCGAGTCCACGAGAAACTTCTAGCCATGTAACAGGCCATTGCAAGTGTGCATGCAAACCAGTCTTGTTCTGTGGATCTTTTCCCCACTGCAGTTTACTGGCTTGTTTGCTAAGAGCTGTCAGTCTGTCTTGACATACTGCAAAAAAAAGAGTTTTTACAGGTTCCTAGTTGTAAATAAAACCACTGTGAACCTGCAGTTTCTGAAATCTTGAGAAATACGGTTTACAGAGTAACTGTTCTAAGTTTTTAGCTACATTTAAGGTTAGTTTCTCTAATACAGTATGCCGCTTTGAGTACAAGAAGCTTTACCATTTTTTTGGATATTCTGCAAAATGAAGCTTATTTTAAAATAAATCTCAAGTTAAACAATGGTTTTAAATTTGGTGTATTGGAAACCAGGTTGACAATGCCTCAGGTTTAAAATATGTTCAACCAGAAGTAAATCTGAGGGATTTTTTAATTGCAAAAGAAAGATTTAAACAAAAATGATAGATATATGGATCTTAAAATCTTGCTGTACAAGGTGTTTTGCTGGTTGTTAAATGTCTCAGGTGAAATCAAGTGTAAAAGGTAAATTAACACTCTGGTGATAGCTTTACAAAGAATAAGTTATTTCTAGGAAAGTGAGTGCAAATGCACATTAGTGTATTTATCAGGATTGCTTCTTGCTGGTATTAATGATACCTGGTTTCTCACAGCAGTCATTATTGTAGAGGGGAATAAATGGTGCCAGGTGCTATATGTAGTAGTAGTATGAGGGCTAAATGCCATGAAAATACTTCAGATTTTGTGGCAAAAGATCAGAAAGACTTTAAGTAAAGTCTAGGTGAAGTCTAGGTAAAGTCTAGTCTAAGAAGACTAGGATGCCATAAGAAGCCTAAGTAAAGCCTAGGTAAAGTCTAGTCTGATCTAGATGAAGCTGCTTCTGCAGGGGGGTTGGACTAGATGATGTCTAAAGGTCCCTTCCAACCCCGCCATTCTATGATTCTACAATTAATACCTGGAGCAAATCTATAGATTAATTGCTCCTGGTAGCACCTCTCTTGGAGAGAAAAATGATGATTCCAGGATGTATCACAGTGGGAGCTAAACTTCTGGAAGAACTGTATTGTCAGACACCAGACAATGGAAGAATGTATATGAGACCAATGACTTTTGAAGAAAAAATCTACTTTGTAAAAGGAGATTATTTCTGCTTTGTTTTTAAGCATTGCAGTGGCACTGGAAGCATTCATGTGGATCCCATATAGAGCAAAGAAATGTAGACTGTATCGCGCACAGCCAGTGACACTGCATGTCAACTTCTGTGGAAGTACTGCAGGAACAGTGTAAGTAGAGTTTAATAACTGTATTAGTAAGTTTCCTAAGCATGAAGTCTTGTTACATCAGTTATTTTTAGAAGAGATTGTGTTTCAAGAAGAAGGTAGGAAATGAGATTACAAAACCTGTTTCAGAAGAGCAGTTCTTAAACAGAACCGATTAGTGATTAATGAATGTTTCTTCCTTAGTGATTCCAGTTTTATTATTGACCTGTTTTAATCCTTTGTTATGTCTCATTGGTGCCTTTCTTAAGATTTATCATGACTTGAAGTAATCTCTTGACATGTATCCATAGCTTTTTCCAAAGTTGTTAGTTTTTGTTGAGGTAGGATGGTTGGTTGTGTTTATTTTCCTAGAGCAGCTAAAAGATGGGATAATGCTGCTACTCAGTATTTTCTAAACCTTCTCAAAGGTAAATAAAACATCCTGCCAAAATGGTCATTGGTATTTCTGTTTTGGGAAAAAGAAACCATTGGAGAATTGTAGTGCTTGTATTTTGTATTTATTTAAGAATGTTGTATGTTAAAAATACAGAAAGAAGCTACATTAGTGATTTCTGTGTGGACTAAAGCAAAAACATTTGTGGAGCTGCATGTTGAGTACTGCGGGCTTCCATGCTGCATCAGTTTTGACAGTTTACTAGAGGGTATCTGGCTCTTGGATAGGCTAAATAACGTAGGACTCGTGTGACAGTTGTTTTGAACAATGAAGCCTTTCTGTCTATTTGTCCTGAATCTTTGATTCGGCATCACAAATGTATTGTTGTAGTTTTGTATGGAGATGTCACAATCTGGCTTACGGATTTACCCTGTCAGTTGTTGTTTGACGAGGATGTAAGCAGCAGCTCAGAAGAGGAGTATCTTTGTTACACATGTTAAAAAATAGATTGAGCTCTAAGTAGTCATTTCATTGTCCAGAACTGCTTTCTCTTTAATCTCTTCTTGTCTTTTCCCATAGTTGAAGTTTCAGTGGCTCATCCAGTCTTTCTGTGATAGCTTTTGGTCTTACTAGAAAAGCAGCTCTTCACTGAGGTATCCTAATCTTGAGTTATATTCTTCTACCTGAAAAACTGCCTGCCCATTTACTTACCTTTTATGTGGAGTTTTCTGTACTTGTATTTGGGGAGGAGAGGATGAGTTTATGAAAATGAGAAAGGGTCTTTAGGCTGATCAACTCCCCAAGGTAACCAGTAAGCAATGCTTCTCAATGATTTACTTATTTTTTCCCCACAGCCAGCTGTGTGTCACCATGCAGAGTAAAGGGAAAGGTTCCTATAGAAGCAGTGATAACACTGAATTTCATTTCCCAGACTGTACCGTACGCAGTGATAATGTTTTTTCATTACTGGCACATCCTTAGTGTCTGCAGAAGCAGTGCTTCACAGTTGACTCGTGGACTTCATCAGCTGTGTTTGCTTGGATGTAGAGCCTAACTAAGCTATACACATATACAAATAAAACTTCTTTCAAGAAAAGTAAAGGTCAAGCTTGGGAAGTATGCATTTGTACTACAGATTAGCTCATCTTTTAGACTCTGACAAAGATTTTTAGTGTAGAACTAGGTTAGTTTGTGTGTGGAAGTCATTAATCTGTTTTGTCTCTCAATTTTCCTTCAAAGACTAAGGAGAACTTCATTTTTGTAACCCTTCTTATTGCCCTGTTACTTTCTTATTTCATTTAAAAGTTACGAAAGTTGTAGTAGCTTCTCTAAAGAGATGGTGTACGCATCTAATTGTGATTTCTGTTTTTGTCTGTGTCAAAAGGTGGAAGTGACAAATACTGATAATTTTGTATGCGTTTAATCTTTTTCCTTGTTCTTGTATTTATAACTCTGTTTAGCAGCTACCCAGACGACAGCCAAAGTATGTGCTGTAGGAGATACCACATCTGATGTTTTCCTTTATGTGACAATAAAAGGTAAGATATTTTTCTCTCTATAAAGCTCTTTGTGCACTCTGCTGTAGAAGTTATAACTTTGTGACAAATTTAAGACCGAAAAGTGTTATTTGCAAGTGAATTTTGTAATTTGCCATATACAGTAGAAGTGCAATCATTAACTTATTAGAAGATTTATTTTCTAAATCTGTTGTTTGTGAACTTTGGAATGAATTCTGTGAGGTGGAAACTTGTGAAGCGCTTTGGAAGGTATTGACAAGCAAATGAAGTCCCCCAAGTACTTCAGATGAACAACTATGTGAATTTACTGTACTCTTGTCCTTCTTTGTGATACACTTAAAGATATTTCAAGAAGGCAGTTGCATGGTGTTATGAAAATAAATACAAGTTCATATGTGCATAAGGCTGAATTCCCAAACAGTTGGGAGAAAGGAAGAAAGCTCGTTGCACTTACCAAAGTGCGTAACTCCTGCTAAATCTCTGCTGCAGCTACTGTCAGACTTAAGCAGCTGCCTAGTAGACAAAAGTAAATGTGTTTGAAAACTGCTGCCATTTGGAGTATTTTACCAAGACTTTTAACATTAGAGCTGTGGTCTTCACTGTAGACAATAACTTGGATTACATCTTAATTTGAATACCTTCTCTGTTCAGAATCACAGTTGGCAAGTGTCACTTCTCTCTGAGCCAGTAAGAACTTTTAAGTTGAATATTGTTTTTTCCTGCCAGGTTTGGATGCACTCTGAATCAAAGGGACATAAAACTAAGACAGTTTTTCTAAAAATGTTTAAAGGTCATAGAAAACTGAGCACAGAATTTTAGGCAAAAGCATGAAACTGGTAAGTAACACCTGTTTGGAGAACATAGAGGAAGATATGACCAACTTTCCTGCCCTGGAATGAGTACTCTTCAGAAAGCATTTGTACATACTGCATATGTCTTCCTGTTGTCTCCAGCTTCAAGTAAATTCTAAAGCAGTATGTGATGGTGACTTGCTTGTTGATTCTGGTCAGTGAAATACTTGGGTTTTTTAGGTATGCATTAATGATGATCTCGTCTTAAGCAACTTTGCTCATTTTGAGCAAGCTGAAGAGAATGCAGTGAGTTCAGCAGATTATCAGGAGACCCAAACATCATTAAATCTTGACTCTCTTCCAATGAAAGTTGTTAATCCTGCACTTGATTTGAGGACAATGCTGCTCCAGCAGAAGGTATCAATAGATCCTGAAACAAGTGGGAACCGTGTGTGTTGGCAGCAATCATTCATGCAGTGCATCATTTGTCTTTACCTGGATATATTGAACTACTGTATCAGTTGGAATCCAACAAGTGGAACAAAAGGTATCCTAACAAACACTGCCTATGTATCAGAGTTTACAAAGAGCAATCAAATCAGCAGATGCAGGAATATTCTAAAGCATTTTGTACTTGATAAGACAAAGGGTGAGTTGCAGGGTCATTTGTTGATATGCTGAAAAGCATTAGATACTGTTGAAATAACTTGTAGCATTGATCAGTGATACCTTACTGTTTGATTTGAGTTTAGAGGGATTTCTCTACACAGAGGTAACTTGAATGTTTTCTGTGAGTTGTCTTGTTTAAAACAGACTTGAATCACTATAAATATCCTCTGTCCTTGTTCCCTCGGTTCATTTGCATATCTTTATGTAAATACAACTGTCTTTTGGTTGTTCTTTTTGCCATTAGAAAATGAGACAAGCAGAGAAAGAAGTCAGTTGCAACCAACTGTAAAAACACTGGCCTTTCATAGATTCAGATAATCACAAACGTGTTTCTGCATCTTTTCAAATTGTCTTTCTAGATCTTGCTGTATCTGGTTCTGTTCTTGAAAAGACATGACAAAGCTCCAACACAGATGACAGTGAAACTACCACATCTGTAAGTGTTAGATTTTCTATTTAAATGTCAGAATGAATTAAGTGAAGCATCTGTAAGGCAGGTTAGGAATACTGTAGTCACCTATCATGTCCTTTCATGTAACAAATCTGGGACTAACTCTTGATCTAGTTAAAAGAGAACGTTGTCCTTCAAGTTTGTGGTTCTGGTGGTTTTGGTTTTTTAGATTTCAGCTATGGACTTTGAACAGGTTGTGTCTCCTTTTGTGCTCACTTGCTCTAGTGCTGTGAAGATGTGTAGTGGTTTTGTGTGGCCAGCTTTTGGTAGTTGTTGGGGGAATACAGGGGCAGATTCTTCAAAGAAAGAGCTGCCAGAAGCTATAGCTTGAGCTGTGAACATGAACTGATTCTCCTGTGTGGTTGATGTTCTTGTTGCATGCTTGATTCTTAATGAAGAAAATTCGGTTAGGTAAGAAAACCACCTTGAGCTCAGTAATCTTTTTTTTCTAAAATGTTGCTCTTAAGCAGTATTTTACTTCCATAAAAGGGTTTGTCTTTTCTTGATAGATTGTCAAAACAATCCCAGGATTGCCTTTCAAGGAAAATCCAGCAGTTCACACAGACAGGTGTGGTACAGTATGTTACATATTTGAACCAATTGTGTAGTCAGATAATTAGGAGCTGTAGTATGTTTCCAGTTACTCTTCTTAGACAGCTAAAAGGGCAGAGGGTAAGACAAGATGTGTGCACATGGTATTGGGGAAGGAGGCCATTAGAAGCTGCTGATACTTATCCAGACCACAGTAAAAATAGCAATTCTTTCTAAACAAGGCTGTGATGAGGCAGTACGTTTCTGCACACTCAGCATATTCAGTTGCCTTCTTTTATTCTTAGTGTGATTTATAAAGTTTTCCAGCTGAATGAAATCTGACTGAGTTGATTTGTGCAAGGCTTTTATTATGCTGCAAATCACTTGCTGCATATGTAAACAAGCTGAGGGGTGTTTTTAATTCAAGTTTTAACTGTTGCAAAGATACATTGTTTCATGGTTTTGCAGCTTTAAGACACCTTTTTCCTGCAGTCCCATCTGATTTTCTTCTGAAGTTGAGGAACCCACCAATTATCTTGGTTAAAAAAACCTTTGGGTTATTTTCAGATACCTAAAACCTAATAGTAAATTTTACATCCAAAATGGTCCTTTTTGATTTCTTCTGTCATATTTGAGGGCTTTTGTTGGCACAGGTAATACATCAGAGATATTTTGTAGGTGAACTGTTTCGTGCCATTTAGAAATATTGGTGATATTTATCGATTACACTTTCCTTTTGCATTTACATTGAATTTAATATTTGTATATTTCTCAGGCTTCAGCAGTGCTTAAATTCTGATCCTTTGAACACACATAGAACTGAAAATGAGCAACAGGTAATTCCAGGATATAACTTCCATTTAACCTCTGCAAACGTGTGTCATATATGTGGAAGGTGTGGGTAGTGTTGAGGCTACAAGAGTGGTCATTGTGGAGGGACTCTGTGGAGGGACATCAGGGACTGAATCCAGCCACATCAGCAACAAGACCAGACCAAAGGTCAGCAAGCCAGCAAAGTTGATGGTGCCTCTGTGAAAATATGAAGGGCAAAAAAAAAAAGCAGGGGAAGAGACAGAAAAAAAGCAAGAAACAGAGGCAATGGCCAAGTCAGGGGACAGTAGGAGTCTCAGCACTGTTCTGTGTGACGTGTGTGTGAGTTGTACTTCATTTGTGTTTAGCGTTTCTTTGGCTAATTCTTCTCAAAAAAAAATAGTTTTTAAGTTGGATGTAAGCTCAAACCCATCTACTAAGTATTGTCTTTGTCATCTATTTCATATGGTTTCAGAGTTTTCAAAATCTTGAAGAAAGAAACTTTGTCTTTCTTGGCAAGAAAATGAAGCCACCATCAATTCTGGAAACAGCACCACTTCTTGAAGATCTGGAAAGGGTAATGCTAATGTAATACATTACATTTAGTATTTTTAAGACTAGTATCATACCTTAACTTTCAGATACTAAATATTATAGTAGCTAATTTTGATTGAGGAATGTGTAGGAGGTTGTTCATACGGTTGAGTAAATTATGCTTCAGAGAGACTGTAGAATTGTACAGTTTCATCTGATCTATCAACCACTGCTACAAATGATGGCATTTGAATTAGATGTAAGAATTTAAGTCCTCATCCCAGAAGAACTCTTATCATATTGTGTGTTAAGGAAATGTATTATGCAGTGGGTCAAAGGCTTTTAAATTGCTCAGTGCTTTGTGTTGCCTTGTTGGTGTTTCAAGCACACGATTTTCAGGTAGAACTCTTTATTTCTCTTTCTGTAGGAACTTACTCGGAAAAAAAGTTTTAGGCCCTAACTCCACTGAATCTTACTGTTGGCCACCAATAGCTCAAGGATGTGATGTAGTTGCCATCTCATGTCAGGGAAATAATCCTTTCTTGTATATTCCACCAGTTCTTACACTTTTGCAGTCGAGCAGTTGCTACAAAGCCTTGAGAAACAGGAGTGGAGGATGTATATATTAGAGTACTGCAGGTTTTGTGTTCTAAGGTGCAAATGTCAATGAATGATCCAAAAGGTAGTGCATGTTGAGAATGGGTGCATCTGATGTCATCTTAGAGTATCTTGATGATGCTTCCCAGGTTATTTAGGCCATCTGCTTAGACATTGACAGAGATGGACTGCATGAGTGTGGGAGTCTGTAACTTATTTATCAAGTAATATCTAACAAGTGGTTAATGTCATATCACTTTGATACTCGATGAAGCTTGATTTTTAAGGGGCTGTTACATAGTGAAATGGAAATGTCTGCTTTGATTTTTAAAACATTGTCATTCATTTTCTAATGCATGAGATCACAGAAACATAGACTTACTGAGGCTGTAAGGGACCACTGAAAATGGCTCACACAGCCCCAAGTAAGACAAGATGTTTCTGCTTCTATGAAACTTTTGGACCTTTCACCGTGTGTTGCTGCACATCCATTTGTCTCCAGCTTGGTGCACGGTTCCTCGGGCCTGTACCATCTGCATTGAAGAGGTGATGTGGTGTTAAAAGCTTCTGTTTGAAGCATTGAAAGGCCTGTTTTGCAGATTTTAGTTTTGCCCTAAATTCTGAAATAGTACAATGACTAAGATTCTAAACAGTTGTCTCATGCTCTACTGTAACTGTTTTGTACATCCACACCTAGCCACTAGCACTTATCCTGTGTCCTGGGTGGAAGAAGGCACAACTTGGTTTTGAGCTACTGAAAACATACCAGAGATGCTCCAGACAGCTTCATCCAATGTTGTTAATACTTGGGCAGAACAAAGAAGCAGCTAAAAGTGTGAAAATCTGAGGAAGTAAGAATACTTCTGTCGTCTGAATGACACTTGAATGCAATGTAGGCTGTCTTAGTTGTTTGTGACCAGAATGTTCCGAATGTTTTTGTGGTTGTTGATTGAGTGGCAGAACTACAAGTGAGTTTTCCAAAGACAGAGCTAGTAAAATGCTTGTTTGACTGCTCTGTGCCACACAGTGCAGAAATTAATTTGACCTAATATTTTGAGAAAGCTACTGTATATCCTGAGGTGTCTTCTCATGGAACTTCCAGTCAGTGTGGTATAGACCTGAAGAATTGTATAAAATGTTACAAGTATGATCTGAATTCTTCAATGACTCAAAACATAATCATTTGGGGATTGAAAATGTTGGGAAGTCTCTAAGACCAGACATTCTGAGCATGACATGAAACTGGAAAAACATCACTCTTTGTGAAAAGTCTAGTGATTTGGCAGCACTGCAAATGTCCATGTTTTGGGGCTTTTGTTTAAGACTATCTGAGGTAGTGCACTGTGCTTATGGAGTGTGAAACTTCTTCAGTGGTACTTAAATGAGAAACTTCAACACTGACAAATCATCAAAAATGATGACATTTTTAACTATGTTCTGTCTCATTTTGATAAATCCCAATATGGTTCCTCCCCACAGTTACAGCTGTGGATATTGGGTCCCTCCTTCGGGACACGGCCTGCTCTGGCCATAGTGATAAAGAAGGAAATCACTGCCCCTGGCTCGGGTCCAACAATGGAGTGAATCGCTGCCCCTGGACTGGGCCAGCTTTACCAAAATGAGTCTCTACCGCTGCTGTAGGGTCTTTAAAGAAATGAAAACAAATCTCAGCTTCACCAATTCTCTCCATAGAATGCAGGGAGGTCTCTGTTCCAGCACACCTCCTCCTCTCTTTCATCACTGACCTTGGAGTCTGCGTGGTTGTTTCTCTCACTGTTCCTACTCCTTGCACCACTGTGGAGAGTGTTGCTCAAGTATGGCTGAAAGAAAGAGGTCATAGCAATGTTAACCTAATAGAAATGTCTTAGAAAAAAGGTTAGCCCAAGGGCGCATTGTCCTTGAGATAAGGGACTGCTTGCAGCTGCATGTAGACAGGATATAAAAAGAGGATGTATGAACCACAAAAATGTAGAGCAAGATGTTTCTTAAGAGGAGTTGACATTTAGACAAATAGCCAATGATGAGCTTAGCTTTGGCAATATGTATGAGGCTGATTATTGATGCTATAAAAGAGTGGTGTCTTTGCAAATAAAGTGAGATTTGCTGATCATCCTTGTTGGTCGTGTTGCATTTCTCCCGCCGTCTCCGACAAATGGTGACCTCGACGTGATACACGGGGGACGTGATATACCGACGTGATACACGAACGACGTGATACAAGATTGGCAACCACGGCGGAGCGGCGAAGGAGCTCGGGTCCTAGCAGCGAGGACGGCAACTAAGCACCAGAAAACAGAAGGAAGGGGTGGTGCCGTGCCCTGGGTGACCGTACAGACGAGCCCGGCCAATACGTGCTGCCGAGACCTTGTGGGGCTGCAACAGCGCTGACGACTTCTGAAAATGGAAAGGCAAGCAGCATGTGATTTATTTACTTGCTTTTTAAAGAAGCGACAGGTTAAGGGAATAGATTTGGAAAAGGATCTCCTTGGGCTTTTAGCTTATGGGTATGCTAAGGGTTGTTTTCAGAACCCACATACTGTTCATGAGTTAAGTGAATGGCGAAAGTTTGGGGATAAACTATGGGAAGCTACCCTGGAGGACGATGAGATAGCTGAAAAGTTAGGGAAGCTTTGGAGGATAGTGCGCAATGAGTTGTTGCAACATCAGGCAGAAAAGAAGGCTGCTGAGCACGCATCAGCAGCACAGAGTAAGAACAAAAACGATGAGCATGACTGGTTCCAATCCACCTCGCTGGCTCCTACCGTCTCAAAAGTAATGCTCAACCCCCCGCGTGTAGAAAATGGGGTGCGGGAGCCACGTGAGTCATCGGCCCCTCCCGGGGCACGAGAGTGCCGGCCTAAAGAGCCCCTGCCTCTGCCCCCCCCACTTAGTGAGCCTGTCCCTGGGGCAGAGAGTGAACTGGCAGAGGCACCGACAGTAGTGCCGGGAGAGGTGCCGGGAGAAGTGCCGGGAGCAGCACCGAGAGTAGTGTCGGGAGCGGCGCTGAGGCGGATGATACCGAGAAAAAAGAAAAAGGTTCTTGTCTACACAAGAGTATTTACAAAGTCAGAGAGGCGAAGGGGCTTCAGAGCAGAACCCCCGCGGGAGAGCTGCTTCCCATTCGAGCCCAACCCGCCGAGTTACCCCTGGGGGGACTCGCAGGGGAATGCCGAGCGGGCGGAGTCGGGCCGGGGTGCGGGAGCGCGACCCCGTGTTAGACTGGGCACCATCGGGCATGTGAGGGGAGACAAAGAAAACACGGGAGAGAGTAACAGCGGCTGCGCCGCCGGCGCCGGGGACGGAGTGAGCCAGACCCCCCCCGCCCCTTCCATCCGCAGCCGCCGCCGCGCAGCCGCTTCCCGCGCCCGGTCGGTGTCTCCGGAGCCCC
This sequence comes from Colius striatus, assembly GCF_028858725.1. NCBI lineage: Eukaryota > Metazoa > Chordata > Aves > Coliiformes > Coliidae > Colius > Colius striatus. The sequence goes on from NC_084786.1 coordinate 1,421,571, forward strand.
CCACACACACCGCACCGACACCGCCGGCACTGGCCCTCACGGACCGCTGGGCTCGTCCTTTCCATCCTCAGTCCCTTGCCTCAACGAGTGTAAAAACTGTTGGTCGTGATGTTATGCATTTTGCTGTAAATGTGATGATGAATACTGGTTTTCTTACAGTGGAAACTCTCTAAGTCGTTTTAGGTGTCAGGAATGGAACTTGGAAGAACAGAACATTTTGGCATTGAGAAGCTAAAAGGTGGTTTATGTTGATGCTTGAAATGATTGTAGTAAATAGTTTTAGGCAATTTCAACAACCCAAGCAAAACATGTGGGTTACACTGGCCAAAGCAATCATGCAGTCTACAATGGCCACTCCAGATAATCCTTTTTCTACCTGTTTGGTGGGAGTTCCATCAGATGTGGCACAATGGCCTGTACCAAATGCATTAAAACCAAATCCCTTAGTTAAGGGTAATGGCAAAGTTGACAGCTGGGATTTGATCATTTCATGGTTGCCAATAATGACCACAGAGCCACAGGAGTTAGAATTATTGGGATCTATAAAGATGGATTTTTGTGTTATGTTTAATTTTACCGTCAATACCAAAACATTTGGGACAGAATGTGGATCCCATCCTGGGCGTGTATAAGAACACAACATCTTGGTGCAATTATACTTCACCAAAAAGATCCAGGTCTAGTCTTGTGCCTGTACAGTTACCAAAGGGAATTTTTCTGATCTGTGGGGACCAGGCATGGCCTGGAATACCCTCGAGATTACAAAGGGGACCACGCAGTTTGGGACAACTGACGCTCTTGATGCCTAATCACACAATGATTTAGAAACATCATTGTCCAAAACAATTTGTGCATGCATTTACTGGCAAATGTGATGACCATGTTACCTTTGGTCTCCCTCAACAATAATAGCAACTAGTATATTTGCTCCAGGTGTAGGAGTATCTGCTTTATTGACTCAGCTATGCAAATTAGGATAGTGGCCTAGCAAACAAAGTAACCAAACCTCAATGACATTAGAAGACTTGATTAGTAATGTAAGTAGTATCAGCCATACAACTTTGCAACATAGACCTGCTAGAGATTTTACCTTTAACACAAGTATAATAACTTTGTTTGTCAGCTGTGCTTTTTTTTCAGTGTATAAGAAGCTTACCAGGCATGAGTTGCTAAAACTAATGTACAGATTGTCCTTGAGCTGCTCTCTACTGTGAGAAACGAAGAAGCAAAAATACCTACACAAGGAGCAAGGAGGAAGCTGAGGCAGTGTGTGAAACTGCAAGGCTTCTCGCAGAAAACTACAGCGGGCTTTTAGAGAAAGGACCAATTAGAAGTACTATAAACACGCTGGCTTTGCTGCTGATTGGAAGGGTCTGATGCTTGTTAGTAAAATTTGAGTTATAGGCTGCTCGCAGGGGTCATGGACATACCAGCTATCCCCATGCACTGAGCCACAGTATCCCTCACACTAGTCTTAGGGAGGGGGAGAGCATGGGGTGTAGAAGATATAACGGTCTACTGAGTCTCTCTTGCAGATTGACGTGTTTCTCGGAGTGCTCACCGTGATGCAGATCAAGATGGAGTCACTCAACTATTGGCAAGATTGAATAATGAAGTGGAACACGACCACCACCTGATCATATCTTCCTGCAATTGACTCAGCTAGCATGTGTGCTGGGCAGACACGTTATGTATCAGCCCGTGCCACAGGACACTGGAGTCATCAAGCATAGGGAACGGGAGATGTGGTAGGCATCCGGAAGATCTCGGGTTGTGACGTGAGAGGTGAAAGGTAAAGAAGAGGTGGGCACGGGGTGGAGTGAGAGGAGGTGCTGGTGGTAGCAGATATAAGCACATGGTGTAAACAAAGGGCCAGCCTATATAAGTAGAAGCATAGAACAGTTTATGAAGCAATGGGGAGTTAAACATGTAGCAGGGATTCCCCATTCCCCCACAGGACAGGCCATAATAGAAAGAGCTAATGGGACTCTAAAAAGATATCTTGGCAAATATGGGGATGTTAAAGACCCACATATGAAATTGTTAAAGGCCTTATTTGTTATGAACCACCTGTGTGTGTTTGGGGAACAGAAGCTACCACCTGTAATAATACATCATAATCCAAAGGCACAAAAGGAAAGAAAGAAAGAAATATGGGTTAAATATCGTGACCCTAAAACAGGGATATGGCAGCCTCCGGCCAAAGTATTATACTGGGGACGTGGGTATTTGTGTGTTGATTCTCCCACAGGATCCATTTGGGTGCCAGCCAGGTGGACAAGAGCTGTCCTTGAAGCTGCGGAGATCCAACCATCTGACGAAAAAGGACAGGAAGAGATTGAAGAATACATACACCCTCGTCTTGTGGTCATTGGAGGACTGGCTAACAATCAAAAGACTGAAGGTTATATAACAAAAAGACAGTGAATTTAATGAATAATGAGGTGTTTTGTTATAACCATAGCTTTTAGTATAACTATAATTGCTAACAGCTTGACGCATTTTAATCAGCCTAGAGATAATATTTGGATAACCTTTGCTAATCGAACTGGTCAATCATCTCTTTGTCTTAGTTTCGGAGGGGTTACTAATCCTTTTTAAAACATGTTTGGTAGGATTGCCCGTGTGAAATCTGGAGGAACTTTGTGGACTAGTAGATGATAACACCTTTGTAATAGAAGGAGGCTGAATGCAATTAGGATGGGAAACGTCAATGTGAGATGATTAAGTCCCTTAATACCACATTAGCCTCACCCCCTGAGGAAATAGACCTGTTTGGAAGTGCCAACGCAAGCTTTGGTACTAATGTAACTGGGGGAAAAATTGGATAAGTTCTAGGCCACAGGATATCCATAACTTTAATAGGAATAAAAAATACTGGGCCACCTTAGACTCTTCTTTGAAGTCAGAAACAGTATTTAAGCAATTGCATTACAGCTGTAATGTTTCTAGTATTACATCACCGAAGAAATTGCCCACGGGTATATTTTTAATCTGTGGACAAAGGGTCTGGAACGGAATACCAGTAAATCCCCCGGGTGGACCCTGTTCTTTGGGGAAACTCTCTTTATTCCACCCTTACTTAACCACGCTAATGCAGCTTGCTGACCATAATAATACCTGTCGCAAAAAATGTAGTTATTATCAGTTTGATTGTACTGATATTGGTCCCCCACGATTTTAGAGTGAGTGGGATTGAAGATAGCTCCCAAAGGAAAGCAGCTGCAAATGTGACACCGTGATGGCTGATAGATTGCATGGGGACCTACTTACTACTGTAGCTGGGGTCTGCCTTCCTGCTTTCTTGTAGCTCCCATACTCAGTGGTATAACTTCTACCTACAGTTTGTATTTTTTCAATGGGAGTTGAGGAGTCAATGTGAGTGTAATTGGAGATAGTTCCCATGGAAAAGCAGCTGCAAATGTGTCACCGTGCTGGCTGATAGACTGCATGGGGATCTACTTAATACTGTAGCTGGGGTCTGCTTCCTGCTCTCTAGTACCTACGATACGCAGTGGTATACGTTAATTGACAACATGTATTTTTTCAAGGGGAAGGGAGCAGTCCAAATGAGTGGGATTCAGGATAGCTCCGCTAGGAAAGCAGCTGCAAGTGTGACACAGTACTACCTAATAGACTGCATGGGGACCTACTAACTACTGTAGCTGGGGTCAGCCTTCCTGCTTTCTTGTAGCTCCCATACTCAGTGGTATAACTTCTAACGCCAGTCTGTATTTTTTCAATGCAAGTTGAGGAGTCAAAGTGAGTGCGATTGGCGATAGCTCCCACAGGAAAGCAGCTGAAAATGTGAGACAGTGCTGGCTGATAGAATGCAGGGGAACCTACTTATCACTGTAGTTAGTGTCTGCATTCCTGCTTTCTTGTAGCTCCCATACTCAGTAATGTAAGTTAAGGGAGGGCATGTGTTATTTTTCAATGGGAGCTGAGCAGTCCAAGTGAGTGGGATTGAAGATAGCTCCCACAGGAAAGCAGCTGCAAATGTGACACTGTGCTGACTGATAGACTGCATGGGGCCCTACTTACTACTGTAGCTGGGATCTACCTTCCTGCTTTCTTGTAGCTCCCATATTCAGTGGTATACTTAACAGACACATGTATTTTTTCACCGGGAGCTGAGGATAAAAAGTGTGGTATTGAAGATAGCTCCCACAGGAAGCAGCTGCAAATGTGACACTGTGCTGGCTGATAGACTGCATGGGGACCTACTTACTACTGTAGCTGGGGTCTGCCTTCCTGCTTTCTTGTAGCTCCAATTTCAGTGGTATACTTTAACAGACACATTTTTTTTCTCAATGGGAACTGAACAGAAAAAGTGTGGTATTGAAGATAGCTCCCACAGGAAAGCAGCTGCAAATGTGACACCATGCTGGCTGCTAGACTGCATGGGGACCTACTTACTACTGTAGCTGGGATGTACCTTCCTGGTTTCTTGTAGCTCCCATACTCAGTGGTACAACTTAACAAACACATGTATTTTTTCAATGGGAGCTGAGGAGAAAAAGTGTGGTATTGAAGATAACTCCCACAGGAAAGCAGCTGCAAATGTGACACCGTGCTGGCTGATAGACTGCATGGGGACCTACTTAATACTGTAGCTGGGGTCTGCCTTCCTGCTTTCTTGTAGCTCCTATACTCAGTGGTATAACTTAACAGACAAAATGTATATTTTTAAAGGGACCTGAGGATAAAAAGTGTGGTATTGAAGATAGCTCCCACAGGAAAGCAGCTGTAAATGTGACACCGTGCTGGCTGATAGACTGCATGGGGACCTACTTACTATTGTAGCTGGGGTCTGCCTTCCTGCTTTCTTGTAGCTCCCATACTCAATGGTATACCTTAACAGACACATTTATTTTTTCAATGGGAGCTGAGGAGAAAAAGTGTGGTATTGAAGAGAGCTCCCACAGGAAAGCAGCTGCATATGTGACACCGTGCTGGCTGATAGACTGCATGGGGACCTACTTACTACTGTAGCTGGGGTCTGCCTTCCTGCTTTCTTGTATCTCCCATACTCAGTGGTATACCTTAACAGACACCTGTATTTTTTCAATGGGAGCTGAGGAGAAAAAGTGTGGTATTGAAGATAGCTCCCACACGAAAGGAGATGCAAACGTGACACCGTGCTGGCTGATAGACTGCATGGGGACCTACTTACTATTGTAGCTGGGGTCTGCCTTCCTACTTTCTTGTAGGTCCCATTCTCAGTGGTATACCTTAATAGACACAGGTATTTTTTCAATGGGAGCTTAACAGAAAAAGTGTGGTATTGAAGATAGCTCCCACAGGAAAGCAGCTGCAAATGTTGACACCGTGCTTTGATAGACTGCATGGGGACCTACTTACTACTGTAGCTGGCGTCTGCTTTCCTGCTTTCTTGTATTTTTTCGAATGGGAGATGAGCCGCCCCCGCAGAAATTCCTCAAACCCAGGCCTGCTACGGGCCCCGGGTCCGTTGCCCCTCTCCGCCGTCACCCCGACAACGGCTTCATTGTGACGCAGGCCGCCCCCACCCAAATTTCGCAAACCCAGGCCTGCTACGGGCCTTGGGTCCGTTACACCTCTGCGCCGTAACCCCGACAACAGGTTCATTGTGACGCAGGCGGCCCCTGACCAAACCTTGCAAACCCAGGCCTCCTGCGGACTCTCGTTCTGTTGCCCCTCTCCGCCGTCACCCTGACAATGACTTCCCTGTGTTGCAGGCCGCCCTCGCCCAAATTCCGCAAACCCAGGCCCGCTGCGATCCTGGGGACCGTTGACCTCTCCGCCGTCACCCCGATAACGGGTTCATTGTGACACAGGCCGCCCCCGCCGAAACCTTGCAAACCCACGCCTGCTGCGGGTCCTGGGTCTGTTGCTCCTCTCCGCCGTCACCCCGACAACGGCTTCCTTGTGACACAGGCTGCCCCTGACAAACTTCCGAAAAACCCAGGCCCGCTGCAAGCCCGGGGTCCGTTGTCCCTCTCCTCCGTCACCCCGAAAACGGTTTCATTGTGACAGAGTGCTGCCCGTTCCCGAAGGAAAACACAAAACAACCGAGGTCGTTTTATGCGGTGCTTTATTGAAGGCCCTAGGGACCTGAGGACTAGTGTCCAAAGTCAGAGCCCCCCACTAACAGAAAATTTCACAGAGTTTATATACTTTTCACAAATGATTACTTCATCAGGTCCCCGTGACGTTTACCAGTTTTCTTAGACTTTAGGATTATGTTGTGCTCTTTCATGTAGTTACTTGAGACTATGCTTATCTGAATCCACAACCAGAAATTTCCATAGATAACAAACAAGTAAACATTCGAGACAAAGATTTCTTTGAGAAAAACAAGATTCAGCATTCAGCATTCTTCACTAATCTCTTTGCTTTGTTTAAGCAAGAATGCACAAGCTCAGCATGCCCCACTAGTTCCCTAGACTGCTAGGTTACATCAGCATCCCACACTGCTCACTAGGCCTCGATACAGACCTTAGCCTAACTACTTCTAACTTTCCATATACAGTAATGCTAACAAGTCCCCCCTTTTGAGCATTCTTCTATCTTGCAAGGATGCTCAACATCATCTGTCTTTATTGTCCGTGTCTCAAGTAGCGGTTTCCTTATATGATGGAGGAGGAGACCCATTTCCAGTTCCATTTCTGGTCATCGCATTCATTAATCTGCAGGTGTTGAGCTTTTCTCTGGTAATGGTTCCTAAAATACACTTGTAAACTATATAAATTATCATCAATAGTATAACAAACATAATTACATATTGGATGACTGAGGAAATCCACCCAGAGACCTGGAGCCCCACTGAATCAAATATTGCTCCTATCCAATTATGTTGAGCTTCTTTTTCAATTTCTTTGGCTTCGGTTTTAACCTTCTCCAATTGTAAAATATCTTTTTCTACTTCGGTTGTCATGTTTGGAATATGGATACAGCAGTGATCAATTCTTTTGCTCAGGTAACCACAGACCCCATGTTCCCGCAGCAGCAACATATCTAAGGCCATTCTATTCTGCAAAGTCATTCTGCTAGTTGCCTGTAGCTGCAAAGTCATATCCTTAAACCCTTTCTTGGTGGCTGCTGCTAATCTTTTAGTCTGGCCCAGTAGCTTATACAACATTTCCCTATTACGGTAAGATGCAACCTGTGCAAACAAAGACTCTAAAGCCCAGCCAAATTTTACTCCATCACTTGGTTCATGCCACTCATCTTCTACCTTGATATCATCACCTATTTCCCTTTTCTTCCGAGCTATCCTTGTTTCTAATTTAGATTGTCTCCAAAATGGGCACAATGTGGGAACTCCCAAGGTTATTTAAGTTACTGGACCATCAACTGGTAAATGGGTGGTCCATTGCCCATGACCCATAACCCAAACTAAGTTTCCTGGACTTCTGATTGTGGTGGATTTGCAATTAATGACCCTTTTTCCATACATCCCTTTCTCATGTACATCTCCCTTTATTTTGTCTTTAATCGTATGATTGTATCCCCAACATTCACACCCCCATTTCAGCAGAACTCTAACAGGGACTAAACCTATCTGACTCTCTGGAGAGTCACAAGTAAAAACTTTCGTACAGTTCCATATTTCTTTCTGATCTCTGGATGGTCTCACGGAAGTGTATGTAGCCATCACACTATCGTGAGTCTGATCTTTCTCCCCTGTCCATTGTATACACCATTGTACTGGACCTAGGTAACTATACGATTCCAACAAACCAAGTCCCCATACTGTGTCCCATTCATCCTCCAAAGTTTGTTGTTGTGTAACATTCTGGCAGATCTCTTAATTCCTAATCTTTTCAACTTTTATTCTTGTGCTACTACACCAATATCCAATTATTGGAATAGTACAGCGACCTTTAATATTGCCACCTCTCCCATAAGGACCTGTTCTAACCCATCTATAATACCCCGGCAATGATCTACACTCTTTTTCCGTTAAATCCCCCTGTATTAAACACCCATTTATCCACTCTTCGTACTTTATTGATACTTGCCTGCAGTTCCAAGTAAAATTAACAGAGGTTTCTGGCATGGTTGTTATTGGAATAATTCCCCAGGGTATAGGTTCACCTGCAGCCTGAGGTAGTGGCAAACATGCTGTAATCTTAGATACATTCTGAATCATTCCAAAATCTCTAATCAACCCGACCACTAAGTTTTCCCGTCCTTCATCTCGATGGAAGTTTATTGTCCCATTTCCTAGATCCCGCACTCTCCTTCGGGTATATTTGGCTCTAATTAATGATACTAATATCCTAGAGTGGGCCCACCATGCATCTTTGGCTATCCAACACCAATACATCCCTTCATCATCTGACTGTACGTCATTTATTATTAATACTATGGTGCCGCCTAACCTCTTCTCTATCCGATATTTCCTTCCAGGCTGTATACTGCTACCTCCAAACCACCACCCAAAATCTGAAAAACTCATTCTGGGATTCACTTTACATGTTAAAATAACTATTTTCCCTTCGTTGGCCTGATACACCCCTTGTGTGGCCCTAATTCCTTGATTCAAATGAGGTCGGCCCTGCACATTTCTTTTTCCATAATTAGAGTAGGGTCCACATACAACTACACATAGATATTGTCCATCCACCTTACCCAACAGAGGTTGAGTATAATTCAGCCATCCTATCCCTCTGTTCCCCACATTCCACCAACTGATTCCTTCCTCGATCCTGTCCCACAATCCTTGAGGTCCCATTTTCCACCATTTAACTTGAACCGGGGCTTCACATTCTCTTTGTGAAGTAAATGCGCAGTTTATCCTCAAGGGTGGGCCATCCCACATATCCATTGAAGCTATTTTTGGTATTACTTCTACTCCCTCCTGAATCGGGGACCAAGGTACCACTCTCAAATCTATTTGCTTATAATCAAAATTTTCCCGAATTAACACCAAACACATGTATACTCCTGCTTCTCCTAACATTAAATTAGTCAATTGCAAGGTAACACTTCCTTTTTGGGTATCCTTATTCCAAACAGTAACAATACTTGCAGTCAATCTGGTTTGTCCTAGTTTCCAAATCGCAATTATTTCCTCGGCTCCAGCTCCTTGGTCATCAGCAATGTCACAGGTTAAATTGACATCCATCCCTTCCATAACAGTAACCACAGGCTCTGTAACAGTGACAAATACAAATCCATTGACCGATACCATTTTCAATAATATCAACAGTACAACAGTTAAGAATGCGGTTTTGCTCGAAATATCATTCGAGTGGGGGATACCACTTGGGTTTCCCATTCGGTTGGAACCTTCTTGATTTGAGTGTAGTGGATCCAAGCGTCGATTCCCGCTACCTTTATGGCTGTGAAAGTTGTCAAGATCACTTGGTGGGGACCGTCCCATGTCTCTCTCAGTGGGTCTGTGAACCAATTCTTCACATAGACCTGATCTCCCAGTTGAATATCATGCACTGGATTTTCCAGCAGGAGCGGCCGATTCCATTGAAGGGCACCCCGTAAGGCGTTGAGAACTCTGTTGAGTGACATAACATAGTTAAAAATCACCTGGTCTCCCAATACATGCGGGTCTCCTTTTAACACGGTGGCATGATAAGGCTTGCCGTACAGTATCTCGTACGGACTTACTCCTATCCTTTCCCTAGGTTTTATCCTAATCCTAAGTAACGCTAACGGCAAAGCTTGGGGCCACTGAAGTTTGGCCTCCTGACATATATTTTTGATCTGATTTTTCAATGCTTGGTTCATCCTTTCTACTTGACCACTAGACTGGGGTCTCCATGGAGTGTGTAAATTCCAGGTAATGTCTAACGTCCTAGCCACCTCCTGAACTATCCCTGCCACAAAATGTGGGCCTCTATCTGATGATAATCCCAGTGGTACTCCAAATCTAGGTATTATTTCTTTCAACAATGTTTTCACCACTTCCTTTGCTTGGTTTGTTCTACAAGGGAAGGCTTCTGGCCACCCCGAAAAGGTGCACACATACACCAACAGGTATTTAAGTCCCTGAGCCCTTGGAAGATCTGAAAAGTCAACCTGCCAATAATCTCCAGGCTCTGGTCCTATTTGTAATTTTCCCAACTGCACCTGTTTCCTTACAATAGGATTATTCTTTAAACAAACTGGGCACATGGCATTCACCCTTTTTGCCAGCGTTAACATTTGGTTGGAAATTATTTCCTTTTTCAAAAATTTTACCAACACCTCTGCTCCCCAATGGCATTTATTGTGTCCAGTCTCTAATATGGACTTCATAACATTTTTGGGCACCACCACTTGTCCCATTGTCGTTACATACCATCCAATTGCATTCTTCTGGGCCTTTAGATATGTCGCCAATTTCTCATCATCAGCAGAATAGCTCGGTCCCCGAATCATATAACAAGAAACAGGGCTCACCTTGGTTGGTATTAAAGCCATCTGAGTCCAAACCTGTCGAGCAGCTTCTTTAGCAGTGATGTCTGCTAGTTCATTCCCTCGATATATCTTTCCTTCTTCTTTACGATGTCCCCTGACGTGCATTACTGCTGCCTTTTCTGGTTTATGTACCGCATCCAACACGGTGAGAACTTCCGATCTATGTTTTATCATAGTCCCTTGTGAGTCCCCGTTCCTTCCACAAGGCACCATGAACACGTACAAGTCCAAAGGCATATTTCGAGTCAGTCCATACATTTACCTTTTTCCAGTACTCAAAATTAATGCCCTGGTAAGTCCAATTATCTCTGCCTTTTGAGCAGATGTCCCAGGGGCTAAAGCCTTTGCTTCAATCACTTGTGCAGCTGTGACCACCGCATATCCCGCATACCTGGTTCCATTTTCCACAAAGCTGGATCCATCGGTAAAGAGATCCCAATCTGAACCTTCTAACGGTGTGTCCTTTAGGTCTGCTCAGCTCGCATACACCTGTTCAATTGTTTCTACACAATCATGAACCAGCTCCCGTTCTTCCTGTTTGCTGCGAAGAAATTCTGCTGGGTTGATATGGTTAGTTATCTTAAGTTCCACATCATCTTGTTCTCTTAATATAGCTTGATATTGTAACATTCTGCTGGATGATAACCAGTGACCCCCCTTTTGTTCCAGGACAGCCAAGACCATATGGGGCACAAAGACCTCCATTTTCCTTCCCACAGTCAGTTTTCGGGCTTCCTGTATGAGGATCACTGTGGCCGTAACTACCCGCAAGCATGACGGCCAACCAGCACTAACATTGTCCAGTTGTTTTGAAAAATATCCCACTGGGCGTTTCCATGACCCTGTTTTCTGGGTCAACACTCCCAGAGCCAGATTCTGCCTTTCATTTACATAAAGCTGAAAATCCTTATTTAAGTCCGGCAACCCTAAGGCAGGTGCTTCTTTCAGAGCTTGTTTTAGCTCCTGAAAGGCTCTTTTCCTTTGTGGACTCCATTCCAATTGGGGCTCCTTCAAAGCCTCATACAAGGGTTTGGCTAACAATCCGAAATTTAGAATCCACAGTCTACACCAACCAATCATTCCTAAAAATGATCTCAGTTCCTGATGATTCCTTGGAAGGGGTATGGCACATATTGCCTCAATTCTGTTTGTGCCCAGTCGTCTCTGACCTTGCATCAATTCACATCCCAAATAAAGAACACTCTCTTTGAGGAGCTGGGCCTTTTCCTTAGATACTCGATATCCTGCTTGTCCCAGCATATTCAGTAAGGCAATTGTAAGCTTCAGGCAAACTTCCTTTTCCTCAGTTGCCAACAGAATATCATCCACATACTGCAAAATCACATAAGAGAATGGAGATTCTCTTACCTGTTCAGTCTTCCATTCCTCCAACTCTTTGGCTAATTGATTTCCGAAAATAGTGGGGCTGTTTTTGAAACCCTGCGGAAGCCGTGTCCATGTCAGTTGTTTCTTCCTTCCCGAATTTGGATCTTCCCATTCAAATGCAAAATACTTCCTACTTGGTAATGCCGGCGGATGCAGAAGAAGGCATCTTTCAAATCAATTACTGTAAACCATTTAAACCTTTCTGAAACAGATGTTAACAGAGTATAAGGGTTAGCAACCACTGGGTGAATGTCCTTTACAATTTCATTTATGGCCCTTAAATCTTGCACTAGCCTATATTTACCATTAGGCTTACTTACAGGAAAAATAGGAGTGTTATACTCAGATTCACATTCCTGTAAAATTCCTTGAATCACAAATTGGGTTATCAGTGGAGCCACTCCTTTCCTAGCCTCCAACTTAATTGGATATTGTCTAACCCTAACCGGCTGGGCTCCTTCCTTTAGTTCTACAACAACAGGCTGGGCAGCTTTTGACTTTCCTGGGGTCCCTGTTTCCCATACCCAGGGTACAACTGCCTGATCTATTTCTTCTGGAATGGGAGTAGGTTCTATTTCCTTTATTACAAAAATTTTCCCAATTTCTTCATTTGGAATCTCCAATTTTACTCTCCCATTTTCAAATATTATTTTCACGTTTAACAAAGACAATAAATCCCTTCCAAACAGGGGCTTGGGACAATTGGGCATATAAAAAAAAATTGATGATCCAATTCCTTTCCCCCAAATTTCAAATTTAGAGGCTGCAAAAATGGTCTTTCTTCCAGCTGACCCACAGCCCCTACCACCTGTACGGTGGTATCACTTATTGGTCCCAGTCTTTTGTTGAGAACTGAATAAGTAGCTCCTGTATCAACTGTGAATTCCTGTTCTTTACCATTTATTTCTAACCTTACCTTTAACCCTTGCTCTAGTCAGCTCTGATTTTGGTAATTCCCCAAAACCAGGGCTTGGGCGACATCTGCCTGAGGCATAGGATAACTACCCATTGTCCCGGCGCCACCCCCCATTCCATTTTTCACAGGACATTCATTTTTCCAATGTCCTATCTATCGACAAAAAGCACACTGATTAGAACCTAGCTTTCCTTGGTTAAGGTTTCCCATTTGAAATCGCCCTCTTCCCCGACCATAACCACCTCTTCCTTGGGCAGAGTCTCCCCTACCACGACCTCGGCCCCTTTGTCCTCCTGATTGTTGAATTACAGCCAGTATACCTGCTTGTTGCCGCTCAGCTGATTCTTTTTCCCCTACTATTATAAACCTTCCATGCAACTTCTAACATTTTATCCAAGTTCCTGGTGTCCTCATCTTCATCCTCTTCTTCCTCCTCATTATCATCGTCCTCACTATCCTGTTCCATCTGAGGTGGAACACAGGGTGGAGCAGAGGGACCCTGTCCACTATGAGCAACTAATAACGATAAATTTTCCTCTGGACCAGAGGAGGCAGCTAAACACTTAACACACACAGATCTCTTCTTACATTCACTACACCCTAATTCCTTTGTTTCCAAAACTAAAATACCACATTCCTTCTGCCAATCCAGTTTTCGCCCTAAATAATAAAACAAATCCAAATACGGGATCTCATCCCATTTCTCATTGTCCCGTAAATACTGCATCAAAGGCGATATAATACCCGGATCGACAGTACCGTTTAGGGGCCACGCAGGTCCCCCTTCTGACTCATATAAAGGCCACCAATGATTACAATAGTTTATCGTTTTACCCTTATTCATATCCTGATGAAATCCAGCACTCCTCCATCTTCCCAGCAAACATCCTAATGGGGTGTTTCCTGGGATTTTACTATTAGACTGAACTAACGGCTTAAAAGTTTTAAGCGGCATCATTTCAAGTATTCACGAAACAAAATAACAGCAGACAAAATAACAGCAAACACAGACACTGTAACGATACAAACAAAAACCACAAAACCAATACCCAGTACCAAACCAACTTGCCACTTCTCGACGCCGCGAGGGGCAAGTGCCGGACCTGCGCAACTTTCGCCTCATCTTACAGCCGGCGCCTAGGCATCCACCAAGACGTCTTAGCCCAACTCAGCGAGGATCGCCGCCTCGTCTTATGAGCAGGCACCCATACCAGAAAATAAAGCACCTATGGACTTACCTTATAGCAGTCGTCCGCCAGGTGCGGGGATCGGGCACGAACCGATGACTCCCCGAGAAACTCTCGGTGCCGGCGTGGAGTAAATCAGCACGCGAACCGCCCCAGCCACCTTCGGAGTCCTGCCGCGGTCGCCAGAAAACTGCTGCCCGTTCCCGAAGGAAAACACAAAACAACCGAGGTCGTTTTATGCGGTGCTTTATTGAGGGCCCTAGGGACCTGAGGACTAGTGTCCAAAGTCAGAGCCCCCCACTAACAGAAAATTTCACAGAGTTTATATACTTTCCACAAATGATTACTTCATCAGGTGCCCGTGATGTTTACCAGTTTTCTTAGACTTTAGGATTATGTTGTGCTCTTTCATGTAGTTACTTGAGACTATGCTTATCTGAATCCACAACCAGAAATTTCCATAGATAACAAACAAGTAAACATTCGAGATAACGATTTCTTTGAGAAAAACAAGATTCAGTGTTCAGCATTCTTCACTAATCTCTTTACTTGTTTAAGCAAGAATGCACAAGCTCAGCATGCCCCACTAGTTCCCTAGACTGCTAGGTTACATCAGCATCCCACACTGCTCACTAGGCCTCGATACAGACCTTAGCCTAACTACTTCTAACTTTCCATATACAGTAATGCTAACAGCGGCGGAGAGGAGCAACGGAACCAGGGCCCGCAGCAGGCCTCGGGTTGCAATGTTTGGGCGGGGGCGGCCTGCGTCACAATGCCGCTGTTGTCAGGGTGACGGCGGAGAGGAGCAACAGTCCCCGGGCCCGTAGCAGGCCTGGGTTTGCGGAATTTGGGCGGTGGCGGCCTGCATCATAAAGAAGCCTCTGTCGGGGTGACGGCAGAGAGGAACAACAGACCCAGGGCCCGCAGCAGGCCTGGGTTTGCAAGATTTGGAGGGGGGCGGCCTGCGTCACAATGACCCCGTTGTCGGGGTGACGGCGGAGAGGGGCAACGGAACCCGGGCCCGTAGCAAGCCTGCGTTTGCGGAACTTGGGCGGGGGCGTCCTGCGTCACAAGGAAGGCGTTGTCGGGGTGACGGCAGAGAGGGGTAAGTGACCCTGGGCCTGCAGCGGGCCTGGGTTTGCGGGGTTTGGTCGGGGGCGGCCTACGTCACAAGGAAGCCGTTGTCGGGGTGACGACGGAGAGGGGCAACAGACCCAGGGCCCGCAGTAGGCGTGAGTTTGCAAGGTTTGGGCGGGGGCGGCCTGCATCACAATGAACCTGTTGTCGGGGTGACGTTGGAGAGGAGCAACGGACCCCGGGCGCGTAGAAGGCCTGGGTTTGTGGAATTTGGCTGGGGTTTGCCTTCGTCACAAGGAAGTCGTTGTCGGGGTGACGGCGGAGAGGGGCAAAAGACCCAGGGCCCATAGTGGGCCTGGGTTTGCGGAATTTGGGTGAGGGCGGCCGGCGTCATAATGAAGCCATTGTCGAAGTGACGGCGAAGACGGGCAAAAAACCCCGGGCCCGCAGCGGGCCTGGGTTTTCAAGGTTTGGGCGGGGGCGGCCTGCGTCACAATGCCCCTGTTGTCAGGGTGACGACAGTGAGGGGCAACGGACCCCAGGCCCGTAGGAGGCCTGGGTTTGCAGAATTTGGCCGGGGGCAGCCTGCGTCACATGGAAGCCGTTGTCTGGGTGACGGTGGAGAGGGGTAACAGACCCAGGGCCCGTAGTGGGCTTGGGTTTGCAGAATTTGGGCGAGGGCGCCGATGTCATAATGAAGCCGTTGTCGAAGTGACGGCAAAGACGGGCAAAAAACCCCGGGCCCGCAGCGGGCCTGGGTTTGCGGGGTTTGGGCCAAGGCGGCCTGAGTCTCAAAGAAGCCTATGTCGGGGTGACGGCGGAGAGGGGTAATGGTCCCCGGGCTCACAGCGGGCCTGCGTTTACGGAATTTGGTCGGGGGCGGCCTGCGTCAAAATGAAGCTGTTGTCGGAGTGACAGCGGAGAGGGGCAAAAAACCCGGGTCTGCAGCGGGCCTGGATTTGAGGTGTTTGGGCAGGGGCGGCCTGCATCACAAGGAAGTCGTTGTCGGGGTAACGGCGGAGAGCGGTAACGGAGCCAGGGCCCGCAGCAGGCGTGGGATTGCAAGGTTTGGGCAGGGGCGGCGTGCGTCACAATGAACCTGTTGTTGACGTGAGGGCGGAGAGGGGCAAAAAACCCCGGGCCTGCAGCAGGCCTGGGTTTGAAAGGTTTGGGCGGGGGCGGCCTGTGTCACAATGAACCCGTTGTTGGGGTGACAGCGGAGAGGGGCAACGATCCCCAGGCTCGCAGCGGGCCTGGGTTTGTGGAATTTGGGCGGGGGCGGCCCGCGTCACAAGGAAGGCTCTGCCGGGGTGACGGCGGAGAGGGGCAACGGACCCAGCGCCTGCAGCAGACGTGGGTTTTCAAGGTTTGGACAGGGGCGGCCTGCATCACAATGAACTCGTTGTTGGGGTGGCGGAGGAGAGGGGAAACTAACCCGGGGCTATTAGCAGGCCTGGGTTTGCGGAATTTGGGCGGGGGCGATCTGCGTCACAAGGAAGCCGTTGTCAGTGTGACGGCGGAGAGGGGTAACGGACCCAGGGCCCACAGCAGACGTGGGTTTGCAAGGTTTGGGCGGGGGTGGTCTGCATCACAAGGAAGCTGTTGTCGGGGTGACGGCGGAGAGGGGCAAAAAACCCCGGGCCCGCAGCAGGCCTGGGTTTTCAAGGTTTTGTCAGGGGCGGTCTGTGTAACAAGGAAGCCATTGCCGGGGTGACGGTGGAGAGGGGCAACAGACCAAGGGCCTGCAGCAGGCCTGGGTTTGGAAGATTTGGAGGGGGGCGGCCTGCGTCACAATGAACTCGTTGTCGGGGTGACGACGGAGAGGGTCAACGGAACCCGGGCCCGTAGCAGGCCTGGGTTTGCGGAATTTGAGCGGGGGCGTCCTGCGTCACAAGGAAGGCGTTGTCAGGTGACGGCGGAGAGGGGTAACGAACCCTCGGCCTGCAGCGGGCCTGGGTTTGCAGGGTTTGGTCAGGGGCAGCCTACGTCACAAGGAAGCCGTTCTCGGGGTGACGGCAGAGAGGAGCAACGGACCTCGGGCCCGTAGCAGTCCTGGGTTTGAAGAATTTTGGCGGGGGTGGCCTGAGTCACAAGGAAGCCATTGTCGGGGTGGCAGCGGAGAGGAGCAACGGAATCAGGGCCCCCAGCAGGCCTGGGTTTGCAAGGTTTGGGCAAGGCTGGCCTGTGTCACAATGAACCAGTTGTCAGAATTATGTCGGAGAACTGCAACGGATCCCGGGCCCGTAGAGGCCTGAGTTTGCGGAATTTGGCTGGGGGCGGCCTGCATCACAAGGAAGGCGTTGTTGGGGTGATGGCGGATAGGCACAACGGTCCCTGGGCCCGTAGCAGGCCTGGGTTTGCGGAATTTGGACAGGGGCGACCTGCGTCACAAGGAAGGCGTTGTCGGGGTGATGGTGGAGACGAGTAACGGACCCAGAGCCCATAGCAGGTCTGGGTTTGCAAGCTTTGGGCGGGGGCAGCCTGCGTCACAATGAACCTGTTGTTGGGGTGACGGCGGAGAGGGGCAACGGTCCCCAGGCTCGCAGCGGGCCTGGGTTTGCGGAATTTAGGCGGGGGCGGCCTGCGTCACAAGGAAGCCGCTGTGTATCTGACGTTGGAGAGGGGTAACGGACCCAGGGCCCGCAGCAGGTATGGGTTTTCAAGGATTGCATGAGGGCGGTCTGCGTCACAAGGAAGTTATTGTCGGGGTGATGACGGAGGGGGGCAACGCATCCAGGGCCCGCAGCAGGCCTGGGTTTCCAAGATCTCGGCGGGGGCGGCCTGCGTCACAATGAAGCTGTTGTCGGGGTGACGGCGGTGAGGGGCAACGGACCTAGGGCCCTCAGCAGGCCTGGGTTTGCGGAATTTGGGCGGGGGCAACCTGCGTCACAAGGATGCCGTTGTTGGGGTGACGGCGGAGAGGGGCAACGGACCCAGGACCCGCAGCAGGCCTGGGTTTGCAAGGTTTGGGCGGGGGCGGCCTGCGTTACAATGAAACCGTTGTCGGGGTGACGGCGGAGAGGGGCAACGGACCGCGGGCCTGTAGCAGGCCTGGGTTTGCGGAATTTGGCCGGGGGAAGCCTGCGTCACATGGAAGCCGTTGTCGGTGTGACGGCAGAGAGGGGTAACAGACTCAGTGCCCGTAGCAGGCCTGGGTTTGCGGAATTTGGGCGAGGGCAGCCGGCACCATAATGAAGCCGTTGACGAAGTGACGGCGAAGAGGGGCAAAAAACCCTCGGCCCGCAGTAGGCCTGGACTTGCGGTGCTTGGGCGGGGGCATCCTGCGTCACAAAGAAGCCGTTGTCGGGGTGACGGAGGAGAGGAGCAATGGTCCCCGGGCTCACAGCGGGCCTGGGTTTACGGAATTTGGGCGGGGGCCGCCTGCGTCATAATGAAGCTGTTGTCGGAGTGACGGCAGAGAGGGGCAAAAAGCCCGGGCCTGCAGCAGGCCTGGGTTTGCA
This sequence comes from Colius striatus, assembly GCF_028858725.1. NCBI lineage: Eukaryota > Metazoa > Chordata > Aves > Coliiformes > Coliidae > Colius > Colius striatus. The sequence goes on from NC_084786.1 coordinate 1,440,008, forward strand.
AGTTTTGGGCGGGGGTGGCCTGTGTCATAATGAACCCGTTGTTGGGGTGACGGCGGAGAGGGGCAACGGTCCCCAGGCTCGCAGCGGGCCTGGGTTTGGGGAATTTGGGCAGGGGCAGCCTGCTTCACAAGGAAGCCGTTGTCGGGGTGATGGCGGAGAGGGGCAATGGACCCAGGGCCTGCAGCAGGCCTGGGTTTGCAAGGTTTTGGCGGGGGCGGACTGCGTCACAATGAAACTGTTGTCGGGGCGACGGATGAGAAGGGCAACGGACACCGGACCCGTATCAGGCCTGGGTTTGCGGAATTTGGGCGGGGGTGGTCTGCGTCGCAAGGAAGCCGTTGTCGGGATTACAGCGGAGAGGGGCAACAGACCCAGAGCCCGCAGCAGGCCTGGGTTTTAGAGGTTTGGGCGGGGCGGCCTGCGTCACAATGAAGCCGTTGTCACGGTGATGGCGGAGAGGGGCAACGGTCCCCAGGCCCGCAGTGGGCCCGGGTTTGCGGAATTTGGGCGGGGGCGGTCGGCGTCACAATCAAGCCGTTGTTGGGGTGACAGCGGAGAGGGGAAAAAAACCCCAGCCCCGCAGCAGACCTGGAGCAGGCGTGGTTTGGTCAGGGGCGCCCTGCTTCACAAGGAAGCCTCTGTCGGGGTGGCGGAGGAGAGGGGCAACGGACCCGGTGCCCGTAGCAGGCCTGGGTTTACGGAATTTGGGCGGTGGCGACCTGTGTCACAAGGAAGCCATTGTCGGTGTGACGGTGGAGAGGGGCAACGGACCCCGGGCCTGTAGGAGGCCTGGGTTTGCGGAATTTGGGCAGGGGCGGCCTGCGTCACAGGGAAGTCGTTGTTGGGGTGACGGCAGAGAGGGGCAACAGACCCAAGGCCCGCAGCAGGCCTGGGTTTGCAAGGTTTGGTCAGGGGCGGCCTGTGTCACAATGAACCAGTTGTTGGAATTACAGCGGAGAGCTGCAACGGACCTTGGGCCCGTAGCATGCCTGGGTTTGCAAGGTTTTGGCGGGGGCTTCCTGCGTCACAAGGAACCCGTTGTTGGGGTGATGGCGGAGAGGTGCAACTTACCCCGGGCTCTCAGCAGGCCTGGGTTTGCGGAATTTGGGCGGGGGCGGCCTGTGTCACAAGGAAGACGTTGATGGGGTGACGATGGAGAGGAGCAACGGTCTCCAGGCTCGAAGCGGGCCTGGGTTTGCGGAATTTGGGCGGATGCAGCCTGCGTCACAAGAAGCCGTTGTCGGGGTGAACGACGGAGAGCGACAACGGACCTAGGGCCTGCAGGAGGCCTCGGTTTGCAAGGTTTCGGCGGGGGCGGCCTGCGTCACAAGGAAGCTGTTGTTGGGGAGACGGAGGAGAGGGGCAAAAAACCCCAGGCCTGTAGCATGCCAAGGTTTGCGGAATGTGGGTGGGGGCGGCCTGCCTCACAGAGAAGTCATTGTCGGGGTGAAAGCGGAGAGCGGCAACGGACCCAGGGCCCGCAGCAGGCGTGGGTTTGCAAGGTATGGGCGAGGGTGACGTGCGTCATAATGAACCCGTTGTTGGGGTGATGACGGAGAGAGGAAAAAAACCCCAGGCCCGCAACAGGCCTGGGTTAGCAAGGTTTGGGCAGGGGCGGCCTGCGTCACAATGAACCCGTTATAGGGGTGACGGAGGAGAGGGGCAACGGACCCGTGGCCCGTAGCAGGCCCGGGTTTTTGGAATTTGGGGGGGGGCGGCCTGCGTCACAACGCAGTCACTGTCGGGGTGACAGTGGAGAGGGGCAACAGACCCAGGGCCCTCAGCAGGCCTAGGTTTGTAAGGTTTGGGCGGGGGCGGTTTGCGTCACAATGAAGCTGTTGTCGGTGTGACGGAGGAGAGGGACAACGGACCCCAGGCCAGTAGCAGGCCTGGGTTTGCGGAATTTGGGCAGGGACGGCCTGCGTCACAATGAACCTGATGTCGGGGTGACAGCGGAGAGCGGAAACAGCCCCCGGGCCCGTAGTAGGCCTGGGTTTGCAAGGTTTGGGCGGGGGCGGCATGTGTCACAAGGAAGCCGTTGTCGGGGAGACGGAGGAGAAGGGCAAAAAACCCCGGGCCCGTAGCATGCCAAGGTTTGCGGAATTTGGGCGGGGGCGGACTGCGTCACAGGGAAGTCGTTGTCGGAGTGACGGCGTAGAGGGGCAACAGACCCAGGGCCCGCAGCAGGCGTGGGTTTGGAAGATTTGGGCGGTGGTGGCCTGTGTCACAATGAACCCGTTGTCGGGGTGACGGCGGAAAGGGGGAACTGATTCTGGGCCCGTAGCAGGCCTGGATTTGCGGAATTTGGGTGGGGGCGGCCTGTGTCACAAGGAAGCCGTGGTCGGGGTGACGGTGGAGAGGGGCAACGATCTCCAGGCTCGCAGCGCGCGTGGGTTTGCAGAATTTGGGCAAGGGCGGCCTGCGTCACTAGGAAGCCATTGTCGGAGTGACGGCGGAGAGAGGCAACGGACCCAAGGCTCGCAGCTGGCCTGGGTTTGCAAGGTTTGGGCCGGGGCGGCCTGCGTCACAATGAACCCGTTGTCGGGGTGATGGCGGAGAGGGGTAAAGGACCCTGTGCCAGTAGCAGACCTGGGTTTGCAAGGTGTGGACGGGGGAGGCCTGCGTCACAATGAACCCGTTGTCGGGGTGACGGCGGAGAGGGGCAATGGTCCTCAGACTCGTAGCGGACCTGGGTTTGCAGAATTTGGGTGGGGGTGGCCTGCGTCACAGGGAACACGTTGTCGGGGTGACGGCGAAGAGGGGCAAAAAACATCGGGCCCGCAGCAGGCCTGGGTTTTCAAGGTTTGGGCGGTGGTGGCCTGTGTCACAATGAACCCGTTGTCGGGGTGACGGCGGAAAGGGGGAACTGATTCTGGGCCCGTAGCAGGCCTGGGTTTGCGGAATTTGGGCGGGGGCGGCCTGCGTCACAATGAAGGCATTGTCGGGGTGACAGCGGAGAGGGGCAACAGACCCCGGGCCCGTAGGAGGCCTGGGTTTTCAAGGTTTGGGCGGGGGTGGCCCACGTCACAATGAACCCGTTGTCGGGGTGACGGCGGAGAGGGGCAATGGACCCAGGGCCCGCAGCAGGCCTGGATTTGCAAGGTTTAGGCGGGGGCGACCTGCGTCACATTGAACCTGTTATCGGGGTTACGGCACAGAGGTGCAACGAACCCCAGACCCGTAGCAGGCTTGGGTTTGCAGAATTTAACCAGGGGCGGCCTGCGTTACATTGAAGCCGTTGTCGGGGTGACGACGGAAAGGGGCAATGGACCCAGGGCTCGCAGCAGGCCTGGGTTTCCAAGGTTTGGACGGGGGCGGCCTGCGTCACAGGGAAGTCGTTGTCGGGGTGACGGCAGAGAGGTGGAACCGACCCCGGGCCCTTAGCAGGCCTGGGTTCGCAAGGTTTTGGCGGGGGCAGCCTGTGTCACAAGGAAGCCGTTGTTGGAGTGACGGCGGAAAGGGGCAACGGACTCAGGGCCCGCAGCAGGCATGGATTTGCAAGGTTTGGTCGGGGGCGGCCTGCGTCACAAGGAAGTCGTTGTCGGGGTGACGGCGGAGAGGGGCAACGGACCCAGGGCCCACAGCAGTTCTGGGTTTGCAAGTTTTCGGCGGGGGCGGCCTGTGTCACAATGAACCCGTTGTCGGGGTGAGGGTGGAGAGGGGCAACATTCCCCAGGCTCCCAGCGGGCCTGGGTTTGCGGAATTTGAGCGGGGGTGGCCTGCGTGACAAGAAAGTCATTGTCGGGGTGACGGCGGAGAGGGGCAACAGACCCAGGGCTTGTAGCAGGCCTGGGTTTGCGTGGTTTAGGTGCGGGCGGCCTGCGTCACAATGAACACATTGGCGGGGTGAGGTTGCAAAGGGGCAACGGACCCAGGGCCTGCAGCAGGCCTGTTTTTGCAAGGTTTGGGTGGGCCAGCCTGCGTCACAATGAACCCGCTGTCGGGGTGACGGCGTAGAAGAGCTATGGACCTCAGGCTCGCAACGGGCCTGGGTTTGCGGAATTTGGGTGGAGGCCGCCCGCGTCACTAGGAAGGCGTTGTCGGGATTACGGCAGAGAGGGGCAACGGACCCCGGGCCCGTAGCAGGCCTGTGTTTGCGGAATTTGGGCGGGGGCGGCCTTCGTCACAAAGAAGCCGTTGTTGGATTGACGGCGGAGAGGGGTTAAAAAACACCGGGCCTGCAGAAGGCCTGGGTTTGCAAGGTTTGGGTTTTGGCGGCCTGCATCACAATGAACCCGCTGTTGGGGTGACGGCGGAGTGGGGCAAGGGACACAGGGTCGGCAGCAGGCCTGGGTTTGCAAGGTTTGGGTGTTGGCGGCCTGCGTCACAATGAACCCGCTGTCGGGGTGACGGCGGAGAGGGATAAAGGGACTAAGGGTCCGCAGAAGGCCTGGGTTTGCGAGGTTTGGGTGTTAGCGGCCTGCGTTACAATGAACCTGTTGTTGGGGTGATGGCGGAGAGGGGCAACGGTCCCCAGGCCCGTAGCAGACCTGGGTTTGCAGAATTTGGGCGGGGGCAGCCTGCGTAGAAAGTAAGCCGTTGTCGGGGTGATGAGGAGAGGGACAACGGACCCAGGGCCAGCAGTAGGCCTGGCTTTGCGGAATTTGGGCTCGGGCGGCCTGCGAAACAAGGAAGCTGTTGTCGACATGATGGCGGAGAGGGGCAACGGACCAAGGGCCCTCAGCAGGCCGGGGTTTTCAAGGTTTGGGCGGAGGCGACCTGCGTCACAATTAACACATTGTCAGGGTGACGGCGGAGAGGGGTAACGGTCCCCAGGCCTTTAGCGGGCCTGGGTTTGTGGAATTTGGGCGGGGGCGGCCTACGTCACAAGAAAGTCTTTGTCGGGGTGACGGCGGAGAGGGTCAATGGACGCAGGGCCCGCAGCAGGCGTGGGATTGCAAGGTTTGGGCGGGGGGAGCCTGCGTCACAATGAACCGGTTGTTGGGGTGATGATGAAGAGGGGAAAAAAAGGCGTGCCCACAGCAGGCCTAGGTTTGAAACGTTTGGGCGGGGGTGCCTGTATCACAATGAACCCGTTGTTGGGGTGACGGCAGAGAGGGGCAACGGTCCCTAGGCTCGCAGCAAACCTGGGTTTGCGGAATTTGGGCGGGGGCGGCCTGCGTCACAGGGAAGTCATTCTCGCGGTGATGGCAGAGAGGGGAAAAAACACCGGGCCCGCAGCAGGCCTGGTTTTGCAAGGTTTGGGCGGGGGTGGCCTGCATCACAATGAACCCGCAGTCGGGGTGACGGCGGAGAGGGGCAACGATCCCCAGGCTCGCAGTGGGCCTGGGTTTGCGGAATTTGGGCACGGGCGGCCTGCGAAACATGGAAGCCGTTGTCGGGGTGACGGCGGAGAGGGTCAACGGACCCAGGGCCCGCAGCAGGCGTGGGTTTGCAAGGTTTGGGCGGGGGTAGCCTGCGTTACAATGAACCCGTTGTTGGGGAGATGATGGAGAGGGGAGAAAAACCCCATGCCCAGAGCAGGCCTAGTTTTGTAAGGTTTGGGCGGGGGTGCGTGTGTCACAATGAACCCGTTGTTGGGGTGACGGCGGAGAGGGGCAACGGTCCCAGGGCCGCAGCGGGCCAGGGTTTCCGGAATTTGGGCGGGAGCGGCCTGCCTCACAGGGAAGTCGTTGTCTGGGGGACGGCGGAAAGGGGGCAAAAAACACCGGGCCCGCAGCAGGCCTGGGTTTTCAAAGTTTGGTGAGGGGCGGCCTGTGTCACAATGAACCCATTGTCGGGGTGACGGCGGAGAGGGACAACAGACCCAGGGACCGCAGCAGGCCTGGGTTTGGAAGATTTGGTTGTTGGCGGCCTGCTTCACAATGAACCTGTTGTCGGGGTTACGATGGAGAAGGGTAAAGGTCCCCAGGCCTGTAGCAGGTCTGGGTTTGTAAGGTTTGGGCGGGGGCAGCCCGCCTCACAATGACTCTGTTGTGGGGGTGATGGCGGAGAGGGGCAACGGTTCCCAGTATCGCAGAGGGGCCTGGGATTGTGGAATTTGGGCGGGGGCGGCCTGTGTTACAGTAAACCCGTTGTCGGGATGACGGCAGAGAGGAGCAACGGTCCCCAGGCGACGTCGGAAAGGGGCAAAACACGACGGGCCGGCAGCAGGCCTGGGTGTGCAAGGTTTGGGCGGGGGCCGCCTGCATCACAACGAACCCGTTGTCGGGTTGACAGCGGAGAGGGGCAACGGAACCCGGGCCCGTAGAAGGCCTGGGTTTGCGGAATTTGGGCGGGGCCGGCATGCATCACAGGGAAGTCGTTGTCGGGGTGACGGCAGAGAGGTGCAAAAGACCCAGGTCCCGTAGCACGCCTGGGTTTGCAAGGTTTAGGTGGGGCAGTCTGCGTTACAATGAACCTGTTGTCAGGGTGACGGCGGAGAGGGGCAACGGACCCAGGGCCCACAGCAGGCCTGGGTTTTCAAGATTTTGGCGGGGGCGGTCTGTGTTACAATGAACCCGTTGTCGGGGTGACAGAGGAGAGGGGCAACGGTTCCCAGTATCGCAGTGGGCCTGGGATTGCGGAATTTGGGCAGGGGCGGCCTGTGTTACAATAAACCCGTTGTCGGGATGACGGCGGAGAGGAGCAACGGTCCCCAGGCTCGCAGCGGGCCTGGTTTTGTGGAATTTGGGCAGGGGCAGCCTCCATCACAGGGAAGTCGTTGTCGGGGTGACGGCAGAGAGGAGCAAAAAACACCGGGCCCACAGCAGGCCTGGGTTTGCAAGGTTATTGCAGGGGTGGCCTGCATCACAATGAACCCGTTGTTGGGGTGACGGCAGAGAGGGGCAACGGACCAACGGCCAGCAGCAGGCCTGGGTTTGTGGAATTTGGGCGGGGGCGGCCTGTGTCACAAGGAAGCCGTGGTCGGGGTGACGGTGGAGAGGGGCAACGATCTCCAGGCTCGCAGCGCGCGTGGGTTTGCAGAATTTGGGCAAGGGCGGCCTGCGTCACTAGGAAGCCATTGTCGGAGTGACGGCGGAGAGAGGCAACGGACCCAAGGCTCGCAGCTGGCCTGGGTTTGCAAGGTTTGGGCCGGGGCGGCCTGCGTCACAATGAACCCGTTGTCGGGGTGATGGCGGAGAGGGGTAAAGGACCCTGTGCCAGTAGCAGACCTGGGTTTGCAAGGTGTGGACGGGGGAGGCCTGCGTCACAATGAACCCGTTGTCGGGGTGACGGCGGAGAGGGGCAATGGTCCTCAGACTCGTAGCGGACCTGGGTTTGCAGAATTTGGGTGGGGGTGGCCTGCGTCACAGGGAACACGTTGTCGGGGTGACGGCGAAGAGGGGCAAAAAACATCGGGCCCGCAGCAGGCCTGGGTTTTCAAGGTTTGGTCAAGGGCGGAATGTGTCACAATGAACCCATTGTCGGGGTGACAGCGGAGAGGGGCAACAGACCCAAGGCCCGCAGCAGGCCTGGGTTTGCAAGGTTTGGGCGGGGACGGCGTGTGTTACAATGAACCCGTTGTCGAGGTGACGGCAGAGAGGAGCAATGGTTCCCAGTCTCGCAGCGGGCCTGGGATTGTGGAATTTGGGCGGGGGCGGCCTGTGTTATAATAAACCCGTTGTCGGGATGACGGCGGAAAGGAGCAACGGTCGCCAGGCTTGCAGCGGGCCTGAGTTTGAGGAATTTGGGCGGGGGCAGCCTGTGTCACAGGGAAGTCGTTGTCAGGGTGAAGGCAGAGAGGGGCAAAAAACACCGGGCCCACAGCAGGCCTGGGTTTGCAAGGTTTGGGCGGGGGTGGCCTGCATCACAATGAACCCGTTGTCGGGGTGACGGCAGAGAGGGGCAACGGACCAAGGGCCTGCAGCAGGCCTGGGTTTGTGGAATTTGGGCGGGGGCGGCCTGCGTCACAAGGAAGCCGTTGTTGGGGTGACGGCGGAGAGGGGCAACGATCCCCAGGCTCGCAGCGGGCCTGGGTTTGCACAATTTGGGCGAGAGCGAGCTTCCTCACAAGGAAGCCGTTGTGGGGGTGACGGCGGAGAGGGGCCAAAAACACCGGGCCCGCATCTGCCCTGGGTTTGCAATGTTTGGTCAGGGGCGGCCTGTTTCACAATGAACCCGTTGTCGGGGTGACGGTGGACAGGGGAAACGGTCCTCGGGCTTGAAGCGGGCCTGGGTTTGCGGAATTTGGGCTGGAGCGGCCTGCGTCAAAAGGAAGCCGTTGTTGGAGTGATGGCGGAGAGGGGGAACGCACCCAGGGCCCGCAGCAGGCGTGGGTTTGCAAGGTTTGGGCGGGGCAGCATGCGTCACAATGAACTTGTTGTTGGGGTGACGACGGAGAGGGGAAAAAAACACCGGGACCGCAGCAGGCCTGGGTTTGCAAGGTTTGTGCGGGGGCTGCCTGAGTCACAATGAACCCGTTGTCGGGTTGACGGCTGAGAGGGGTAATTGTCCCCAGGCTCGCAGCGGGCCTGGGTTTGCGGAATTGGTTTCGGGCGGCCTGCGTAAATACCACACTCTTTTTCTCCTCATCTCCCATTGAAAAAATACATGTTGTGGGTTAAGTTACACCACTGCGTATGGCAGCTACAAGAAAGCAGGAAGGCAGACCCCAGCTACAGTAGTAAGTAGGTCCCCATGCAGTCTATCAGCCATCACGGTGTCACATTTGCAGCTGCTTTCGTGTGCGAGCTATCTTCAATACCACACTCTTTTTCTCCTCATTTCCCATTGAAAAAATACATGTTATCGCTTAAGTTATACCACTGAGTATGGGAGCTACAAGAAAGCAGGAAGGCAGACCCCAGCTACAGTAGTAAGTAGGTCCCCATGTAGTCTATCAGCCAGCACGGTGTCACATTTGCAACTGCTTTCCTGTGGGAGCTATCTTCAATACCACACTCTTTTTCTCCTCATCTCCCATTGAAAAAAATACATGTTGTGGGTTAAGTTGCACCACTGAGTATGGGAGCTACAAGAAACCAGGAAGGTACATCCCAGCTACAGTAGTAAGTATGTCCCCATGCAGTCTATCAGCCAGCACGGTGTCACATTTGCAGCTGCTTTCGTGTGGGAGCTATCTTCAATACCACACTCTTTTTCTCCTGATTTCCCATTGAAAAAATACATGTTATCGCTTAAGTTATACTACAGCATATGGGAGCTACAAGAAAGCAGTGTCATAAATTAAGACCACAGTGGATCATAATCCAATTATAATTTTATTAATTGTAGCAAGTAGAATGTGAGCAAAGATAGCGCTGGACGACAGGGGAGTCTGCGCTCCACCAACTGCCGCGCTGATCAGTTCGAACAGTCCCTTTTTATACATTTTACGTTCGTGGCCGTGAAGTAATGTAGGTATTCTGTGCGTGCTCCAGTTACTGTGAGATGGTCGTTTTCCTGTGAGGGGGTCGTTTTCCGCCTTCCGGTGGTTGTTTAGCAAGGAGTCTTCCTCCATTGTTCCATAGTTGATCTCTCACTTGTATGTCTTTATATGGAGTCGTTCGTCCAACATCTGCCAGTTCCTCGGGACATCCTATGGTTATCTTTGACCAGTATATCCTCTGCTTGCACAATCGATATTCATTTTGTATAAGCCATTGCGGTTATTTTATCTCACACAAGGATGTCTGGTAGCTGTTTGCATAAGCGACTTCCTGTCTTCTGTTGTTTAACCTTTACATCGAGCCCAACATAAATTTTCAATAAACAATACCCTGATTCTTAGTTTCTCACAATCCCCCCTTTTTCTTTTATCCTATTATTGTTTATTAGACGCTATTTTCATTTTCAGCACTGCAAGGAAACCTTTTTCCACAATTCCCACATGTATCATAACACAATATAATGCCTTACAATTACAATCATAGTTTTCACGTGGCATAACGCATTCACAACAATCTTTATCATCTTCATCTTCATTAGTAGATACACTGTCATACTCTATCTCAGACCTTGTGGTTAGAATAAGTAATTTAGCTATGTCAAACCGATCCTTAATAAAATGTAAAATATAGCGTAATATGCATGGTCCAAATATAAGCCCCAGAATCAACATAATTAGTGGTCCTGCTAAAGCAGATAACAAAGTGGTTAGCCAAGGTGAAACGTTAAACCAGTTTTCATACCATGATATGCCCGCCTCACGATCTTTTTTACGTTGATCTAACCTTTTCCGAAGTTCAGACATGGTGTCTTGGACGATTCCCGTATGATCAGCAAAAGAACAACATTCTTCATTGAGAGCTACACATAACCCTCCTTCCTTTAAGAACAATAGGTCTAATCCTCTTCTGTTTTGCAATACTACTTCTGATAAAGACTTTACTGAAGTGGCTAAACTTTGAATAGATTGTTCTATTTTTGCTAAATCCTCATCTACAGCCATCTCCAAACTTTGCAATTCCTGACCTTTTACTAGGGAGGCTATGCCTGTACCTGCTCCAACTCCGCCCGCTATCAGCAGTGTAGCTAAGGTTACTACTGTAATTGGTTCTTGTTTTTGTCTATTCAGATCTCCTTCAAAGTGGTGCATCACCTCCTCAGAGGTGTGATAGATCAGACGAGGAACAATAATCACCTGTACGCAAAACTGAGATTGATTAAACACATCTAGGGATAAACAAGGCGTTACTCCAATGTCTGAGCAAACCCACTTAGCTCCTGGTGTCGGCATAGCCCATTTGTCGTTTTGGTTCTTGTGTCTCTCTATATTGATGTTAGTGGCTGTTCGGTTGCACAGAGGCTGATATTTTTCAGGCACTGTACCTATACATTTTCCTTGACCTGTTATTAATTGAATAGTAATTCCTTGCGTATGATTCCTCTGGTCATCCCATGGACATTCTCGTGGGTTTGAACCATTAGACCATTGAATCTTACCTGGTTTTCCAATTGCTTCAAAATACGGTGGTCTAACATTATAACATAACCAGCATTCCTTAGTTAAATTCGGTTTGCTTTCATTAAGGGCACGATAAGAGACTTGCATTAGATTCTATAAGGGGTCCTTGGATTCTGACAACTCTGCATTCCTGGATAAGGAGAATTCAGTTACAGTGTCATTAGTTGTTTCCGAAAAGGAGTTTGGAGAAGTGGTTGTGACACTTATGGGGGCAACCTTTTCTTTAGAGAAAGTGGGTGGATTCAGGACCAGATTTGGTCTCATTGGCTTCTCTTTAGGGAGAGTGGGTGGATTCAGGACCAGATTTGGTCTCATTGGCTTTTCTTTAGGGAAAGTGGGTGGATTCAGGACCAGATTTGGTCCTATTGGCAAAGGATCATGAGGAAGCTTTTCTTTGACTATTCTAAAGAAACTTCCCCTATCTGTTCCTGGTTCCCAATATCTAATTCCCCAGATACGGCCAATTAACCATGTGTCATCTTGGGGTTGCTTGACTTTAATTTCTATTTTGTCACATTCTGATGGGGATGATTTCATTCCCCTTACGGACCCCCAGACCCCGGAGCCGTCAGATCCATGCTGTGGTGGACTGCATCCTGGGGGACCCCAAGTAATGTTTATATATCTATCTCCTGCTGTTTTCCAATCTGAGGCTATTGTCTCGCACCCCCAATAACCACAATAATAATGGCCTGGATAATTACAATAACTCTTCCCAGGGTTGGAAGCTGGACACACATAGAATGCTTTAGAGTTGGCTTCCGTTTCCTCCCAGCCTCTTTGAATATCGACAGGAATCAGTGAGACTAATGGCACAGTAAAATTCCAGTCTCCTGGAGAGGTTTGACTTTGGACTAGTTTAGATTCTTGTAGATTATATAGTTTCCAGAGCATCGGCTCATGGGGGTTTCCATCTGCTTGAGTTAAGATCAATATCAAAACTAACAGTATACCAGGAAAAACGGTATTTGTCAATTTTACCATTTTAAATATAATTTTACCAGTCCTAGGGAAGTTCGACCATGGTTGCTTTTGCATCCCATTGTTTTGGTTCCTTTCTCCACGGTTTGTTTCTCCTCTGCCTCGCCCGTCGACTCGGTTGCTTCGAGCCACGGGGTATACCATCTTCTTGGCAGCAGGGGAATTCTTCAGGAGAACAGCTGTTTCGGGCTTTCTGCCTGTTTACATAGGCTTCCCACTTCGCAGCTTTAACTAATGGGACAAAGCAAGACACAGTTAGCACTCCCCTTCTGCACTTTATAGCCAAGGTTTTTGCTACAAAAGGGAACTGGTTTGTTGGAATTGTTTTAACTTTGCTCAATGAAAGTTCTTTAGATTCTCCAATACTGTGTGCGAACTTTAATATTCACAATGTGTCTACCGTTTATCCTGGCATACTTTACACCTAAAACAAGCAAATGGATAGCAATTGTGATTCATTTAATTCATATATCTTGTATATATATTCATATCTTCTATATTCAATATTGTATGGTCACATAAGTTTAGCAATTTCCCTCAGCACACTTTGTATGTTTCCATATATAATAGATAAACAAAGAAAAAATTATTGCGAATATAAACAACAATACACACTTTACAGCAAAAGGTAACTCAGCAAAATAATCAAATAAAGTCTCTATCATTGTATTATCTTTTCAGAGTAATCCTGGTGTCACCTGGAGTACTGATTACTTCCCAGTGGGGTCTTGTCACTGGACCTTTAATTCGACTGGCATGAGTCCATCCATGCTCAGCAGTCCGAACAGCCGTTTCTGTTGTAAGCAAAACAAGATAAGGTCCCTCCCAATTGGGTTTTAGGGTTTCTTCCTTCCACACTTTAATCAATATCCAATCGCCAGGTTTAACATTGTGAATTTTTAGGTCTAATGGGGGTCGTTGCACAATCAATCCATGTTCCCAAAGCTCTTTACGATGTTCTGCTAATTGCAAAACATATTCATTAATTACACGATCTCGAATTAAAACATTTGTTTGTGGGCTTTCAATTCTATAGGGCATTCCATACACCATTTCGAATGCTGATATTCCCACATCTGCTCGGGGCCTGGTTCTGAGAATTAATAGTGCCATAGGTAGGCACTTAATCCATGATAATTTGGTTTCTATCATTAATTTAGTCAAAGTAGTTTTGATTTCTCCATTCATCCTTTCAACCTTTCCCGAACTTTGTGGATGCCATGGTGTATGGTATTCCCACTTAATACCCAAGTTTTCTGTTAGATCTCTTAACAATTTTTGACACAAAATGTGTTCCTCTGTCTGAGTCGATTACATCAGGCACTCCATATCGAGGTATAATGTGTTCAAGTAACATCTTAGTAACTTGGTTAGCAGTTGCCTTGGAGGTAGGAAAAGCCTCAACATAATGTGTTAAATGATCCACCATTACTAATAAATATTTGTAACGCCCTACCCTAGGTAGTTCAGTAAAATCCACGTGTATGTGTGAGAAGGGTCTGTATGCTAGGGAACGTCCTCCAAGAGGTTTTTGTCTCATGTTGTTTCGATTTACCCTTTGACAGGTCTCGCAGGTTGCTGTGACCGTTTTTGCTATGTTATATACGCCTATAGAGGCAAACTGTCGATTGAAGTGATCAACTAACGCCTGGGTTCCCCAGTGTGTTGTACTGTGTATTTTTGAAAATATTTCGAGTGCTATGCCCTTTGGTAGGACTTCTCTCCCATCTGGCAATATGTACTTACTATCCTGTTCTTTAGCTCCCATTTGTTCTAGTTTTTCCTTTTCTACAGGCTCAAAACTCAAATTTTTACTAACAGGTACTTGTTGCACAGTCAAAATCGTATTATAATTGCCTGCCACTCGTTTTGCTTCTGTGTCAGCTGCATTATTTCCCCTAACTTGATAATTTGTACCTCGCTGGTGTCCCTTTATATGTACAACTGCTATTTTATTCGGCAATTTCAATGCCCCCAGAACTCGCCGAATCAGTTCCGGGTGTATCAATTCCTTTCCCTGTGAGTTAACAAATCCTCTTTCCTTCCATATTTTTCCAAAAGTGTGTACTACTCCGAACGCATAACGTGAGTCTGTATATATAGTTCCATCCTTTTCCTTTAGTGACACTTAATGCTTTCCACAATGCATATAATTCACAAGCTTGAGCCGACTAGCTGGCACTCAGGGGGCCTGATTCTACTGTCTTAAACTCTCCTTTTTCCATCTTAACAATGGCATATCCGGAGAGTCGTTTACCTTCCACTATTCGTGATGACCCATCTATAAATAATACTTCCCCATATTGTAGTTCTTCTTCTTCTAAGTCTGGTCTAATGCGTGTCTGCTGTTCAATTGTTTGAAAACAATCGTGTAATAGTTCATTACTTTCCCCTGGGTACAAAAATTCCGCAGGGTTAACTGCTCCAATAGTTTTCAAAGATAGTTTAGGGGATTCTACAAGTATTCCTTCATGCTTTAATAATCGGCTATCTGTAAGCCATTTCTCTGCTTTTTGTTGTAACACTCCTCTGATGTTATGAGGCGCATATAAAACAACTTCTCCATTAAAGGTAATACGATTTGTTTCCTCAAGTAATAAGGCAGCAGCAACAATGATTTGTAAGCAGCTCGGCCAACCCCTGCTCACAGGGTCTAACAGCTTTGATAGATATGCCACCGGTTTCTTTTGTCCGGCCCATTCCTGAGTTAATACTCCGAATGCCGTCCCTTCATGTACGTTAACAAATAAATGAAACGGCCGCTTTAAGTCTGGTAAGCTTAAAACTGGTGCTTGACTTAACTCCCTTTTGAGACTGGCAAACTGCTCTTGATCCTGAGGGGTCCATTTGGGTATTCTGTCTTTAGACAGTTGTTCATATAAGAATTTAACTTTAAAGCTATAGTTCTCTATCCATTGCCTACAATACCCAAATAGCCCTAATGCCTGCCGAATTTGTCTTTTAGTGACAGGCATGGGTAATTCCAGAATTCCTTTAATACGCTCTGGATCCAATATCTTTTTCCCATTAAACAAATAATGTCCCAAATATTTCACTTTTTCCTCCACAAATTGTAACTTTTCTTGTGATACCCGTAGTCCTTTTTGTGCAAGAAAGTTTAGGAGTCGAATACTTTCTTTTCTTACATTTTCCTTATTATTCCCTGCTATGAGCAGATCATCTACATACTGTAGCAGCATGTTTCCCATTTGTACCTGATATTCTTTTAAGAGCTCTTCCAGGGCCTGTCCAAACAGATTAGGGGACTCTGTGAACCCTTGGGGGAGCACAGTCCATCTCAATTACTGTCTACGGCCTGTTTCTATGTCTTCCCATTCGAAGGCAAAATAATCACGGCATTCTTTTGCCAGCGGACAGGCCCAAAAGGCATCCTTTAAATCAATCACACTATACCAGGAGTTATGGGGTCCTAGCTTGCTTAGTAGTGTGTATGGATTTGCTACCACAGGGAACCGGGTGATAGTTCTTTTGTTTATTTCCCTTAAATCATGCACGAGCCGATATTTTCCATTTGGTTTTTTTACAGGCAGAATGGGGGTGTTAAAGGGTGACATACAAGGCTCTAAGATTCCTTGTGCTAATAATCAATCAATTTCTGGTTTTAATCCTCTCCATCCTTCTAGGGATATGGGATATTGCTTTACCCTCACAGGTATGTGGGGTTCAGAAATTTGGACTTTAATCGGTGGGATTTCCAGTCTACTAATTGTGTCTGGAGAGTACCAGACATCGGGGTTAATTTGTTTTTGATCATCCACGGTCAAAGGATAAGCAGACACTGTTAGCTCTTGATTCTTTACTTTAATTTCTAATTGCAATTCAACAATTAAATCTCGTCCCAGCAGATTAAATTCTGCTTCAGGGACAAGCAAGAGTTCACCCATTCCAAATTTATTTTCAGTTTCAAGTAATACATTTTTGATTTTCTTTACTTTAAATGGTTCTCCTTTTGCCCCAATTACTTGTACTTTTTCGGGGGAAATTTTACATCCCTCAGGTATTTGTTTAATAGTCGATTTTTCAGCCCCAGTGTCTACTAAAAAGGTGAACTCTTGTTTATGGGGACCTATTTTTAATTTTATCAAGGGCTCATGATGACTCCGGTCCCCCAAAATATAGAGCCCCTGACTCCCCTATTCCGTTTTCAATATTTCCTCATCCCTGATCCTTTCTCTACAATTCTTCTTTATATGTCCCTTTTTTCCACAGTAAAAACAACGCCTCTGTTCCTTCTTTACTACTACATTCCCTTGTTTCGTTCCAGCAGCAGTTTGTCTTTTACGATCCTCTCTGACCGCTGCTACCATCATTTTCACTTGCCGCTTGCTGCTCTCCTCCTCTCGCCTTACATAGGGCTTCCCTCAATAATTCATCCAACCCTCTCACTTGCCAGTCTTCTAACTTTTTAATCTTCTTTCTGATATCCCCCCATGATTTTGCTACAAACTGAGTTTTGAGGAGTGCTTGCCCTACAGGGTCGTCTGGATTTACCCCAGAATACAGCTGAAGGGCTTTCCTCAGTCGTTCCAGCCACTCAGCAGGGCTCTCATCTTTCTTTTGCATTTCATTGAATGCTTTATTAATATTCTTGCCCGGGGTACTGCTTCTCTAATTCCCTGAATTACTATAGTTCTCAGGTCCTGCATATGAGTTCTATGCACCGGATCCTGATTATCCCAATTAGGTCTTTGGAGTGGCCATTTAATATCTGCTTGAGGTCCCCGGGCATGTTGGGTATCCCACAATCTCATTCCTGCTCGTCTAATCATATCTCTTTCCTCGGTAGCAAATAATTGACCAAGGATAGATTGCATCTCATCCCAAGTATAAAGGTTTGGTCCCAAGAATTGATCTAATTTTTCAGCCACTCCGAGTGGGTCTTCAATTAAATTTCCCATCTCGGTTCTCTTAAAATCTCTTAAGTCTGCCGAGTTCAGGGGTACAGCAATATATCCAATCACGGGTTGAGGTCCCCCCATGGGCATTTCCCTTAGGGGGTACATCTGAGCTGCCCCTTTTTGGCTTCTAGTTACGCGTCTAGGAGGAGGGGGAGATTCTTGTTCCGACTCCGGTGGGGGAGTGGGCGCTCTGGGGACCTCTGGAGGGGTTGTGGGAGCAGGAGGGGAAATGTAAGGAGGGGGGGTTAGAAGGATTTCGTCTAATTCTTCCTTCTTTTTCTTTTGTTTAGTTTTTATTTCACCCAGCGGGTAAAGTCTAGCCCCCGGTCTTTTTAGCCATACTTCCACATACTGACTTTCTTCTGGGTTAAGGGGTTTTTTATTATTAACCCAGAGATTTAATTGTTGTCTTATCCAATCTTCTTCTGACCCATAGACTGGCCAAAAGACATTTTTAGAAATCTTCTTCCCTCCCCATGTCTTAGTACAGTATTCTATCATTTTCTGCTTATCTTTCCCTAAGGTTCCAGGGAAATATCTCCAATTGTCTAAGATATATGCCAGAGGGGTATGCTTAGGTACAGTGGGTACCCTTCCCATGGGTGTTGAAGGCTTGCTGCCCTTCACCCCCATCTTCTGGATTATCCACAAACACACACTCACTCACTCCCCTTGTTCCTGGCCCAGTCCCTCGCGGGAGATGGGAAACGCAGTACTTAAGGGTCCACACTCGCTTGGTTCAGTATATCGAACCTCTCATTCGTTATAATCCAGGAAACCCAATCCCGCCCGAACGGATAACCCGCGAACCAATTTCGCAATATACTTACGCATCCTGCGTCTTCGTCCGGACTCACAGAATTTTTATGGGATTTTACCGGTTTCTCCTTTGCTCATTATTCTAGAATTTAGGTTCGTCGGTAAGGTTGAGGTAGGCCGTCAGTCACGGGGCCGCGGATTGCCGCGGGGCGCCTCCCCGGAGGACTGAAGCTCACCGATCCTTATCCGAGTCACGGCACCAAGATTGTCATAAATTGAGACCACAATGGATCATAAGCCAATTATAATTTTATTAATTGTAGCAAGTAGAATATGAGCAAAGACAGCGCTGGACGGCAGGGGAGTCTGCGCTCCACCAACTGCCGTACTGATTAGTTTAAACAGTCCTTTTTTATACATTTTGCATCCGTGGCCGTAAAGTAGGAGAACTGCTCTGCGCATGCTTCAGTTACTGTGAGGGGTCTTTTCTCTGTCTTTCGGTGCTTGCTGAGTAAGAAGTTTTCCTTCTTTGTTTTATAATTGATCCCTTACTTAGATAGAGTTGTTTTTCTTATCTTTGCCAGTCCCTTAGAACATCTTGTAGTCATCCTTGAGCAGTATCTCTCCTGTTTACACAAATGGTGTGTGGTATGTGAAGGCAATTGCAGTTATCTTATCTCACATGAGTGATGTCCTGCAGCTGTTCGCATAAGTACTTTCCTTTCTTTTGTCACTTAACCTTTACATTGAGCTTAACATAAATTTTAATAAACAATACCCGAATTCATAGTTTCTTACAGAATCAAAATGACAAATGGGCTATCCCGACACCAGGAACTAAATGGGTTTGTTCAGACATCGGAGTAACACCTTGCTTATCCCTAAATGTGTTTAATCGATCTCAGTTTTGCGTGCAGGTAATTATTGTTCCTCGTCTGACCTATCACACCTCTGAGAAGGTGCTACCCCACTTTGAAGGAAACCTGAACAGGCAAAAACGAGAACCAATTACAGTAGTAACCCTAGCAACACTGCTGATAGCGGGCGGAGTTGGAGCAGGTACAGGCATAACCTCCCTAGTGAAAGGACAGGAATTACATAGTTTGCAGATGGCTGTGGATGAGGATTTAGCAAAGATAGAACAATCTATTCAAAGCTTAGCTACTTCAGTAAAATCTTTATCAGAAGTAGTGTTGCAAAATAGAAGAGGATTAGACCTATTGTTCTTAAAGGAAGGGGGGTTATGTGTAGCTCTCAATGAAGAATGCTGTTCTTTTGCTGACCATACAGGAGTTGTCCAAGTCACTATGTCTGAACTTCGGAAAAGATTAGATCAACGCAAAAAGGATCGTGAGGTGGGCAGATCATGGTATGAAAATTGGTTTAACGTTTCACCCTGGCTAACCACTTTGTTATCTACTTTAGCAGGACCGCTTATTATGTTGATTCTGGGACTTGTATTTGGACCATGCATATTACGCTACATTTTACATTTTATTAAGGATCGGTTTGACATAGCTAAATTACTCATTCTAACTACGAGAGCTGAGACAGATTATAAAAGTGTATCTACTAATGAAGATGAAGATGACGAGGATTACTGTGAATGCGTTATGCCACGTGAAAACTATGATTGTAACTGTAAGGGATTGTATTGCGAGTGTTATGATAAGTGTCTAAATTGTGGAAAAAGTTTACCTGCAGTGCCGAAAATGAAAATAGCGTCTAATAAACAATAATAGGATAAAAGAAAAAGGGGGGATTGTAAGAAACTATGAATTAGAGTATTGTTTATTGAGATTTATGTTAAGCTCAATGTAAAGGTTAAGCAACAAAAAGACAGGAAATTGCTTATGCGAACGGCTGCCGGACATCATTTGTGTAAGATAAGATAACCATGATTGCCTTCACATACCGATACCACTTGGGCGAGCGGATGAGATATTGATCAAGGACAACTGCAAGATGTTCTAAGGAACTGGCAAAGATAGGATAAAACAACTCCATATAAAGACATATAAGTGAGGAATCAACTACAGAATAAAGAAGGAAAACTTCTTACTCAGCAATCACTGAAAAGACAGAAAAAACGACCCCACACAGCAACTGAAGCGTGCGCAGAGCGGTTCTCCTACTTTACGACCACGGATGTGAAATGTATAAAAAGGGACTGTTTGAAATGATCAGTACGGCAGTTGGCGGAGCGCAGACTCCCCTGCCGTCCAGCGCTGTTTTTGCTCATATTCTACTTGCTAAAATTAATAAAATTATAATTGGATTATGATCCATTGTGGTCTCAATTTATGACAAAAGCTAAAACGAGACTTTGGATGCTGATAACTGAGGTTGAGACCCGAGAATGAGGGATTGAAAGCTGAAAAGGAACAGGTTAAAGCTAAAAAGAAGAACTTGGGCCACAAAGTGAGACTTTGGAATAAAAAGCTGGAGGACTGTGCTCCAAGCAATAAGGTTGAAAAAGGCAAAAAGGAGGCTTTGGAAGCTCAAAATGAGCATCTGAGCCACAAAACGAGCCTTTTGAGGTTAAAATTGAGTGTTTGGAAGCAAAGAAATGAGGGTTTGAGCACAAAAATGGGACTTTGAAAAGAAAGGTGATGGTTTGGACCTAGAAGAGGATGATTTGAAATCTAATCCCAAGGTTTGGAAGGTGACAATCAGGCTTTGGGAATAAGGGTTTGGGTCAGCAAGTGAGGTTGGAAAGATTTACATGGGGGCTTCGGACTCAAGGCAGTGGAAGCTAAAAGGGAGGGTTTGGGCCCCCAGAGGAGGGTTTGGAAGCAAAAACTCTCACTTTGGATAATGAAAATGAGGTTTTTTTCCCAAAAGTACCACTTTGGAAGCTAAAAATGAGGGTTTGGATGCCAACCAGGAGGTCTTGGGCCCCAGACCGAGGACTGAGCCAGCCAAGTTCTACCTTCCCAGCCCTTTAGGTGTGGGAGCGGCCCTCAGTTGTGTGCAGTTCGTCTGCTCACTCCAGATGAACAAATCCAGGGTTCCCAGCTCCCTGGGCAGCCCATCCCAGTGCTTCACAACCCTCTGAGTGACAAACTTCTTCCTGATGTCCAATCTGAACCTGCCCTGGCGCAGCTCAAACCCGTTTCCTCGTGTTCTGTTATTCGGTACTGGAGAGAAGAGCTCGACCCCCACCTCACTACAACCCCCTTCAGGCAGCTGTAGAGAGTGATCCTGTCTCCTCTCAGCCTCCTCTAGCCTCAACATCCCCAGCTCCCTGAGCCTCTCCTCATCAGACCTGTTCTCATGACCCTTCCCCAGCTTCGCTGGGACTCTGACACCCAGCTGAAGCCACGGTGCAGTTGCTGGCAGCAACAGGTTCCCCAGGTGCTGGTGGGCTGCTGGGGATGGACACAGCGTGTGCCAAAGCACGTGCAGATGTTGAGGCTGCGAATAGTGCAGCAGGAGATGAGAGAAGCGACTGTGCAGAGGGATTTCTGAGCTTCCCCAGCCAGCCCTCAGCACAACCAGCTCTGAGCCAGAGGCGTCCCTGTGGGGGCAGAGAGGTGCAGCCATCAGCTGCTCCCACGAGTCAGAGGCAGCGTGAGGTTGAACCTTCCCTGACGGATTCACGATGGTATCTTCCCCAACAGCCCCTCTCTTAAGCCATTTTTACACTCTCTTTCCCTTCGAGGTAGGGCTGGAGTGACTCTGGTCACACAGACCTTCATCTGGATTGCTGTGTAATGCTCTCACTTTGCTTTTAAAGGTGTGGGGTAAGGACAATGCAGAGCACATGCTCAGTGAGGGCTGGTGGCACCTTGGAGCTGTGTGGGCTTTGGGATGGAGGTGTGTTTCGGTGCTATAACGAGAGTCTAATGAGCAAAGTTCACCCAAAACCCAGCGTTATTTCAGACAATGACAGGCTGTTGGCCCAGGTGTCAAATGAATTGCAGATGTTGCAGAAGCATCAGAGCACAGAAGCGTCATTCAGCCAGAAATCTGCAGGAACACATTTGTAAGTGTTTGGTATCAGAAATATTGGCATTAGGAACTTGTTCCCTTGTGGCAGCACAAGCTGCAGGACATTGCTGATGTTGGAGAGTCACAAGAAGCCGTCACTGCAGCACATCTCACTCCTGTTGTTATCTGGCAAGAACAGAACTTATCTTGGGCAAATCAGAGTGAGAGAAATGAATCAGAAACTGCTCAAGCCTGTCCTGTGGTTTGGCCAAACAAAGATGAAAAACACACTGTGAGGAAGACTCAGATCTTCATCCTCAATGGCCCCTGAGGCCATGCTAAAGAGGTTTGAGGGAGCTGTGGCCTGGGCAGGCTGAGGCAGGACAATGGGGGGAACTCATGCAGAAGTGCAATGAACATGCAGATCTAGTCTGGGACATGTGGAAAGTTTTGCTCTAAGCAGGGCACACACTTGGTGGAGCCATCCCCTGTGTGCCCAGCGCTGCCAGAAAGAATCCCTGCTTGACAGTCACATTGGCTATTGAGTCCTGATTGGTACTTTCCTGGCATCACAAACATGCAGCTTGTGAGTTCCACAGTACCCTGCAGCTCCCTTCTTCTGCAAGAGCTCACAGGACTTGCCCACGCAGTCTCTGCTCTGTCCCAGCCTCCGTGCTGGTGTCCCAGGGAGCCACTGTGGAGCGGATTTCTTGCTCGCCAGCTGCCTCCTCCCTGCAGCCCTGCTCAGTGTCAGACTTTCCCTGACAGTGTGAACAGTGCTGTGCCTTTAGTAGAAGTTGAAGTTCTAAATTATTGCCAGGAATGATTCCAGAGGCCATCCCAGGGGAGGGGCAGCGCTGTGGCCGTCACCAAGGGAGACAGAGAATGTTGTGCGCTGCTGATGTCACACAGGGGCTCTTCCAGACCCCACCCGGCGTTTGTGACCTCACCTGGCCAGAGGCTACAAAGCCTCCCAGCGGGTCAGCCAGAGCCAGTTGGGCTGAGCTGCCCTCGGGACAACTCGGCTCCTTCTTTGGCTACTTGCCTTCCTGATTGCTTCTACCTATTTCTCAGTTGCTGCCCACTTCTCCTCAATTTCCTTCCTCTTCCAAAGGTAAGGATGCCCTAAACTCTCAGGACAGGGAAGAGGATGTAGACAGGGCTGACAGGAGAGGCTGCTCTGCACCTCCCAGTCCATTTCCATGCTGAGCTCTTCCACCTCCAGAGCCTGCCCAAGGCTATGGGTAGTGTTGCTGTCTGGTGATTCTTCTGTTGACCACAAGATGAGGCTTTGGAAGCTGAAAGTAATGTTTTGGGCCCAAACATGAGGGTTTAGAGCACAGAGCTGGTAGAGCAGAGCTGTGAATGGAAGGAGCAGCCGGAAACCTGCTCCTAGCAATAGCTCAAGCTATTCCTGTTCCCTTGCCTGGGACTACAGCTTGGCTGCAGCTTGTGGTTTTGGTGTGGTGGTTCAGCCCTGTCTGGGTGCCAGGTGCCCACCAAGTCGCTCTATCCCTCCCCCTCCTCAGCTGGACAGGGGAGAGAGAAATAAAACAAGAGGTTTGTGAGGCAAGGTAAGGACAGGGAGATCCCTCAGAATGGGGAGAAAAGGTTTGATTTATTAATGAACCATTCAAACTGAGCAGAGAGAGGAGACCTCCTCCTCTGGAGGTCTTCAAAAGCCACCTGGACATGTTCATAGAATCATAGAATCACAGAATGGTGGGGGCTGGAAGGGACCTTTAGAGACCATCGAGTGCAACCCCACTGCTTTGACAGCCAGCGTGTGTCTGTGGGAAATGTTCCACAACCAGTGTGTGAGTGTGTGTGCAAAGGTTTTATCCTTTTTAGCCCTGCTCAGTGTCAGACTTTTCCTGACAGTGTGAACAATGCTGTCCCTCTAACAGAAGTTCTAAATTATGGTCAGTAGTGATTCCAGAGGCCATCCCAGGGGAGGGGCAGCGCTGTGGCCGTCACCAAGGGAGAGGGAGACCTTTGGGCAGTGCTGATGTCACACAGGGGCTGTTCCAGACCCCACCCGGCATTGTGACCTCACCTGGCCAGGGGCTGTAGAGCCTCCCAGCGGGACAGCCAGAGCCAGTTGGGCTGAGCTGCCCTCGGGAGGACTCAGCTCCATCTGTAGCTACTTGCATTTGTGCTTTCTTCAACGACTGCTTGTTTGCTGCCCACTTCTCCTCAACTTCCATCCACTTCCAAAGGTAAGGATGAACCAAATCTGCACCTCCAGTTCCATCTCTAGGCTGAGCTCTTGCCCCTGCCTAGGCTGGCCATGGCTGTGGGAAGTGTTGCTCTGTTCTAGTTTAGATTGTGGTCCAAAAAGGAGGCTACAGAGGAGGGTTTGTGCCCAAACAGGAGGGTTTGGAAGCTCGGGATGGTAGAGCAGAGCTGTGAGTTTCAGGAGCAGCTGGAAAACTGCTCCTGGAAATACCTCAAGGCATTTGTGCCACTTTTGCCTTCCTGTTTCTTTCTCTGTGTCTATTTGAACGTGCTGTCTGTGTCTCCTGCTAGATCCTGCTGAGGCTGTGTGCAATGTGGTAAGGGCTGTGCCGGGCTGCTGGGCACCTGGCTGGGCTGGGGCACTGACACAAACGGCTGCTGCTCCACTTGGGGCAGCGTTTGCTCAGCACTTCTTGGACTGTCTTGCCTCTGCTGCTGGGGAAAGGGTCACTGGGTTTGAGGGGCTGCTGCTGAACTCGGGCCTCCTCCTGTTGCATTCCCAGAGGTGGGCTGGTTACTCTCCAGGCATCAAGGGTGTGTAATGGGGCTTGACCCTTCATGACATCCTGGGGAACCTGATGGAGGAGCATCCCCATGGAATGCGTAGCAAGTGCTCAGTGTCACCTCTCTAGGAAAGGATCTCATTGCCTGGCCTGCAGTGTGGCAGCTGCACTGTGTGGGCTGTCTGAATGCTGACCCGTGTGCCTGTCTTGCAGGTGTAAATGGCTCTGACAAGCACTCGGAGGACACAGACAGTCCCGAGTGGCAGACAGTGACCCCAAAGAAGTGCGGCCAAAGAGAAAAATCCAAGGTGGTTGTCTGGGCAATAGAGGTGCCAAAGGTAAGCAGCCACTGTCCTGCTCATGCCTCCTGCCCTGCCCTACAGAGACACTTTCAGCTGCCGTGGGGACCCAACTGGAATGAAGAAGAGGTGCAGAGATGGAAAGAAGAGGCATGTTAGGGCTACACCCAGGGCTGGTGGTTGGAGTCCTTCTCCAGCACCTTCCACCCTGATCTCTCAGGGTGATGCTCTGAAAGCCCTCAGAAGGCTTTGAGGGTTCACAGCTCCTAAGAGCAGGGGATGAATTGTGGTGCTTTCCCCTGTGCAAGAGGGTCACGCTCCCGCTGCCTGTCCAAACCCACCCTGCAAATGAGCTGTAGGAACCAGGAAGATGGGCAAAAGAAGCCCCAGGGCACAGTGGTGTTTGATGTACATTTCTGTCCTTGACACTTGCTTTCTTGTCTTTCATCAAGGATACAGTCTCACGCTTGATTGGCAAGCAAGGACAGTTTATTAACAGCTTGCAGAGAGAGTCTGGGGCCACAATTTCTCTCTCAGTGCTCCCTGACGTCGATGACTACGAAATCTGTCACATCAAAGGTAAGAGGATTGTCTCTTTGTGCAGGATCTAGGATGTAGCTTGGGGGCCTTGAATTAGAAATGGATTCAGTGGCTTGGCAAGGCCATGGCTTTTACCCAAGTGTTCTGCTCAGGGCTGTTCCAGCAGAGGGATGTGGCAAGTGGCCTGGGCCTGGGCATGTGCAGCCCCTTTGTAGGGCTGGGAATGCATTTGAGCAGCTTTGGCTGCTGGAGCTGAACCAGCCCCATTTGCAGGATCCCTTTGGACTTGAAGCAGCAGATAGGGGATGCTTTTCAGCATCTTGTCTGGGAACAATGTTGGAGCAATTGGGGCTGAAAAGTGTCTGTCAGTGAGTTGGATCCCTGCTGGAGGCCAAAGCCATTCCACGTGGGGCCTGGGGCTCTGAGCTGCTCACGTTGGTTGGATATCAGGGTCTGTGTCCAATCTGTTCCAACTGAACTTGTCAGTGCAGCTCAGGAGGCTTCTGGCAGCTGGGTTGCTTCCCATGGCAGGGCTGGAGGTGTCCTCAGCCTACCTGTGCTGCTGACCTTGGGTGGGATTCTTGTCTTCCAGGCCTCTCCCATGAAGTTGAAGGAGCGCTGAGCCTGATTGGCAGGAGGTTCAAACACCTGTGTCTCGACAACATCTACCATCTGCATCCCCCTGCACCGGTGACACGTCCTTCTGTCCCTAGGACTGCAAAGTCCCAGATGCCTCAAGCGCTTGCAGCAGAGAAAAAGAAGAGGAAATAGTAGTAAATTGTAGTAAATAGTAGTAATTGTAGTAAAAACACTACAAAATAAAGTCTAATGTTGCCAAAGAAAAACACAGGAAACAAAGGAAACTTGACAGAAAGTAAATTACAGAAACTTGAAGGAAAGCCAGAGCCCCAGGCAGCTGCTGCCACCTGGACACAGGCTCTGCTGCCCAGGGCGGCCCCTAGTGCAGGGCTTGGCAGATGGCCAGGGAGCGGCCGTAGCACATGATGGGGAGAAGATAACGCTGTCCTGAAATGAAAAGGAGACTCCTCAATGTGTGGGCAGCACATCCCAAGTAGGAGATGTCTCTATTGTCCCAGTAGGTATTGGCCATTGGTCCAAATGCCAGCCCATCTGAGTGGGAAACACAAGTCGTGATGAGAGCAGTGGGTGTGTGTGTAACACTGGTGTGTGTGTGTGTGGTGGTTTGGCCCAACCAGCCCAGCAGCACCACGACAGTCTCTCGCTCGGTGTCCCCATCCACCCCCACCCTCGTTAGAATGGCAGAGGCCCCAGCGAAATGGCAGTAAAAAGATCACCAAGGTTGTTGTGGATGGAGACAAGGGCAGGGAGGGCTCACTGTCAGCTATGGTTCTTGGAAAAACACACTCCAAGTGCTCGACTGAGAGAGGAAAGTAGGAAAGCTTATTCTACAAGAAATACGAAGGTGGGAGCTCTCCTCATTCGTGTGCAGTCAGTCTGCTCAGCCCAGACTCAAATAAAGGCTGCCCTGGGACCCCTCTACAGCAGTAGGATGGACACCTTGTGACTGGGTTTGTGGTGCCAGCTTTGACGTGAACAAACCATTCTTCAAAGCTGGCCATGGTCAGGGAATCACGGAATCACAGCGTGGTGGGGTTGGAAGGGAGCTTTAGAGATCATCTAGTCCAACCCCCCCTGCTAAAGCAGGTCCATCTCTGTCAGGTCACACAGGAACGTGTCCATGTAGGTTCTGAGAGCTCCAAGGAAGGAGCCTCCACACCCTCCCTGGGCAGCCTGTGCCAGGGCTCCCTCACCCTTCCTCTAAAGCAGCTTTTCCTTCACTGAAACTTCTGTTGCAGCTCTTGTCCATCAGCCCTGGTGCTCTCACTGGGCACTACCATCCCACCCCATCCCCTTGCCATGCAACTGTCAAAGTGCCAAAGTGCCGAGCTGCTGGCTTCAATCTTCTTCCTACGGCGTGTCCCCCCTGGCCAAGCCCCAGTGCCAGGGACACCCAGCCCAGGGCTGCGTCATGGGCTTGTCTTTATTGCAGGAGCCGTGGCGGTGCTGCTGCGGCGGCACAGCAGCGGTGCTGGCGGCAGCCGGGAGGCTCAGGCCCAGCGGCCGCGCGGCGGATCAGAGCCGGCCGGGCTCAGCCATGGCGGCGACCGCGCGTCCCGCGGCGGCGGCGGCTCCTCACGGGGAGGGCCCTTTGAAAGAAAACACGGGTGCCCTGCACAATCCTTTCTGTTGCTGTGTCGTGGTGTCTTTTCCCTGCGGTCCCTGTCGGATGCCCTGTGGTCAGCACCATCGTTGCGCTGGAGTCCACGCACAGCCCGGCGGGTGCAGCCCTGGTGACGTCAGTGCTGAGAGAAGGTGCCCGAGAGCGTGGATGGGCCAGAGAAGGTGGCACTGTCACAAAGGGCCCGGCCCCAGCAGCCCTATAAAAGCGGGCCAGGGGCAGGGAGCCGGCAGTGCGGGCAGCGGCTGAGCAGCACGCTCGGGCAGCGGCAGCATGGCCCGGGCCCGGAGCCGCAGAGCGCGCAGCAGGAGCCGCAGCAGGAGCCGCCGCTCCCGGGGCCCACGCCGAGCCAAGAGAGCCCGCAGGGCCGGGCAGCCCAGGCGCCCGCGGCACGTGAGGAGCTGCCGCCGCCGCGGGACGCGCAGCCGCCGCCGTGGCTGAGCCCGGCCGGCTCTGATCCGCCGCGCGGCCGCTGGGCCTGAGCCTCCCGGCCGCAGCAGCGCCGCCGCGGCTCCTGCAATAAAGACGAGCCCATGACGCAGCCCTGGGCTGGGTGTCCTTGGCGCTGGGGCTGGGCCAGGGGGGGACACGCCATAGGGAAGAAGACTGAAGCCGGCAGCTCGGCACTTTGGCACTTTGACAGTTGCATGGCAAGGGGATGGGGCGGGATGGGAGTGCCCAGGGAGAGCACCAGGGCTGATGGACAAGAGCTGCAACACAAGTAGTCTCACCGAAGGAAAAGCCTCTTTAGAGGAAGGCTGAGGGAGCCCTGGCACAGACTGCCCCAGGAGGCTCTGGAGGCTCCTGCTCTGCAGGTTCTCAGGCCCAGCCTGGACACCTTCCCGTGTGACCTGATCTCGTTGGGAGCTTTAGCAGAGGGCTTGCCTAGATGATCTCTAGAGGTCCCTTCCAGCTCCTACCACTCTGTGATTCTGTCATAGCTCCCACATCACAGGAGCTGGCAAGGGAGCACTTTGCTGGCTGACAGGCTCCCCTGGGACCTCTCTAGAGGAGTAGGAGAGCTGTGGCTGGGGGCTTTCTTCTGATCTGGGGCTGTTTAGTCTGGAGGAGACTGAGGGGGGAACTCATTGACAGTTACAAACGTCTACATGGTGGGTGTCAGGAGGCTGGGGTTTCCCTTTTTTTCCTGTTGTAGGCAGTGACAGGACAAGAGGTCATGGAAAGAAGCTGGAACAACAAAAGTTCCATTGAAATGTAAGGAAAACAAAGTTTCCCTGTGAGGTGAGGGAGCCCTGGCCCAGGCTGCCCAGGGAGGCTGTGGAGGCTCCTTCCTTGGAGCTCTCTGAACCTATATGGACACGTTCCTGTGGGACCTGACAGAGATGGACCTGCTTTAGCAGGGGGATTGGACTAGATGATCTCTAAAGCTCCCTTCCAACCCCACCACGCTGTGATTCCGTGGTTCCCTGACCATGGCCAGCTTTGAAGAATGGCTTGTTCACGTCAAAGCTGGCACCACAAACCCAGTCACAAGGTGTCCATCCTACTGCTGTAGAGGGGTCCCAGGGCAGCCTTTATCTGAGTCTGGGCTGAGCAGACTGACTGCACACGAATGAGGAGAGCTCCCACCTTCGTATTTCTTGTAGAATAAGCGTTCCTACTCTCCTCTCTCGGTCAAGCACTGGAGTCTGTTTTGCTCAGGACCGTCACTGGCAGCGAGCCCTCCCTGCCCTTGTCTCCATCCACAACGACCTTGGTGATCTTTTTACTGCCATTTCGCTGGGGCCTCTGCCATCCTAACGAGGGTGGGGGTGGATGTGGGCACCGAGCAAGAGACTGTCGTGCTGCTGCTGGGCTGGTTGGGCCAAACCACCACACAAACGCACCCCCCCACTGCTCTCACCAGTTGCCCCCAACAGAGAACACTAGACCTGACGACTTGTAGTTCCCACTCAGATGGGCTGGCATTCGGACCTCCATCTGTACCTAGAGCAGAGAGCTCCCTTGCCCTAGAAAGCACTTGGATGTGCAGGTATTGGGAAAGCAGGACAGGCTGTGGAGATCAGCTGCAAGACAAGGCCACAGAAGTGGACTGATCAGCCCCCTGTTTACGTGTGACCTGCTCCTTTCAACCCCTTTTCTCTGTTTTCCCACCTCTGTTCCTCCAGAAACCACCTGATCTCACCCTTTGCCTTGGTTTGGTCCTTTCCTACACATCCCATGGCAAGATCCGCGAGGCAGCAGCAGCCATCCTGAGTTGCCACGGCCATGCTGGGAAGCTCTCCCCTTGCCCTCCTCGGTGAATCTTTCACACAGACGTGTTGGAACTGTTTTTCATTCCTCTTTTCAATGATTTCTTAGGAAACACAGCAATTCCCCTCCTACACCTGGCAATTCTGTCTTTTTGAAGAAAGCACTGAAAGCCATTCAGAGCTCCAGACCAGCCCCGGGACATTTCCCAGTGCACATATTCAAGCAGGGGCTATCTGAAAGGGAAGGATCCTGTTCTAACAGTCTTCACCTCTGGGTTGTCTGGCTGGGCAATGGGACATAGAAACTCGTCTCATTTGAAGAGCAGACAAATCCCTCATTTGTGCCACTGAGAGGAGGATAAAGCAGGGAGTGTCAGGACTCAGCACACTTTGGCTTGCAGACAGAATCAGGGTCACTTCCTCAGCCTCATTAGGATTGGCCTGATATTCTGATTGTTGTGATCCTGTTCCCTTTGCTTCTCTGGAGGAGGAGTTGTGTCCTGCTTTGTCCAGGACAGCTCCATCTCCAGGGTGGGACAGAGCAGAGCCTGCAGAAGTGCCCTTTGCAACAGGACTGTCCTGCTTGACTTACAGCCCAGATGCTTGTTGAGGAGTTACTTGTGTGTGAAGTCATCTTCAAGCAGCATGAGGGAAAACACAGGGCAGAGAGGAGAAAGACTAATGGGCACTGCAGCTCTCCTGACTGCACTAAGGCACAGAGAGAGGAACCTTTCCACGTCCTGTGCCAAGATTCCTCCAATTTTCAGTGATAAAAGTGAGTTCTATCCCAAAAAGAGCACCCCTGACACAGAAAAGCTGACTCCTCAGCAGCACAGGAGCAGAGCTCCTGCCCCTCACAGCCAACACACACCACAGCAGAGAAATGCATTTCATTGGGAGGGTGATTACCTGAAGAATGGAGTGGCTTTGCTCAGAGGTGTCTGTCTTCTAATTTCCCTGCACTTTGCTGGTTTTAAAAGGCTCTCCTTCAAAGGAACAGCAAATGCCCAACAGCAGCTGCAGCAGCCAGCTCCTGCTCCTGCCCTTGGCAGACACGGGGCAGCTGCAGCTGCTGCCCTTTGGGCTCTGCCTGGGCATCTCCCTGGCTGCCTTCATGGCCAACGGCCTCGTCATCAGCGCCGTAGCCTGTGACCACCCCCTCCCCACTCCCATGGACTTCCTCCTCAGCCTCTCCCTCTCGGACCTGGGCGTCACCTTCACCACTGTCCCCAAAGCTATGGCCAATTCCCACTGGGACAATTGGGACATCTCCTACTTGGGATGTGCTGCCCACACATTGAGGACTCTCCTTTTCATTTCAGGACAGCGTTATCTTCTCCCCATCATGTGCTACGGCTGCTCCCTGGCCATCTGCCCAGCCCTGCACTAGGGGCCCCCCGGGCAGCAGAGCCTGTGTCCAGGTGGCAGCAGCTGCCTGGGGCTCTGGCTTTCCCTCAAGTTTCTGTACTTCACTTTCTGTCAAGTTTCCTTTGTTTCCTGTGTTTTTCTTTGGCAATATTAGACTTTATTTTGTAGTGTTTTTACTATAATTACTACTATTTACTACAATTTACTACTATTTCCTCTTCTTTTTCTCTGCTGCAAGCGCTTGAGGCATCTGGGACTTTGCAGTCCTAGGGACAGAAGGACGTGTCACCGGTGCAGGGGGATGCAGATGGTAGATGTTGTCGAGATACAGGTGTTTGAACCTCCTGCCAATCAGGCTCAGCGCTCCTTCAACTTCATGGGAGAGGCCTGGAAGACAAGAATCCCACCCAAGGTCAGCAGCACAGGTAGGCTGAGGACACCTCCAGCCCTGCCATGGGAAGCAACCCAGCTGCCAGAAGCCTCCTGAGCTGCACTGACAAGTTCAGTTGGAACAGATTGGACACAGACCCTGATATCCAACCAACGTGAGCAGCTCAGAGCCCCAGGCCCCACGTGGAATGGCTTTGGCCTCCAGCAGGGACCCAACTCACTGACAGACACTTTTCAGCCCCAATTGCTCCAACATCGTTCCCAGACAAGATGCTGAGAAGCATCGCCTATCTGCTGCTTCAAGCACAAAGGGGCTGGTTCAGCTCCAGCAGCCAAAGCTGCTCAAATGCATTCTCAGCCCTACAACAGAGGCTGCACGTGCCCAGGCCCAGGACACTTGCCACATCCCTCAGCTGGAACAGCCCTGAGCAGACCACTTGGGTAAAAGCCGTGGCCTTGCCAAGCCACTGAATCCATTTCTAGTCTAATTAAAGCCCCCAAGCTACTTTCTAGACTCTGAACAAAGAGGCATTCCTCTTACCTTTGATGTGACAGACTTCGTAGTCTTCGACATCAGGGAGCGCTGAGAGAGAAATTGTGGCCCCAGACTCTCTCTGCAAGCTGTTAATAAACTGTCCTTGCTTGCCAATCAAGCGTGAGACTGTATCCTTGATGAAAGACAAGAAAGCAAGAGTCAAGGAGAGAAATGTAGATCAAACACCACTGAGCCCTGGGGCTTCTTTTGCCCATCTTCCTGGTTCCTGCAGCTCATTTGCAGGGTGGGTTTGGACAGGCAGCGGGAGCATGACCCTCCTGCACAGGGGAAAGCACCACAATTTATCCCCTGCTCTTAGGAGCTGTTAACCCTCAAAGCCTTCTGAGGGCTTTCAGAGCATCACCCTGACAGATCAGGGTGGAAGGTGCTGGAGAAGGACTCCAACCACCAGCCCTGGGTGTAGCCCTAACATGCCTCTTCTTTCCATCTCTGCACCTCTTCTTCATTCCAGTTGGGTCCCCATGGCAGCTGAAAGTGTCTCTGTAGGGCAGGGCAGGAGGCACGAGCAGGACAGTGGCTGCTTACCTTTGGCACCTCTATTGCCCAGACAACCACCTTGGATTTTCCCCTTTGGCCGCGCTTCTTTCGGGTCACTGTCTGCCACTCGGGACCGTCTGTGTCCTCCGAGTGCCTGTCAGAGCCATTTACACCTGCAAGACAGGCACACGGGTCAGCATTCAGACAGCCCACACAGTGCAGCTGCCACACTGCAGGCCAGGCAATGAGATCCTTTCCTAGAGAGGTGACACTGAGCACTTGCTACGCATTCCATGGGGATGCTCCTCCATCAGGTTCCCCAGGATGTCACGAAGGGTCAAGTCCCATCACACACCCTTGATGCCTGGGGAGAAACCAGCCCACTTCTGGGAATGCAACAGGAGGAGGCCCGAGTTCAGCAGCAGCCCCTCAAACCCAGTGACCTTTCCCCAGCAGCAGAGGCAAGACAGTCCAAGAAGTGCTGAGCAAACGCTGCCCCAAGTGGAGCAGCAGCTGTTTGTGTCAGTGCCCCAGCCCAGCCAGGTGCCCAGCAGCCCGGCACAGCCCTTACCTGCCGCGCCACGCGCATGGCTGCCCGCCGCCAGCAGCCCCGCAGCATCCCTGCTGGCAGCCGTGTGCT
Organism: Colius striatus; assembly: GCF_028858725.1. Taxonomy (NCBI): domain Eukaryota; kingdom Metazoa; phylum Chordata; class Aves; order Coliiformes; family Coliidae; genus Colius; species Colius striatus. The sequence continues at coordinate 1,472,894 of NC_084786.1, forward strand.
CAGCCGCTGCCGCCGCCTCCGCCAGCCCCCGCTCAGGGGCAGCAGCGCCGGCCGCCTGCGGAGGGGCATCAGCTGGGGCGGCTGCAGCCGGGCAGAGCCCAGCGGGCACATCCCGCGCGGCACCCGGCAGCGCTTCCTCAGCCTGGGGCTCTGCCTGCGGGGATGGTGGCAGCGCAGCAGCTATCTGGGCATAGCTCGGCTTCTGCCCGGCTCCTGGCGCTGCCGGCGCTGCTGCCGGCCGCTGCTCTGCGTCGGCGCCTGAGCCTGAGCCCTGTGCAGGGCTGGCTGCAGCGCTGCCGGGACACTCTGTGCTCTGCACGGGGACAGAAACAGCAGTAGGGACGCTGCTTTCCCCTGCACATCCTGTTGGCTCTTCTCTGTCTTTGTCATCCTCCTGGGTGCTCGGCACAACTGGTGGTGTTGACACTTCTGGAAGCTCAGTCTCTGGACATTCCTCTTCCAATGAGGAAGAGAGTCCCTGAGGGACACAGGCTTCTATCTGGGGCCACGATTCCTTCTCTGTGCCTCCTTCCTCCAGCGCTTCCTCAGCAGCTGTGGCCGGTTCCTCACGGTCTCTGGCCTGCGCTTTTCGGGAGGAATAGAGCCACCAGCAGCCCAGCAGTGCCAGCGCTCCGGGCACGACGTATGGGATCACGCTGCAGAAGCGCAGAGACATTGCACACAGCCTCAGCAGGATCTAGCAGGAGACACAGACAGCACGTTCAAATAGACACAGGGAAAGAAACAGGAAGGCAAAAGTGGCACAAATGCCTTGAGGTATTTCCAGGAGCAGTTTTCCAGCTGCTCCTGAAACTCACAGCTCGGCTCTACCATCTCGAGCTTCCAAACCCTCCTGTTTGGGCACAAACCCGCCTCTGTAGCCTCCTTTTTGGACCACAATCTAAACTAGAACAGAGCAACACTTCCCACAGCCATGGCCAGCCTAGGCAGGGGCAAGAGCTCAGCCTAGAGATGGAACTGGAGGTGCAGATTTGGTTCATCCTTACCTTTGGAAGTGGATGGAAGTTGAGGAGAAGTGGGCAGCAAACAAGCAGTCGTTGAAGAAAGCACAAAGGCAAGTAGCTACAGATGGAGCTGAGTCCTCCCGAGGGCAGCTCAGCCCAACTGGCTCTGGCTGTCCCCCTGGGAGGCTCTAAAGCCCCTGGCCAGGTGAGGTCACAATGCCGGGTGGGGTCTGGAACAGCCCCTGTGTGACATCACAAAGGTCTCCCTCTCCCTTGGTGATGGCCACAGCGCTACCCCTTCCCTGGGATGGGCTCTGGAATCACTATTGACCATAATTTAGAACTTCTCCTGGAGGCACAGCATTGTTCACACTGTCAGGAAAAGTCTGACACTGAGCAGGGCTAAAAAGGATAAAACCTTTGCACACACACTCACACACTGGTTGTGGAACATTTCCCACAGACACACACTGGCTGTCAAAGCAGTGGGGTTGCACTGGATGGTATCTAAAGGTCCCTTCCAGCCCCCACCATTCTGTGATTCTATGATTCTATGAACATGTCCAGGTGGCTTTTGAAGACCTCCAGAGGAGGAGATCTCCTCTCCCTGCTCAGTTTGAATGGTTCATTAATAAATCAAACCTTTTCTCCCCACGCTGAGTCTGTTTTGCCCCAGACATTAATTGCTGAGGGGTCTCCCTGTCCTTACCTTGCCTCACAAACCTCTTGTTTTATTTCTCTCTCCCCTGTCCAGCTGAGGAGGGGGAGGGATAGAGCGACTTGGTGGGCACCTGGCACCCAGACAGGGCTGAACCACCACACCAAAACCACAAGCTGCAGCCAAGCTGTAGTCCCAGGCAAGGGAACAGGAATAGCTTGAGCTATTGCTAGGAGCAGGTTTCCGGCTGCTCCTTCCATTCACAGCTCTGCTCTACCAGCTCTGTGCTCTAAACCCTCATGTTTGGGCCCAAAGCATTGCTTTTAGCTTCCAAAGCCTCATCTTGTGGTCAACAGAAGAATCACCAGACAGCAACACTACCCATAGCCTTGGCCAGGCTCTGGAGGTGGAAGAGCTCAGCATGGAAATGGACTGGGAGGTGCAGAGCAGCCTCTCCTGTCATCCCTGTCTGCATCCTCTTCCCTGTCCTGAGAGTTTAGGTCATTCTTACCTTTGGAAGAAAACGGGAGTTGAGAACTGGGCAGCAACGGGGAAATGTTTGGAGGAAAGCACGAAGGCAAGGAGCAAGGGAAGGAGCTCAGTTGTCCCGAGGGCAGCTCAGCCCAACTGGCTCTGGCTGTCCTGCTGGGAGGCTTTATAGTCCCTGGCCAGGTGAGGTCACAAACGCCAGGTGGGGTCTGGAACAGTCCCTGAGATCAGCAGTGCACAACGTTCTCTGTCTCCCTTGGTGACGGCCACAGCGCTGCCCCTGCCCTGGGATGGTCTCTGGAATCATTCCTGGCAATATTTTAGAACTTCAACTTCTACTGAAGGCACAGCACTGCTCACACTGTCAGGGAAAGTCTGACACTGAGCAGGACTGCATGGAGGAGGCAGCTGGGGAGCAAGAAATCCTCTCTGATGTTTGTGATGCCAGGAAAGTACCAATCAGGACTCAGTAGCCAATGTGACTGTCAAGCAGGGATTCTTTCTGGCAGCGCTGGGCACACAGGGGATGGCTCCACCAAGTGTGTGCCCTGCTTAGAGCAAAACTTTCCACATGTCCCAGACTAGATCTGCATGTTCATTGCACTTCTGCATGAGTTCCCTTCATTGTCCTGCCTCAGTCTGCCCAGGCCACAGCTCCTTCAGACCTCTTTAGCATGGCCTCAGGGGCCATTGAGGATGAAGATCTGAGTCTTCCTCACAGTGTGTTTTTCACCTTTGTTTGGCCAAACCACAGGACAGACTTGAGCAGTTTCTGATTCATTTCCCTCACTCTGATTTGCCCAAGATAAGTTGTTTTTTTGCCAGATAACAACAGGAGTGAGATGTGCTGCAGTGACGGCTTCTTGTGACTCTCCAAGATCAGCAATGTCCTGAAGCTTGTGCTGCCACAAGGGAACAAGTTCCTAACGCCAATATTTCAGATACCAAACGCTTACAAATGTGTTCTTGCAAATTTCTGACTGAATTATGCTTCTGTGCTCTGATGCTTCTGTAACATCTGCAATTCATTTGACACCTGGGCCAACAGTCTGTCATTGTCTGAAAAAACGCTGGGTTTTGGGTGAACTTTGCTCATTAGACTCTGATTATAACACCGAAACACAGCTCCATCCCAAAGCCCACACAGCTCCAAGGTGCCACCAGCCCTCACTCAGCATGTGCTCTGCATTCTCCTTACCCCACACCTTTAAAAGCAAAGTGAGAGCATTACACAGCAATCCAGATGAAGGTCTGTGTGACCAGAGTCACTCCAGCCCCACCTCGAAGGGAAAGAGACTGTAAAAATGGCTTAAGAAAGGGGGCTATTGGGGAAGGCACCATCGTGAATCAGTCAGGGAAGGTTCCAGCTCAGGCTGCCTCTGACTCCTGGGAGCAGCTGACGGCTGCACCTCTCTGCCCCCACAGGGATGCCTCTGGCTCAGAGCTGGTTGTGCCAAGGGCTGGCTGGGGAAGCTCAGAAATCCCCCTGCACAGTCTCTTCTCTGATCTCCTGCTGCACTATTCGCAGCCTCGACATCTGCACGAGCTTGGACTCCATCATCTGAGAGGCCTTTTCCAACCATAACAATTCCATGGTTGTATGACAGAGGTAGGAAAGCTGCGGCTGGGTTCTTCCTTGTGTGCCTCAGTGCCCACCCCATCTCTCTGGCCTGCACCCTGCATTTCTTCATCTGGGCTGAGCAGACGAACTGCACACGACTGAGGGCAGCTCCCACACCTAAAGGGCTGGGAAGGTACAACTTGGTTGCCTCAGTCCTCGCTCTGGGGCCCAAGACTTCCTGGTTTGCATCCAAACCTCATTTTTAGCTTCCAAAGTGGTACTTTTGGGAAAAAATCCTCATTTTCACCATCCCAAGAGAGAGGTTTTGCTTCCAAACCCTCCTCTGGGGGCCCAAACCCTCCCTTTTAGCTTCCAATGCCTTATTTTGAGGCCTAGGCCACCATGTAAAACTTTCGAACCTCACTTGGTGACCCAAACCCTAATTTTTGCTCCCAAAGCCCAGTTTTCACCTTCCAAACCTTGGGTTTAGATTTCAAATCATCCTCTTCTAGGTCCAAACCATCACCTTTCTTTTCCAAGTCTCATTTTTGTGCTCAAACCCACATTCCTTTGCTTCCAAACACTCAATTTTAACCTCAAAAGGCTCGTTTTCAGGCCCAAATGCTCATTTTGAGCTTCCAAAGCCTCCTTTTTGCCTTTTCTAACCTTATTGCTTGGAGCACGGTCCTCCAGTTTTTGATTCCAAAGTCTCACTTTGTGGCCCAAGTTCTTCTTTTTAGCTTTAACCTGTTCCTTTTCAGCTTTCAACCCCTCATTCTCAGGTCTCAACCTCAGTTATCAGCATCCAAAGCCTCGTTTTAGCTTTCTAACACACCTTGTTGGGTAAACCCCCTCCTTTTCAGCTGCCAAGGCCTCCCCTTGGAGGGCACAAGCAGGAGCTGGGCAGATGCTGCCCTTGTGTGTCTCTGTGCCCGTGCGGCCGCTGCGTGCCGCGTCCCCTCACACCCCAGGCTGCACATGGGCAGTGCCTGGGGGTACCCAGGGAGGGCCTTGGGTGGCCGCCCCTGTGTCAGCGTGTGCCCGGCACCCCGTGTCCCGTCCCTGCCCACCACACAGCACACACCGGCCCCAGCCTCTCGCCCCCCGCCCTGCAGGGAGCCCTCAGCACTAAGAAGGGCCCCTGAGCTCAGCCTTCTCCTCTGCAGGGCCGCAGCCTCTGCTGCCCACAGCCATGTGCCGGCCCCTCAGCACTCGGCCCCTCAGGGCCTGTGTCCAGCAGCTCCCGTCTCTCTGGCCCTGCCTCTGCCTCTGCCTGTGGCTCAGGGGCTTTGCAGCACAGGGCGGGAGGGGCCAGAGCCCGCCCTGAGGCGCCGCCGCCTCTGATTGGCTGCGGGGCTGTCACTGCCCTGCCTGGTCCCGCCCTCCCTGAGGCGCCGCCGCCTCTGATTGGCTGCGAGGCTGTCACTGCCCTGCCTGGGCCCGCCCTCCCTGAGGCGCCGCCACCTCTGATTGGCCGCCGCTCACACGTCAATCAGGGCAGTGCCCGCCTGCTGCGCTGCCATTGGCTGCCCCGGGGCTGGGCGCTGAGGGAGCCTCTGGCTCAGGCCACAGCAGCTCTGGCTGGGATCTGTGTGCTGTGTCAGTGCCCCACAGAGAGCACAGACACACTGAGGCACAGACAGCGCTGCTGGGCGGGGAAATGAGCCGTCAGTGCCCTTGGCTGGCCCAGCAATGAACAGGGACGGCTGGCAGCCCAGGGCTACAGCTCCCATATGGCCCAGGAGCCAACAGCCAGTGCCCCAGGCCTACAGCTTCCACACACCCCGGGGCCTCCTTCCTGCTGCCTGACCCTGCAGGGACACCAGCCCCTGGCCAGGCCCCACTGACCCTGCAGCCCCATGGCCGCCTCCCCAGGGCTGCACAGGCCCAGCCCCAGGAGGAGCCAAAGGAGGAGGAGGAGGAAAATATGGGGGAGGAGCAGGGCAGAGGGACAGAGCAGGAAAGGGATGGAGCTTAAGGAGACAGGGAGTGCAGGAGGAAAAAGAGCAACAAGCAGCAGCAGAGAGGGACAGAGAGAGGATTGGAAGGGCAGAAAGGAGGATGGGGGGATACACAGACACAGGCAGGGAGAGGGAGTGGGATGGGGGGCAGAGAGACAGAAAAGGCAGCAGGACAGTGGAGCGACAGAGAAATGGGACAGGGATTAGGACAGAGAGACAAGGGAAAGGAGAGAGAAAGGGAGAGAGAGGGGCAGAAGGCAGGGACAGAGAAGAGAAGGAAGGGAAAGCATCCGGAGAGAGCGAGGAACAGAGGGATGTGGATCAGCAGGAGGCACAGGAGGGCGGAACAGCGATGGGCTGAGAGAGTCAGAGGAAGAGATAAAAGCGGATGGGGAGCAGGATGGAGGCCTGGAGAGAAGAGAGAAGTTCCAGCCAGCTGAGCAAGAGAGATGGGCAGGAAAGTGGGGACAGGCTGTGGGGGAGAGAGGGAAAATAAGGCCAGGAATCACAACGTGGTGATAGAAAAAGGCAAAGGACAGGGAGCAGGAGAGGAGAAAAAATAGCAACAGGATGTTGGACACACAGGGAGGGGTTAGAAAATACAGACAAGGAGTCCTACAGAGAAAGAGAAAGAAAAACCAGTGGTGGGGTAAAGACAGAGAGGGAGGAGCCAGATGAGGACAGGGAGCCAGAACTGATGGGGAGGGACCAAAGCTAGCAATTATGGACAACTGCCCTCGTTCCCTGAGCACTACCCAGGAGCTGCATTAGTAGGAGCCTCCAGAAATGTGCTGCCTGCAAAAGGCCTGTCCTGGGCCCAGCCCTGCACCCTGAGAGTGCTGCCGACCAGCACCTTGTCCAGTGGCCAGCCCTGGCTAGTCCAAGCCAGGAAGCCATTTGCCTCTTGGCCACCTGGGCACACTGCTGGCTCTTACTGAGAGGGCTGTCAAATAACCCCCCCAGGGCCTTTCCCTTTGGGCAGCTTTTCAGCCCTGGGCCCATTGCTCCAGCCTGTCCTGGTCCCTCTAAAGAGCAGAGGCATTCAGATTGTACCTTTCTGGTTGCAGCTGCTCCTGGCTTTTGTTACCATGGGGTAGATTTTAATGTATCTGACCCAAAGCAGAGTTACATTTATGGGCCTGCTGAGACACAGGGTTCAAACTACAGCAATGGGAACCTTTCAACTGATGCCTCTGGGCTTGTTCTTGTTGGTTCTCAAGACAGCAGCCTGATGAGTTGCAGCGTGTCACTCGTGGCCAGCAGCACACAGACACCGATCAGTCAGCGAGTGGAATCTCACTCACTGATTCTTCCCCTCAAGTAACTCACACTTCCGAGTGTCCAGTCGACCCCTGCTCTTGCTCAGAAAGTCAAGTCCTGTCTCTGATTCCCGTTTGCAGTACCAGGGATATACAGATTGCCTAAAGTTGTCTTCGTGTGTTGGTGGCTGATTGCTTAAGAGCACAGAAGTGCAGCACAGCCTTCACCCTTGTGATCCTCAGGCAGCAGAGACAAAATGCCTGCAGAGTTGCTCTTGCACTGTTCTGCTCTCGACCTGTCAGTCTCAGAGCAATGGCTGACAAAGCAGAAATGGGGCTTTGGGGGGTTTTAGCTGCAGTGAATGCAGCGAGAGAGAGCAGTCGATGTGCACAGATGCATTTCCACACTCACTGGGCTCTCAGAACACAAGGCTTTGATGTTCAGGCTGGAGAGTCTGTTTTCCCTGCTTTGTGCTGGGGGCAAGTGCTTTGTTTTAAGTTCTGATCCCTTTTATTTCTTCTTCTAGAAATCCAACTGAGCCAGTGAGCAGAACAGCAGAAGTGGTAAGGAAAATCACAATCTCCTGCCTTTTCTGTACATGGCACTGAATTCTAACCACTCCAGCCCTGTATTAATGGTCCAAAGATTGACTTGGTGTGTTTTCCATTAAAACACAATCTCTGCTGTAAGCACAGTGTGTTTGACTCAACAGAGCCCAAACTGCCTGCTGCCATCACTTGCACGGCTGTAGGGTGAGCCTCTGATGTGTGTGTGTGTGCCCAGTGGTGCGCTGTGTTTCCTTTGAAGTTGCCAGAAGGTTTCCTGTGGGACCTGGTGTTGCACAGCTGGGCTGTGCTGGCTTTGGGGCTGTGGGACCTGGTGTTGCACAGCTGGGCAGTGCTGGCTTTGGGGCTGTGGGACCTGGTGTTGCACAGCTGGGCTGTGCTGGCTTTGGGGCCGTGTCAGTTCCGGGTTTGCACAACTGAACCTGCTGCTGTGTTCTACATCTCTCTGTGGCCGGCAGGAGGGGTGTTTGTACAGGGTGGTATGTGCTTGCTGTTTCTTGCAGTTCACATTGTTTGATGTGTAGCTTTTGCCATTTTCATACTGTATCAGGTAGCTTTTTGTTTTGTTTTAAACAGTTTGGGGTTTTTCTGCCCAATGGCTTTTGAAAAAGTAACCCCAAACCACTGCAGAACCACTGCTGGGACACTTGGTCCTGTTCCTCACCTTCTGGGGGCTTCGGGCCAACACCAAACCCAACCTATGACCCACATTTTGAGGAGAGATTGCCCCTGGATGGTTGGATTAGGTCACTTGAAAAGCTGTTAGGATGGCTGAGTCTAGGAACTCATGAGCTCTGGCTCTGTATTCTGTGAAGAACACAGGCTGGGATCCTCATGGAATGGTAAAGAGTCAAGTTAAGATGGAATGCTTTAGGTGTGTGGCTCTCATGAGCCTGCATTCTGCACTGACCCCCTGGCAGAGCAGAGGTGGGATTCATGCTGTGGATTTCTAGCTGTCAGGAAAGGATTTTACTAGTCTGAGAGGATGAGTTTTCCTTTCCCCATCTTTAACATTTTTCTTTCCCCACTGTCTCTCCAGGGCAGCTTTTGCTAGAAAAAAAAGGATGAAAAACCTCCCTTCTTGCAACAGGAGCCATCATCATCACCATCCTCATCCTCGTCCTTGTCCTCCTCCTCCTCAGCTATTCCTATTCCTGAGGAGCTCTTATGTCCCCTCTGTAAAGAGTCAATCAGGGACGCAGCTGTTATTCCCTGCTGCCGAAGCAGTTACTGCGAGTACTGTAAGTGTTACAGCCATGTTTGTTAACTCCAAACATCACATCTCACCTTGTGAAAGCTGGAAGAGGAGATCACAAAAGAGCTTTGTTACCTGTTGTATTGAAAACTGAAGTACACTTGGAGTAGGAAAGGGCTCTTCTCATTCAAAAGAGAAGAGAAAGGGAGCGAGCTCTCTGTTCGCTTTTATGTATCTACTTAGAAGATATCTACAGGCAGAAGGAGTCTGAGGAGAGTGCATAGTTGTGCAGGTGAATTCCAGGATAGATACTGAAGGCATTTAGTCTGCTCACAGCCCTTTTGTTCCCACGAGACTGTACAGCCAGCTCTGGTCTCTTGCTGTGCTCTGCCACAGACAGACAGTCAGGCATTTCATCCACATTCTTCTCCACAGGAGAGCGGGTTAAAACCTGCCGAGCTCAAACCTACTGGTGGCTGTGTAGATGAACCTTGAGCTTGGTGACTTCTCACTCTACTAGAGAGTGGAAAGAAGGCAAGTCAAAATCTGAGGACACAGCCCACTGACATCTGCAAATGGTCCAGGAGGGACAGAACAAAGCTGTGGAGTCATTGACTGCAGACAAGGGAACGTTTGAGGCGATTGGACATTTCTAGCTTCACGCTCTCAGCTCAAGGCCAAACTCACCCCTTAATCAGAGACAGGCTTTTGGAATTGATTGGAACCCTAAACCTCTCCTCAGTTTGGCTCAAAGCTATTTTGGTGGTTCTAACTCTTCACAGGCATTAGAAGAGCACTGCTGGAGTCTGAGGAACATCAGTGCCCAACGTGTCATCAGACAAATGTTCCTGCCGGCTCTTTAGAGGCCAACAAGTTCCTGAGTAAAGTAGCACCCTGGCTTGGGTGGAAGGGGCTTGTGAGGAAAGTCTGTTTGCAAACAGCTGGAAGGGAAGGAAATGTTCCTTTCCATCTCCCCAGGCAAGGTTCAGTGGGGTGAGGCTGAACTGGCCATGATCTGTTGCCAGAGAAGCTGACAGCTCCTTGCAGGCAATCTGGCCCATTCAGGTCACACCTGTTTCCCAGCACTGCCAGTTGGCTGTTAACACTCAAGGTCTTTAAATGCAGCTGCTCTGAGTGACCAGTCATTTATATCAGTGTTTAGTGGGATGTGCCCATGTATCTGTCTCTGGGTTGATTTTAGGATTGATAGCTATTACAGGGACACACATCCCTTCACTCTGTGGAGGCTTTTGTTCCTGACTCTCAAGTGCACCCTCAGTGAGTAGGACGATCCTTTCAGGATCTGGCCCAGGCTGCCAGGGAGAGTGTGGAGGCTCCTTCCCTGGAGCTCTTCAAGACCAGCCTGGACCATCAGGCTAGACAATTTCAACAGGCTAATCAGAGCAAGTTTGAAGTCCCATCCCACAGATGTTTCAGACCCACATGTGTATAGAAACATCTGGGACTCAGAAGAGAAACACCCAGTTATAGATCAGAATAGAAGGGAGGTGATGACAAGCTTTTTGCTTTGTCAGGATCTGGATTTAGGTCATTGGTCGTGTCAGAAGCCGCTTTTCTAGAATTTTTCTTTGACAGATATGACATCTTGTCTGTGCTATCTCTTGATAATTATGACATCAGCAATACCTCTACTTGGCCAGTAATCCAACTTGCAGATTTTCTCATTTCATGGTTGCCAACAATGGCAGCAGAGCCACACAAAAGCTGCGAGCAGGGGCTGGCTGCCCAGAGACTGAGCTGAGGGGCTGCAACGTGTGTGTGAGGAGGAAAGGCTGCGGGCCCTGGGGCTGCTGAGGCTGGAGAAGAGAAGGCTGAGCTCAGGGGCACCTCAGCAATGCTGCTCAGTCCCTTCAGGGTGGGTGTCAGGAGGCTGGGGCCAGGGTTTGGTGTGTGGGGGGCAGTGGCAGGACAAGGGGCAGCGGGCACAGGCTGGCACACAGGCCGTGCCCCTGGCCCAGGAGGAGCAAGGCCTTTGGTGCTGAGCGGAGGGAACCCTGGCCCAGGCTGCCCAGGAAGGGTGTGCAGGCTCCTTCTCAGGAGGTTTCCAACCCCAGCTGGACACGTTCCTGTGCCCCCTGAGCCAGGGGAAGCTGCTTTGGCAGGGGCTGGACTGGATGATCTCAACAGGTCCCTTCCAGCCCCTGCCATTCTGTGTGATTTTGTGTCTAGCACTCTCTCCTCCCCTTCAACACCTCAGCACGTGCTTTAGACACGACAGGCCAGAAATGGGCAGCACTGGTTGAATTGTGGTGACTGAGCTTTATTGCTTAAAGCAAAGCACTTTGCATCCATAAAAGAACACAGAACAAACCCACTTGAGTTCACACAAAGGAGAACTGAGAGCTGCCATTGACAGAAAATGGTTTTCATGTGGTGAACAACAACAGAAAGTCAAACGCACACCAAAGGGAAACAAATCCGAGCGTCAAGCCCGGTGCCTGAACCACTGCAGGGACACAAAAGAAACAGCTGGTGGGTTACGGGTTTGCCACAGAGCACAGGGAGGATGGCACTGAAAGCTCCCTGGGATGGGCTCTGCTCAGGGCTCCCGCTGCACAGTCAGCCACGGGCCCAGAGACAAGATCGTCTCCTCCAGGCCCTGCGCAGCCACTCCCGCAGGCTGGGTCTGGAGGAAGCTGCTTCCTCTGCAGCTCTCTGCAGGGAGAGATGGGTCTGAGCTGCCAGGTTGGACAACGATGAGCTGATGTCACCTGGCAGGTTTTGAAGGGCTGCAACAGAGAGGAACAGAGCTGAGATCAGAGCCTGGGTTCACCCCAGGAACCCCTCCTGCCAGGGCCAACCCCCAGCTCTTCCCAAAGCCCGGAGGGAGCCGGGGCTGGAAGGTGCTGCCCACCGATTCCCCCCGTGCCCCTGACACCTCTCTCTGCTCTCCCTGGCTGGGGCAGGGGCTGCAGCCCCTGCCCAGGGCCTTTCCTCCCCACTGACACCCCCTGCCCTCACTCACCCTCATGGATGACCTGCAGCTGCTCCTCCTGACCCTTCAGGTGCTGCCTGGCGAGCCCTGGAAACACACAGAGAGTCAGAGCTGCCCCATGCCGGCCCCTCCGGCCCGGCCACACGCCCCCCTCCCCTTGGCAGGGCTGAGCCCAGGCTCTCCCCCCAGCACTGGGCACTGGGGGCTGCACAGCCATGGGGCTGGGGCCGAGCTGCGATGGGGCAGGGAAGGACAGGGGCTGCGTCTCACCCAGGAACCCGACGGCCGCCTCTTGTGTGGACTTGCGCCGGCTCCAGAGGCACCACACTCCCTGATGCACGTAGTCACTGGCTCTGCTGCTGCTGCACTTGGAGAGCTGCAGGGGGAGAGGAGACAAAGGGATGGGTTGGTGCCGACTGTGCCCCTGGCTGAGCGGTGTCTGTGCCCAGCGTGGGCTGCAGCAGTGGGCAGGGGCACAGCGTGCCCGGGCTGGGGCTGGGGCTTGGGGCCATCCTTACCAGGCACTTGCCCACCGCCTCTGTCTTCCCGCTCTCCAGCAGCCAGCTGAGCCTCCTCTTCTTGAGGAAGGTGGCAGCTTGCAGCAGGGTGACCCGAGAGGCCTGCAGGGACACAGAGAAGGGAGCTGGTACCGCTGCCCAGGGCGCAGGATCCGTGCCCCTCGCCTGGGCAAAGCTCAGGGCTGTTCCTGGCCACGGGGACGTCCTGTGGGCGCAGATACAGGTCAGAGAGCCTCACCTCTGCCACCGCCTTTCTCTCATCATGCAGGAGGCAGAGCAGTTGGATCAGGCTCTGCTGCACCTCTGCCTTCAGCTGCTTTCTTCCATCTTTGTTGACAAAGTCCATCACGTGTCGGAAGAGCTCAAGGGAGAGCAGCTGCACATGGCTGGTGTCCTGGTGGGAAGGAAGAGGATAAGACCTCAGTCCTGGCTGCTGCAGGCCCACGTGGGCATGGGCCTGAAAACCCACACAGCACAAAGTTTCCTGGCAGCAGCCAGTGCCCGTGGTCACAGAATCTCAAGGGCTGGAAGGACCTGCAAAGCTCATCCAGGGCAACCCCCTGCCAGAGCAGCACCACCTAGAGCAGGGCACACAGAACTCATCATGCTGGGTTTGGGATGTCTCCAGAGAAGGAGCCTCCACAGCCCATCTGGGCAGCCCCTGCCAGTGCTCCCTCACCTCAACAGGGAACAAGTTCTGCCTTGTGTTACTTTGGAACCTCTTCTGTTCCAGTTTGTCCCCATTGCCCCTTATCCTGTCATTGGCCATCCCTGAGCACAGCCTGGCCTCAGCCTCCTCACACCCACCCTTGATGGATTTGTAACATCAATGAGGTCACCCCTCAGTCCAAGCTGCAGAGCCCCAGCTCCCTCAGCCTTTCCTCACAAGGCAGATGCTCCACTCCAGCATCTCTGTGGCCCTGCACTGAACCCTGTCCAGCAGCTCCCTGTCCTGCAACTGAGGGGCCCAGAGCTGGACACACTATTCCAGATGTGGTCTCATGAGGACAGATGGTGGGGGACACAAAGCCTTACGTGTTCAAAAAGTGGCCGGAGCCTCTCAGCCAGCTCCAGAGCGATGGTGCTGCAAAGTGGGCTGTTGGTAGCCTGGAGCATCTTTCTGAGCAGGAGCAGAGTCGTCTCAACCACTTCATCTGCATCTTCCAGTAGCTCCACGAGCTTTCTCTGCAGCATCCACATTCTCTTGGCCTGTGTGGAAAAACGATGCTTGAGGTGAAGCCGTGAAAAGCTGCACAGCCCAAACTGCTGCAGCACTTGGACCCCACGCTGCTGCCTCGGGACCCAGAAGGCAAAGACCCGCCCCAAGGGACTTGAGGAAGCCACTGGGGAGGCAGGAGGGCTGACAGCAGCTGCCTGAGCTCCCAAAGCCCAGCCAAGCCCCAGCTGTGTGTCCCCCAGCTCCCCTCACCCAGCCCCAGGCCCCCAGCACGGCTGCAGCCGCCTGCTCACCATCGCTGGCCTGTCGCAAAGGCTGAGGAGGCCTCCGAGCACCAGGCACCGCATTGCGCTGCTCTCGCTCCCCAGGTACCTCAGGGCCAGCTGCAGGAAGCGTTCATCCAATGCCTCCACTTCAGGGCAGGGCAGGAGCTGAAACAGCCAGCAGTGATGAGGGTGCCCAGCTCTGACCGGTCTCCCCCCGCACCTCAGCCCAGCTGTCAGTCTCACCTCGACCAGGAACACCATGGCAGGGAGCTCCCAGTACGGCTCCTCTCTGTCCAGCAACTTCAGCAGGCACAGAGCCATTTCATAAGTCACTGTACTCGAGATCTTGCGCATCTCTCTGGAGAGAAGGGGCAGGAAGACACCAGTAACCATGAGCAGAGTGGGCAAATCGCTCCCAGGACTGACTCCCCAGGGCTGGTCTTTTTTAATCCGGGGATTACGGGGGGTGCTCCATCTGCAGGGGGGAAAAGGGAGGGGAGCAGGGAGAGAGGGGCTCTCACCTGGCCAGTGACCACATGGCATGGTGCTGGAACTCAGCATGGAGAAGAAATTCCCAGCCACACTTCTGCTGAAATTTCAACACCACGTCCTCATGGCCCAGGCGGCACAGCAGCTCTTGCACAGTGTGCAGCACAAACCTGTGTGCAGAGCAAAGCCCAGGTCACACTGGGAGCCCTGGACACGGCTCCAGGGCCGCAGCAGGGATGGGAGGACTGGCGTGGGGCACCTGCTGGGGCTGGGGGGATTGTGGTCTTCCTGCTGGCATCCCTGCCAGAAGGCATCGACCTCCTCGGGCAGCTCCTCCGTGCAGGAGAAAATCTGGAAGACCAGAACCAGGAAGGTGGCTGGAAAATACAGCGACAAACTTGGTGGGCACTCGGGCATCTGCAGGATCTCGTGCAGCACTGTGGTTGCCTGCAGGAAAGGAAACACCCCGAGACAGAGCTCAGTGCTGAGATGTCCCCGTGGCAGGGCCTGAGCCTGGGGGTGAGCTGAGGGGCGGGACAGAAACTCACAGCCAGGGCACAGATGTGGATGCTGTCCCCGTTGGACGTGGATGTTGTGTGCAGGGGCCAGTCCTCCAGCACGCAGAGCAGCTCCCACAGCACCTTATCTGTTGTTTGGCTGGTGGAGATCATCTGCTTCCAGATGGCTGCAGCAGCTCTGCAGGCACAGAGATCAGAGTCAGAAGGGGCTTGGCCACAGCACCATGGCCTGGGCAGCCGTGGGGGCTGGGGCTGGCTGCTAGCCCTGCCTCTGCCCGCTGCCCCCAGCGAGGGGCAGGGAGGGAGCAGGGCAGGGGGCCAATGCAGGGGCCAGAGGGTCCTGAAAAGCCCTGTCTGCCTGGCAGCTCCACGGGCCGGGCTCTACAGCTGCTGAGCCCGGGGCTGTCAGGGCCCAGTTACCTGTCACACGACGGGACACAGCGCAGGAGGGTCAGCACCATATCATGGGGGTCATGCAAGACCATCTTCAGAAGACACTTGTACACTTGCTCAGCAGACACGTGGCTGGGCCTCTCCTCTCCTGTCAGGTCCCTGCCTGGAAGGGGCAAAGAGCGAGCTGAGGCAGAGCTGAGGGGAACACAGCCAAGCCCTGCGCTCCCCGGGCAGGGCCAGCCCCGGCACAGGGCTGCTGGGGACGCTGACCCGCGTGTCTCTGGCTGCAGTCTGGGGGTGTCCAGGGGATGGAGCCCAGCCATGGGGAACAGTCCCAGCCCCTCTCTCCCTGGGGATGCCCAGCGGGGCTGGGACAGGGCGCAGGCGGCTCGAGCGCCTGGATCTCCTGCAGCTCATCGGGCTGCCCTGCTGCAGCAGCCCCAGAGGCTTTCTCCTGCTCTTGCTCCTCTCCCTGCCAGGCCAGCCTGGGCACGCTGGGGGGTCTCTCCTCCATCCTGATGAGGCCTGGCCTTGAGGGCTGGGGAGACATGGGTCCGGAACAACGAGGGGTCTGCACAGGGCTCCTGACAGCCGCGCTCTGTCCCGTCCTGTCCCGGCGCCTCCTCCGGGCGCTGTGGGGTGGCCATGGCAGCGCCAGCGCTACATCATGCCCGGGAGCCAAGGGCTCTGTGACATCGTTGTGACGTGTTGCCATGGCCCCTGGGGCCCCATTTCCCCCTCACATCGGGCCCAGCCCCGAAGCAGCTCCCTGGGCCGGCGCCTCGGAGCCCTCCACGGCCCAGCAACAGCTCCCAGGCAGCAGAGGAACGGCGGGTCACGGCTGGGGGAGGCTTTGGGGGCAGCTCCAGGGACAGGTTTCTCAGGCAGCCCCACGCTTTGGGCATCTCCAAGTGCCGTCTCACAATCCAGGCCTATGCCACAGGCAGTCTTTTCAGTTGTGTCAGAAAAATCCCCTGGTGTTTCCCAAACTAATGTCCAGGGAAATGTGAAAAGGAACTTCCAAAAGATGACAGCGAGAACTCAGGAACTTCCTCCCGTTCCCTTGGAGATGAAGAGGGGCTTTCACAGCCCTGCAGCAGCCTCAAGTGAAAACAGGCCTCTGCCACTGAGAAACCAGCCATATGGCAGTTCTGATGGTGCCTTTCATCGGTCACTCCAGTCACACAGCTCTACAGTTCCTTTGCTTCACAGAGCTGAATCCTAGAACAATCCTTGTTGTTTCTTACTCCCCATCCCTCTGCTAAGCAGGAACAGTTGGCTCTCCTGCTCCTCTGCCCATTGCGCCCAAATACCCAAATTGCTTGGATGGGTTGGAAGACTTAAACCTGAACTTTACACTTCCTGTGCTTTAAAAATCCCATCTGTGGTCAGAGCACATTGTTGTGCAGAGTAGAAATGCTCTTCTGCTGAGGGCCCCCAGGCACAGAGGCAGCACTGGACAGTTGTCCCTGTGAGAAGCTTTTGCTACTGGCAATGATCAAGTGCAGGGAATTCGACCTGCACTGGCCCTGAAGGGATTCCCTTCAGACAGGCACATAGCATTTTCAGTTCCACCTCCCACAGAACACTCTTCTGTTCAGCACACAGAACCTGCATTTTAGGTTTCCTTCATATACAGCACAATCAAGTTTGATTCTGCTTGCTTTGCACTGTGCCCTTTCTTCTGCAAGCTGGGTGGCAGCTGTCCTGTGCAGTGACCACTGAGCACTGGAAAACCACCTCTTACAGCCTAGATTTCCTTCTGATGAAGTTTATCTCTCTGGGGCAAGGGAGACAGGCCTTGGCACACTTCAGAGACTCCAAGACTTTGGACACTGTTGTGTCTAAAGGAACTTTAATTATTCATGTGCACATTTAGGGTGCAAAATGGTGGTGCTGGTGTTTTTGTTTCCTGGGCATCCCAAGGGCCAGGTGGAGATGTGGAGCCAGCTGCACTCAAAATGTCCCTTGAAACAGCCTCCTTCCTGTCACAGTTCAGCAGGCCACTTGTGCAGCCTCAGTGACTCGTCCACACAAGCAGACCAGGTGAGACAGGTCAGGCTTTCCACCAGGAAAACAGTCTACAGGGGCAAGAACGTGCCCAAAGAGGAAACACAATTCATGAGGAGCAAAGCTGATACAGAGCAATGGTCGCCTTTGTCTCAGCCCAAAAAGGGGCCAAGGCTGGAAAGTCACTTTCACCTCAGCACTGGCCTCCCTGCAAGACCTTCAGAAACTTGTTCACACTGTAAGGTACCAAACATCAGAGCTCAGCAGCAGCTGCCCACCTGTTTGCTTTCCTTCAGCCTCTGCAGACAAGACCTTGGTCAAGAGCACCGAGGGACAGCAGAGCAGCTTCTGGCACTGACCTGTGCCTGGGGGGTGACCCTTGAGACCTGGGAGAAGAGATTGAGCTGAGGGCACTTGACAGAGGAAGATGTAACCATAAGCTCTTCCTGCTCGTCGAGGTGTCACTGAGCTCTTGTTCCTTTTCCTCAGAACACCACGAAGACCATTTAGACCAAGAGCCAGGGAAACTGTCCCATCTGTCAGTCAAGTCCTAGGTCCCAGGCTTGCAAATTCGAGCTGTGTGAGCAGCAAGAGCACTCTGCAATGTCCTGGGGCATCCCTGAGCTCAGGAGCTTCTCACCACACTCCATCCCACCTGAGGCCAATCAACAGCTGTGGCACTTCATGTGATGGGAGCGAGTGGAAATGGACCTGCCCTTCCTGTGCTGTTCCAACAACGCAGCAGCTGCTCTGTCTGGGCACAGCAGCTTTCCCCTGTCAGTAACTTCTTCCCTTTGCAGTACTATGATGTCAGCAGCTGAAAGCCACTTTGACATAAACATATGGGGAGGAAAAACCCAAAGCTAGCTGGGGAGGAAAAAAGCTGGAGAGAGAGAGCTTTGAGTGAACTGATTTTTCTGTGTTTGGGTGTTTTTCAGACTCCTTGCTCTAGAAGTTCATGTAGCCGCTGCAAGCCAAGGACAGATCCTGCCACTCGCAGTCCTCACCTCAGTGCCTTTGTCATTCCCTGTCCCTGCATGGAATGGCAGATAATAAAGAACTGAATCCCTGAGTCAGCTGAGTTCAGTTTAGTTAAAATGCCAATGAATTCAAGCCTGGCAAATGAGAGACCCTGCGTTGCACTTCAGATCTTGCTGCTTGGTTCTTTTTACACCAGGCCTTTGTAAAAGGGACCATTTGGTACAGAAGGGTGAGGTGAGACCCAGAACGTGAACGGTTTTGCTGAGGCATCTGACTTATAACCACCATGAGTCTGAGGCCTGTCGGCCTGAACTCGAGGTTGGGGAACAAAGAGGACAACCAAGGCTTCAGGCCCAGGCAAAATGGCTCCGGCCAGCTGCCCCCTGCTCACCATTGTGGGTTCGTGGCACAGGGCGCTGAGGGCTCTGAGCACCAGGCACCACATCACGCTGCTCTCGCTCCCCAGGGACCTCGGTTCCAGCTGCAGGGCACGTTCATCACAGGGCTCATGTCAGGGCAGGTCAGGAGCTGAAACACACCCAGCACTCACCCTCTGCCCCAGTGACTGCTCTCCTCCCCATCTCCTCCCAGCAACCAGGCTCACCTGGACCAGGAACACCATGGTGGGGAGCTCCCAGCAAGGCTGCTCCCTGCTCAGCAGATTCACCAGGCAGTGAAGCAGTTTGTAACGGGAGCCCCTTGTAACATCTCTCTGGCAGGGGGTAGGGGGAAAAAGGGCACCGATAACCCCAAGCAAGGTGGGCAAGGCCCTGGACTGACCAGCTGGGGGCTGGACTTCTCAGGACAAAGGTAGTGCCCAAGACCAGCAAAAAATACCCTTCCTGCCCCAAAGCCTCCTGACGACACTCTTCTGCCCACGGGCCAGGCATCCCCCCGGCTCTGTCTCTGGCCCTCGCTGCATCCTGCCTGGCCCTGGGACAGACGCCCCGTCCTGAGCCCTCAGCCCAGGCCCCACGGGAGGGGACGCTGGTGCTTTGGGGGGTGTCTGCTCCCGGGCACCCGCCTCTGCCAGGCTTCTCCAACCTGCTGGGCCAGCCCTTGGGGACGAGCCCCTGTCACCCAGCACCAAGGGCATTGGTGGGGGCGTCCAGTTTGCAGGGGACAGACGTTGGAGGGAGCAGAGAGAAGGGGGCTGTCAGCTGGCCAGCAGCCCCATGGCGCTGTGCCGGGTCTCAGGGTTGAGCAGCGCTTCCCTCCTGCCCCTGCACACAGCCTGCGCCTGAGGCCCAGCAGCCCCATGCTGAGGGTCCCACCCGCCTGCTGCGGCCACAGGAGCCCTCAGGCCCCGACAGCGGCTGCCCAGAGGGGAGCCAGAGCCCCGCACAGCCAATGGCAGCGCAGCAGGCGGGCACAGCCCTGATGGACGTGTGAGCAGCGGCCAATCAGAGGCGACGGCGCCTCAGGGCGGGCGGGACCAGGCAGGGCAGTGACAGCCCCGCAGCCAATCAGAGGAGGCGGCGCCTCAGGGAGGGCGGGACCAGGCAGGGCAGTGACAGCCAGGCAGCCAATCAGAGGCGGCATCACCTCAGTGAGGACGGGACCAGGCAGGGCGGTGACAGCCCCGCAGCCAATCAGAGGCGGCAGCGCCTCAGGGCGGGCTCTGGCCCCTCCCGCCCTGTGCTGCAAAGCCCCTGAGCCACAGGCAGAGGCAGAGGCAGGGCCAGAGAGACGGGAGCTGCTGGACACAGGCCCCGAGGGGCCGAGTGCTGAGGGGCCGGCACATGGCTGTGGGCAGCAGAGGCTGCGGCCCTGCAGAGGAGAAGGCTGAGCTCAGGGGCCCTTCTCAGCGCTGAGGGCTCCCTGCAGGGCGGGGGGTGAGAGGCTGGGGCCGGTGTGTGCTGTGTGGTGGGCAGGGACGGGACACGGGGTGCCGGGCACACGCTGACACAGGGGCGGCCACCCAAGGCCCTCCCTGGGTACCCCCAGGCACTGCCCATGTGCAGCCTGGGGTGTGAGGGGACGCGGCACGCAGCGGCCGCACGGGCACAGAGACACACAAGGGCAGCATCTGCCCGGCTCCTGCTTGTGCCCTCCAAGGGGAGGCCTTGGCAGCTCAAAAGGAGGGGGTTTACCCAACAAGGTGTGTTAGAAAGCTAAAACGAGGCTTTGGATGCTGATAACTGCGGTTGAGACTGGAGAATGAGGGACTGAAAGCTGAAAAGGAACAGGTGAAAGCTAAAAAGAACTTGGGCCACAAAGTGAGACTTTGGAATATAAACCTGGAGGACTGTGCTCCAAGCAATAAGGTTAGAAAAGGCAAAAAGGAGGCTTTGGAAGCTAAACATGAGCATCTGGGCCACAAAACGAGCCTTTTGAGGTTTAAATTGAGTGTTTAGAAGCAAAGAAATGAGGGTTTGAGCACAAAAATGAGACTTTGAAAAGAAAGGTGATGGTTTGGACCTAGAAGAGGATGATTTGAAATCTAATCCCAAGGTTTGGAAGGTGAAAACTGGGCTTTGGGAGAAAATTAGGGTTTGGGTCACCAAGTGAGGTTTGAAAGAATTACATGGGGGCTTAGGCCTCAAAATAAGGCATTGGAAGCTAAAAAGGAGGGTTTGGGCCCCCAGAGGAGGGTTTGGAAGCAAAAACTCTTCCTTTGGATGGTGAAAATGAGGATTTTTTCCCAAAAGTACCACTTTGGAAGCTAAAAATGAGGGTTTGGATGCAAACCAGGAGGTCTTGGCTCTAGAGCGAGGACTGAGGCAGCCAAGTTCTACCTTCCCAGCCCTTTAGGTGTGGGAGCTGCCCTCAGTCGTGTGCAGTTGGTCTGCTCAGCCCAGATGAACAAATGCAGGGTGCAGGCCAGAGAAATGGGGTGGGCACTGAGGCACACAAGGAAGAACCCAGTCGCAGCTTTCCTACCTCTGTCATACAACCATGGAATTGTTGTGGTTGGAAAAGGCCTCTCAGATGATGGAGTCCAAGCCCTCACCTCACACTGCCAGGCCCATCGCTGAACCACATCCCTCAGCGCTTCATCTGCACGACTTGTGAATATCTCCAGGGGTGGGGACTGCACCAGCTCCCTGGGCAGCCCATCCCAGTGCTTCACAACCCTCTGAGTGACAAACTTCTTCCTGATGTCCAACCTGAACCTGCCCTGGTGTAGCTTAAACCCGTTTCCTCATGTTCTGTTATTGGGTACTGGAGAGAAGAGCTCGACCCCCAGCTCACTACAACCCCCTTCAGGCAGCTGTAGAGAGTGATCCTGTCTCCTCTCAGCCTCCTCTAGGCTCAACATCCCCAGCTCACTGAGCCTCTCCTCATCAGACCTGTTCTCATGACCCTTCCCCAGCTTCGCTGGGACTCTGACACCCAGCTGAACCCACGGTGCAGTTGATGGCAGCAACAGGTTCCCCAGGTGCTGGTGGGCTGCTGGGGATGGACACAGCGTCTGCCAAAGCTCGTGCAGATGTTGAGGCTGCGAATAGTGCAGCAGGAGATGAGAGAAGCGACTGTGCAGGGGGATTTCTGAGCTTCCCCAGCCAGGCCTTGGCACAACCAGCTCTGAGCCAGAGGCATCCCTCTGCAGAGAGTTGCAACCGTCGACTGCTCCCAAGAGTCAGAGGCAGCCTGAGCTGGAACCTTCCCTGACTGATTCACGATGGTGTCTTCCCTAACAGCCCCCTTTCTTAAGCCATTTTTACAGTCTCTTTCCCTTCAAAGTGGGGCTGGAGTGACTCTGGTCACACAGACCTTCATTTGGATTGCTGTGTAATGCTCTCACTTTGCTTTTAAAGGTGTGGGGTGAGGAGAATGCAGAGCACATGCTCAGTGAGGGCTAGTGGCACCTTGGAGCTGTGTGGGCTTTGGGATGGAGCTGTGTTTCGGTGTTATAATCAGAGTCTAATGAGCAAAGTTCACCCAAACCCAGCATTTTTTAAGACAATGACAGGCTGTTGGCCCAGGTGTCAAATGAATTGCAGATGTTACAGAAGCCTCAGAGCACAGAAGCGTCATTCAGCCAGAAATCTGCAAGAACACATTTGTAAGTGTTTGGTATCTGAAATACTGGAGTTAGGAACTTGTTCCCTTGTGGCAGTACAAGCTTCAGGACATTGCTGATCTTGGAGAACCACAAGAAGCCGTCACTGCAGCACATCTCACTCCTGTTGTTATCTGGCAAGAGCAGAACTTATCCTGGACCAATCAGAGTGAGAGAAGTGAATCAGCAACTGCTCAAGCCTGTCCTGATGTCTGGACAAACACCAGGAAGCCAAAGGTGAAGAATACACTGTGAGGAAGACTCAGACCTTCATCTTCAATGGCCCCTGAGGCCCAGTGAAGGAGGCGTGAGGGAGCTGTGACCTGGGCAGACTGAGGCAGGACAATGGGGGGAACTCATGAAGAAGTGCAATGAACATGCAGATCTAGTCTGGGGCATGTGGAAAGTTTTGCTCTAAGCAGGGCACACACTTGGTGGAGCCATCCCCTGTGTGCCCAGCGCTGCCAGAAACACCTGCTTGACAGTCACATTGGCTGCTGAGTCCTGGTTGGCACTTTCCTGGCATCACAAACATGCAGCTTGTGAGTTCCACAGTACCCTGCAGCTCCCTTCTTCTGCAAGAGCTCACAGGGCTGCCCACAGAGTCTCCGCTCTGTCCCAACCTCCGTGCTGGTGTCCCAGGGAGCCACTGTGGAGCGGATTTCTTGCTCCCCAGCTGCCTCCTCCCTGCAGCCCTTCTGTGATTCCAGAGGCCATCCCAGGGGAGGGGCAGCGCTGTGGCCGTCGCCAAGGGAGACAGAGAACGTTGGGCGCTGCTGATGTCAGGGACTGTTCCAGACCCCACCCGGCGTTTGTGACCTCACCTGGCCAGGGACTATAAAGCCTCCCAGCGGGACAGCCAGAGCCAGAGCCTCCCAGCAGGACAGTTAAGCTGCCCTTGGGACAACTTGGCTCCTTCCCTTGTTACTTGCCTTCGTGATTTCTTCCAGACATTTCTCCGTTACTGCTCACTTCTCCTCAACTTCCATCCTCTTCCAAAGGTAAGGATGACCCAAACTCTCAGGACAGGGAAGAGGATGTAGACAGGGATGACAGGAGAGGCTGCTCTGCACCTCCCAGTCCATTTCCAGGCTGAGGTCTTCCACCTGCAGAGCCTGGCAAAGGCTATGGGTAGTGTTGCTGTCTGGTGATTCTTCGGTTGGCCTCAAGATGAGGCTTTGGAAGCTAAAAGCAATGCTTTGGGCCCAAACATGAGGGTTTAGAGCACAGAGCTGGTAGAGCAGAGCTGTGAATGGAAGGAGCAGCCGGAAACCTGCTCCTAGCAATAGCTCAAGCTATTCCTGTTCCCTTGCCTGGGACTACAGCTTGGCTGCAGCTTGTGGTTTTGGTGTGGTGCTTTAGCCCTGGCTGGGTTCCAGGTGCCCACCAAGTCGCTCTATCCTTCCCCCTCCTCAGCTGGACAGGGGAGAAAATAAAACAAGAGGTTTGTGAGGCAAGGTAAGCACAGGGAGATCCCTCAGCAATTAATGTCTGGGGCAAAACAGACTCAGCGTGGGGAGAAAAGGTTTGATTTATTAATGAATCATTCAAACTGAGCAGAGAGAGGAGATCTCCTCCTCTGGAGGTCTTCAAAACCCACCTGGACATGTTCATACAATCATAGAATCACAGAATGGTGGGGGCTTGAAGGGACCTTTAGAGACCACGGAGTGCAACCCCACTGCTTTGACAGCCAGTGTGTGTCTGTGGGAAATGTTCCACAACCAGTGTGTGAGTGTGTGTGCAAAGGTTTTATCCTTGACCCTTTAATGATTCCAGAGGCCATCCCAGGGGAGGGGCAGCGTTGTGGCCATCACCAAGGGAGACAGAGAACGTTGGGTTGTGCTGGTGTCACACAGGGGCTCTTCCAGACCCCACCCGGCGTTTGTGACCTCACCTGGCCAGAGTCTATAAAGCCTCCCAGTGGGACAGCCAGAGCCAGTTGGGCTGAGCTGTCCTCAGGAGGACTCAGCTCCTTCTTTGGCTACTTGCCTTCCTGATTGCTTCCAGCCATTTCTCATTTGCTGACCACTTCTCCTCAACTTCCATCCTCTTCCAAAGGTAAGGATGCCCTAAACTCTCAGGACAGAGAAGAGGATGCAGACAGGGCTGACAGGAGAGGCTGCTCTGCACCTCCCAGTCCATTTCCATGCTGAGCTCTTCCACCTCCAGAGCCTGCCCAAGGCTATGGGTAGTGTTGCTGTTTGGTGATTCTTCTGTTTGTACCAAAATGAGGCTTTGGAAGCTAAAAGGAATGGTTTGGGCCCAAACATGAGGGTTGAGAGCGCAGAGCAATAGCTACAGCTATTTCTGTTCCCTTGCCTGGGAGTACATAACCATGCTGTCTGTTTCTTCTGCTAGATCCTGCTGAGCTCTGTGCAATGGCTCTTCGCTTCGCCAGCGTGATCCCCTACGTTGTGCCTGGAGCGCTGGCACTGCTGGGCTGCTGGTGGCTCTACTCCTACTGCAAAGAGCAGGCCAGAGATGGTGCTGAAGAGGCAGCAGCTGCTGAGGAAGCGCAGCAGACAGGAGGGACAGAGGAAGAGTCCTGGCCTCAAGGGGAAGCTTGTGTCGCTCAGGAGCTGCCTTTGTCAGCAGCAGAGGAATGGCCAGAGATCAACCTTTGGGATGTGTCAGCACCAACAGCTGAGCCCAGCACTGCTGAGGGTGACACGGCAGGAGCAGAGACAGGAGGATGTGCAGAGGAGAGCGGTGTGCCTGCTGCTGTTTCTGTCCCTGTGCAGAGCACAGCGTGTCCCAGCAGCGCTGCAGCCAGCCCCGCACAGGGCTCAGGCTCAGGCACCGACGCAGAGCAGCGGCCGGCAGCAGCGCCGGCAGCACCAGGAGCCGGGCAGGAGCTGAGCAGTGCCCAGAGCACTCCTGAGGAAGCGGCCACAGGCACTGAGGAAGCACAGGAGGAACAAGGGATAGAGGAGGAATCCCGGCCCGAAGCAGCAGCCACCGTCCCTGCTGACTGTTGTGCGCTCCTGCTTCCTGAGAGCACAGTGTCCCAGGCAGGGCTGAGGCTGAGCTGCCAACCTAGCCCCGCAGCTCACAGCAGCGCCGGCAGCGCCACAAGCGTGTGCAGGACCCCGCTGGAGCCGAGCAGTGCCCAGAGCGCCGCTGCGCTGCCGCCATCCCCGCAGGCAGAGCCCCGGGCTGAGGAAGCGCTGCCGGGTGCCGCGTGGGATGTGTCCGCTGGGCTCTGCTGGGCTGAAGCCGTCCCAGATGATGCCCCTCTGCAGGCGGCCGGCGCTGCTGTCCCTGAGTGGGCGCTGGCGGAGGCGGCGGCAGCGACTGAGCACACGGCTGCCAGCAGGGATGCTGCGGGGCTGCTGGCGGCGGGCAGCGACGCACTTGGCACGGCAGGTAAGGGCTGTGCCGGGCTGCTCAGCACCTTGCTGGGCTGTGCCGGGACACAAACGGCTGCTGCTCCACTTGGGGCATCTTCCCCTCAGCACTGGGCTCTGCTCTGGCTTTCTGGGCTGCTGCTGAGAGGAAGCTGTGAGGCAGGTTGCTGAGGTGCTGCTGGAGGAAGCAGGCAGGTGCTCTGAGGGATTGGGATCACCTCAGGGTGCTGCAGAGCAATTCCCCTGAAGCCTTTTGGCTCGCAAGGGTGGGTGCATGGAGTGAAATCCCAACAAGAAGGCACAGTCCCGGAGTTGCTCCAGGGTCTCAGTGTTGCTTTTGCCTTCTAGATCCTAAATGGTGTGTGCCTGACAGAACACAAAGCTGTCTGAGCACACGGGAACCCCTGTGACCTTGGGATATGACCTATGGATATGACAATCCTTGAGAGGAGCCTGTGCTGCCAACAGCCCTTAAGGCCAGGAAGCCCATAAGGGTGTGTTTTGCCATTGCTACAAAGCAGCTGAACCGCTGCTTGAGGCAAGACACAGGGAGGGAGTTTGCTACAACTAAGGACTAAACCCAAAGAACATTTCCACCAGTGAGAGTAACCCCAGGAGGAGAATGGTTTTGCCTTGTTCCTGCTGGTGGGACAAGAAGGCCCAAGAGGGTGTTGTGGAGCCTGGTGATGCTAAGGCTGAAAGTTCTGCACTGAGACAGCTGAGGGGTAGGGACAGGGCACAGAGCAGGTAAAGTTGGCAATGTGGCTCTGTTGGGTAAGGGGTCCTTCTTCAATCTCAGCCCTCCAGTCACTGTGCACCCCTGACAAGAGGCAGGAGCGTTGTGTTGACTTTGGCTTAGCTCTCATTCAGCTGGGAACTTGGACTTCTTGCAGTGTCTTGTCTCTGCTGCTGGGTAAGGGCTCAGTGTGTGGGAATGTGCAGCAAGTGCTCAGGGTCACCTGTCTACAAAAGGATCTGTTTTCCTGGCCTGGTGTGTGGGAGCTGCATTGTGTGGGCTGTCTGAATGCTGACCTGTGTGCCTGTCTTGCAGATTTAAATGGCACTGACACGGGCTTGGTGGAACCTGCCTGTCCCGTGAGGAAGACAGGGCCTGGCAGGAAGTCTCCCCCAAGAAGAAAATCCCGGCAGCCCGAGGTCATTGTCTGGGCAATAGATGTGCCAAAGGTAAGGAGCTGCTGTCCTGCTCGTGCCTCCTGCCCTGCCCTACACAGCCATCTTCTACTTCTCCCACTCTGGTACCTTCCCAGTGCCACTCAAGGACATCAACCACCAGTCAACAAGGGTTTCAGCATTTGGCTCCCAAGAGGAGCCAGCAGCAATGAAGAACCAGAGCACAGCTGTAAACAAGGGGCATGTTGGGGCTGTGCCCAGGGTGACAGTGGGTGCTGGAGTCCTCCATCACCTTCCACCCTGATCTGTCAGTGTGATGCTTTGAAAGCCTTCAGAAGGCTTTGAGGGTCCAGAGTCCCTGAGGGCAGGGGATGAGTTGCTTTCTTCCCCTCTGTAGGAGGGTCACGTTCCAACTGCCCGTCCAAACCCACCCACAGAATGAGCTGCAGGAACCGGGAACAGTGGGAAGCCCCTGGGAAAAGTGGTGGTGGATCTACAGTTCTGACTCTTGCTTTCTTGTCCCTTTCATCAAGGCAATAGTGAGAAAAATGACTGCCAAACAAGGACAATTTATTAAAGACTTGATGAGAGAGTCTGGGGCCAAAGTTTCTGTCTCAGAGCTCCGAGGTGGCCTGGACTCCGCAGTCTGTCACATCAAAGGTAAGAGGAGTGTCTCTTTGTTGGGGGTCCAGGATGCAGCTCGGGGGCCTTAATTAGACAGGCAAGGGACTGAAATGGATTCAGTGGCTTGATGAGGCCAGTGCTGTTAGCAAAGTGTTCTGCTTGGTGCTGTTCCAGCAGAGGGATGTGGCAAGGGGCCTGTGTCTGGGCACGTGAAGCCTGTGCTCTGGGGCTGCATTTGAACAGCTCTGGCTGCTGGAGCTGCACCAATCCCTTTGGCAGGGTCCCTTAGGGCTTGCAGGAGCAGCTGTGGGATGTGTATCAGCACAGGTAGTCTGGGCTGGGAAGGGTGTTGGAGGAATTGTGGCTGAAAAGTGTCTGCCAGCGAGATGGGTTCACGCTGGAGGCCAAAGCTGTTGGAGCTGGAGCCTGGGGGTGTGAGCTGCTCACATTGGTTCCATATCGGCTTCTGTGGCCAGTCTGTTCCCAATGAACGTGTTGATGCAGCGCAGGAGGCTTCTGGCAGCTGGGTTGCTTCCCATGGCAGGGCTGGAGGTGTCCTCAGCCTCCCTGTGCTGCTGCCCTTGACTGTGGATTTTGTCTTCCAGGCTTCCCAGAGCAAGTTGACAGAGCGCTGAGCCTGATTGGCAGCAGGTTCCAGCACCTGTGTCTGGACAACATCTACTGACCTGCTCTGGGCTGGGACGGGCTTCACTTCCAGCAGAGTTCTAGGAGAACTGTTTCTCCTTCCCTTGTCTCTTGTTGTTGTTTATTCCCTTTGTCTATCCTCTCATTTATGGCTATACCTGTTGTCATTTTCACTTCTTTTGTGTTATTAAACTGTTCTGATTGCAACCTCTGGGAGCTTTTGGGTGTTTTCCCTTGTGTCTGGTTCCAGCAGTGAGCCAGCAGCCTCCTGGCTCTTTGTCCCCGGCTGAGCAGAACCAGGACATCTATCCCGTCCCTCCCCCTGCTCCAGTGACAAATCCTTCTGTCCTTAGGACTGCAAAGTCCCAGCTGCCTCCATCACTCTCTGCAGAGAAAAGCAAGAGGAGAAAGTCTTGCCAAGCCCAGCTGTAGTTTCTCTTGGCTGTATCCTACAACTTTGTCCATGTGCTGCAAACTAAAGCCCAACATTGGACAAGAAAAACACTGACAACAAGGGAAACTTGACAGAAGCTTTTGGCTCCCAATTGTCCTGTGTAGGGAGCCCTGGTTTGGGGCTGTCCTGGTTGGGGCTGGGTTGGTGCACCCCATCCTGATGTCATGCCCAGGAGAGAGGTGAGGAGCTGCCAGAGGGGCACGTTGAGTCCTGTCCTTGTGTGAGCTGACACGGGCAGCACGCAGGAACAGCCACAGAGCCACAGATCAACTGCCAAGAGTCAAGTTCCTTGTGCTGTTTGAGCCTGGCTGGATACAAGCTTCCCACCA
This sequence comes from Colius striatus, assembly GCF_028858725.1. Lineage (NCBI taxonomy): Eukaryota > Metazoa > Chordata > Aves > Coliiformes > Coliidae > Colius > Colius striatus. Next base: position 1,501,396 of record NC_084786.1, read on the forward strand.
CACCGCTCTATCACCCACTTCCTCAGGATCCAGGAAGGGGAGAGTGACGTTGGGTTAAAAGATCCAGAGCTTTGGCAGTTTTATCAGTAATAATTTCTATAAGCACTTGCAATCCAATTGTGGTTCCAATTATAACCTGGTTCTGTTGCCCTGGCTATTGGTTCACTGGGATTCCAAGTGGCAGGCCCATCATGTTCAGTTTTTCTAGAAACTTCTAAACCAGACAGGATTAGCAAGACCTATCAGCCCCTTCCAAGGCTGTCAATGGTGGCTGACTTGTTCTCTCAGAGTAACCACGTCCTGTACCGTAACTGCAGGGGCACGGGGGAGCTTGATTCAATTCTCTGTCATCTCCAGTCATTCTCCAAGTGCCTTCTGCTTCTCAGAGAGTGCACAATGGGGTTGTTAAACTGCAGCTGTTCTGTCTCTAATGATTCCCACTGTGAAGTGCCCGAATGCCAAAGCTGAGAGGCGTTTTCCTCCAAGAGCAAAATGACAATGCAAACCTCTTTGGCGTGAAAAAACAAAGGAGATTTCATCCTCCGTGGGAAACCTCCCCTGGAACAAGTTCCTGGCGGGCCCTGCGAGCCCGTGGGTAGACAGGAGCCCAGGCCAGAGCAGGTTGGCTTGTTTTGTGGACATGGGGCTAAAGCACCACCAGACCTTTGAAGCCCACGGAGTCCCGGCCCTCCCCTCACCCTGCGCAGCCCAGCACTAACCCACGGCCCCCAGCTCCTCAGCTCCAGGGCTGGGCCATGGCTGCGGGGCTGGGGACTCCCCCCGTCCCCGGGCAGCCCGGCACAGGGACTCACGGCCCACGCTGGGGACAAACGGCTCCGTGCCGCCTCGCAGCGCCAGCAGGGCTGCTGTGCTCCCCTCAGCGGGCTCTGCCCCGGGCACAGAGGGGCACAGAAGGGTGGCCACGAGCAGGGGCGGGACGGCGGCCTCCTGGCTGCCTCCCACCGCCCTGGGGCTGTCACTGCCACAGCAGCCTCTGGGACCGTGCTGAGCGGCTGCTGCTGGCACAGCTCAGGTGCCCGTGTTGGCGTTCGCCCGCCCTGACAATACTTGTTGCACTCGGGTTCCTTTTGCTTAGGGCTCGCTGCTCTTCAGCACCTCGCGGGTTTGTTTCGCGGGCACTCGGCTGTGCGAGGCTTGCCCTCAGTGCCCAGGGCTCCGGCAGGGCCTGTATCTCAGGGGGTGCTTTTAGCGAGCGGCGGCACGCGGCTCCTTCCCCTCAGCGGCCACGAGCAGGGGCAGCGCCCGTCGCTCCGGCACCGCGGCACCGTTCCAGTCGGGCGCCGTGCCGGGCGGCCCCGGGGCCGCGGCGGCGGCGGGTCGAGTCGGGCGCCGCTCGGGGCGGCCCCGTCGCCGCGGTAACGGGGCCCTTCCGTGCGGGCGGCGCCGGGGCCGAGCGCGGCTCGGCGGCTGCCGGATCCTCGCCGGGATTCCCCTCCCGGAGCCACGGCGCCGCCGCCTTGGGGGCCTCTGGCACAAGGGATCGCCGTGCCGACCGGCGGCTCGGGGAGAACGCGGCGTGCGGCGCTGCTCTGGAGGCCGGGACGGGCGGCTGGAGTCGGGCCGTGCCGGTGAGCGCAGGCTCGGCTCAGGGGCTGCGGCTCGCCGCGGCTGCTCCGGCTTCTCGGCTGCTGCCAGCCGCCGCCCTGGAGCTTGTCTGTGCTTCCCTCCCTGTGGCAGGTGCAGGGAAGCGGGCTGAAGGCAGCCGGTAACGCTGAGCGGTCTGTGCAGCTTCACAGACGGTGGGGTTGTGTTTCCAGGTGTTCGCACTCGTGTGCTGTCACTCGGGAGCCGTCACACAGAGCTTTGCCCAGGCCTCTGGCAGAGAGGAAAGTGGGGTGCGGATCACGCCGCGGTGGCTTTGGCTGCCCCTCAGTTATTGCAACAAGCTGAACTCTCACGTCACCTTTTCCACCAAAACAGACGAGCCTTACAAAAACAATTCCAGTTACCCACAGCACGAGCTCCTGACGTCATCTGAGCTCGTCCCAGTCGTCAGTCTCTCCCCCAGTGCCTCAAATGGGAGCCAGTCCTCGTGGCACCTCTCCCTAACAGATTTGGCAACCAGATGTAACTCACGGCACTGAACTGGGTCGTTTTGGTGCATGTCGCCATAGACACATTCTGCAGTTATTTCTGCCACCACACACCCAGGAGAAACAAGTCGTGGCGTGCAGCGTCTCGGGTTGGCTGCTGGTGCCTCCCTGGGAGCCCCACAGCACATTACAACTTGGCAGTGGGGCTGCATTTCTATCCAGAGCCACACAACTGTTTTTACAAGAGCGGGGCGTGCGCCACAGCAGGAATCCCACATGGCCCTGGGCAGCTGTGGCTGAACGTGCCCACAAAGCACCTGAACAGACGCTGACTGAACGAGAGAGGGACCACGGGGCATCTGCCTTCTGAGTGAGTGTGCAACCCACATCCGTGTTCAGTGTTTCCAACGGGGATCGGGCAGCTCTGACACACGTGCAGCGTCATTTTGGGGCTTCTCCTGCGTCCCAGACTCAGCCTTTGGTCCGTGCCCGAGACTCGGCTGTGGGGCCGTGGGAAGGAGCCTTGCGTTGAGTCCCTTGGGGCTGGGGATGTGCTGGTGCCCGCACGGGATCTGGACCACAGTGTGATCCTGCGCTGTCCGTGCGGCCGCTTCTGAGCAGCGAGAGCGTGACGCTGAGCAGAGCAACACCAGAGGAGTTCACAGGAATGGGATTTGGGTGCTTACAGGAACGCTGTTGTAATGGGAACATGACCTTTTTGTTCACTAGAAATAGGAAAGAATATATTGTAAATAGTTAACCAAGGGCTAGCAACCTTGTGATAGCTTATGAAACTGAGAAACCGCAAAAGATAAACATTACTGAACCAATTAACTACAAGTTGTTCCGAGTTTCAGACTTAAGCAGAGGACACCAAGGAAGACTACTGGGGCCTTCATCAACGATCAGCCGGAGGCAGAAAACGACCCCTAGCAACTGGGTGGACATGCGCGGAAGGACGCTGGAGGAGTGACGTGAAGGAGAGTATAAAAGGAGGGACAGAACGACTCTCGGTGCGGCAGTTGGTGGAGCGGTGACTCCCCCTGTCGCCCAGCGCTGTGCTTTGCTTTTTCTTTTCTGTATTAATAAATTGGTTTTAATTGGCTTAAATGGCCCATTGTGCTCATTTATAACAAGCTTGGTGCCGTGACTCGGATCGGAGGCCGTAGGGGAGGATTCTCAGTCATTAGGGGGGGCGCCCCACCAATTTGGTGGCCCCGGTGCTTGAAATCCACCCTCGACCCCGACCGACGAACCCCTAAAAGAAAGAAAAGAGAAAGCAAAGGGGATCCCAGAGTGCAATTAAGGCACTCCGGAAGAATTAAGGGCCCGGGGAACCCCCTTAAAAGTTTTGTGCACAAAGTCCGGACGAAGACGCGGGACGACGGTCCAGGGCGCGTGAGTATTATGGGATCCGTCCGGGCGGGGGTTGGGATCCCGGAGTGCGACTGTGTGATGTGCATGAGAGGAGAGCTGGCAGCCAGACTCTCCAAGTGAGTGCGGACCCTCAGTAGTGCGGTTCCCACAGACCCGCGAGGGCTTGGGCCACGAACCAGGGGAAGCGAAAGTTGATTGTGTGAAAGAAGGCACTCCGGAAGAATAAGACAGCCCCTGTGGGATCCCGGAGCGCTGAAAGAAGGCACTCCGGAAGACAGGGGAAGGATAAGCCCCTGTGGGATCCCGGAGCGCTGAAAGAAGGCACTCCGGAAGACAGGGGAAGGATAAGCCCCTGTGGGATCCCGGAGCGCTGAAAGAAGGCACTCCGGAAGACAGGGGAAGGGTAAGCCCCTGTGGGATCCCGGAGCGCGGAAAGAAAGCACTCCGGAAGAATGGGACAGGGGAAGAGTAAGCCCCCTGCCGAGGTAAAACTCCCTCCAATACCTAGGGAAAGCCCTTTAGGGTTTGTGTTAGAAAACTGGCGACATTTTCCAGGCACGCAGGACAAGGATAAGGCCAAAATGATTCACTATTGCGTTGAAGTGTGGGGAGGGAAGGAAATCTCTAAAAGGGTGTTTTGGCCTATATTCGGTTCTTCAGAACTTTGGGTAAAACAAGCCTTAAATATTTGGGTGAATAGCAAAATACCCCCCTGTACCCAAGAAGAGAGTCATTACGCTAAGGTGTGGGTGGAGAGACCGGAGGTATTTCTTTTTAAGCTCTCCGAAATACCAAAAGGGAATAAGAGTAAGAAAAAGGGAAGTAAACCAGAAGACGCTTTAGTGCCACCTCCACCCTATGTACCCCCACCCCAAGTACAGGCAGCAGTGGCTCCTCCGAGCGCTCCAGCAGGGACAGATTCAGATTCAGACGAACCCGAATATACAGGACCGGTAACCCGAAGCCGGACCAGGAAGGGTTTATATCCCTTAAGAGAGATGCCTATGGGGGGACCCCAGCCCGGCATAGGGTTTATATCGGTGCCTCTAAGTTCGGGGGATGTTAGGGATTTTAAGAAAGAAATGGGATCCCTTTTGGAAGATCCACTTGGAGTAGCCGAGCGGGTAGATCAATTTTTGGGACCCAGCATGTACACTTGGGAAGAACTACAATCTATATTAAACATCCTATTTACAGTAGAGGAGAAAAATATGATCAGAAGGGAAGGAATGCGCATCTGGGATACGCAGCACGCGCAAGGGCCGGCAGCAGATACAAAATGGCCGTTACAAAACCCTAATTGGGACCATCAGAACCCGGCCCATAGAGTGCATATGCAAGATCTCAGGACAATAATTGTGCAAGGGATTAGGGAATCTGTTCCACGAGGACAGAATATTAATAAAGCTTTTAACGAAAGACAAAAAAAGGATGAGACCCCCACCGAATGGTTGGAGAGACTAAGAAAGAACTTTCAGTTGTATTCAGGAATGGATCCGGATGGACAAATGGGACAGGCAGTACTGAAAGTACACTTTGTTTCCAAATCCTGGGAAGACATTAGAAAGAAAATACAAAAATTAGAAGATTGGCAAGATAGGGAGTTAGATGAATTGTTGAGAGAGGCTCAAAGGGTATATGTGAGAAGGGAGGAAGAGAGAGATAAGAAGCAAGCCCGAATAATGGTGGCTGCAATGCGTGAAAGTCAAGAAATGGATAGGAAACCCGAGCAAGGCAAAAGGGAACCAAGACGGAGTGGGCGAGATAAACAGGACTTGAAGGTGTGTTTTTATTGCGGAAAAAAAGGACACTTTAAGAAGGAATGTCGGATGCGGATCAGGGATGAGAAGGAGTTTAAGGAGGATTAGGGGGGTCAGGGGCTCTATCTCTTGGGGACCCAGAAACATCGAAGGGAGCCCTTGATAAAATTGAAGGTGGGTCCCCAGGGCCAGGACATTACCTTCCTGGTTGATACTGGAGCAGAAAGATCTACACTCCAGTCATTACCTAAAGGGTGTAAACTATCTAGAGAAACTGTCACGGTAGTGGGAGCAAAAGGAGAACCGTTTGAAGTTAAAATAATAAAAGAGGTAGTGGTAGAATCAGACTCCAAAATGGGCATTGGGGACTTTTTATTAGTACCCGAATCGGATTACAACTTATTAGGAAGGGATATGATTGTAGAATTAGGTATTCAAATCAAGGTGGTGGAACAAGAGATCCAGATTAAATTGTGCCCCTTGAGATTGGAGGATGAGGAGAAGATCAACCCCGAAGTGTGGTATAATCCTGATAATGCCGGCAGATTAGAAATTACTCCCTTCAAGGTAACCATTAGAAATCCAGAAATTCCAGTAAGAATAAAACAATACCCAATGTCTTTGGAAGGGAGAAAAGGGCTGAAACCGGAAATCGACCGGCTAATTAAGCAGGGATTACTGGAACCCTGTATGTCCCCTTACAATACTCCAATTTTACCTGTAAAGAAACCAAATGGGTCTTATCGTCTAGTACATGATTTAAGAGAAATAAATAAGAGAACAATAGCTAGGTTTCCAGTAGTAGCTAATCCCTATACTTTATTGAGTAAACTGAGCCCGGACAACCACTGGTACAGTGTAATCGACTTAAAGGATGCCTTTTGGGCTTGTCCTTTAGATGAAGCAAGTAGAGATTATTTTGCCTTTGAATGGGAGGATCCAGAGACAGGGAGAAAACAACAACTTAGATGGACGGTGTTACCCCAAGGCTTTACAGAGTCCCCTAATTTATTTGGGCAAGCTTTGGAACAAATATTGGAGGATTACCAAACTAAACCTGGGCTAACCTTGATACAATATGTAGATGATTTATTGATAGCAGGAAAAGATGAAGAAGCGGTAAGAAAAGAAAGCATAAAACTTTTAAATTTTTTGGGACTTAAAGGATTAAAGGTTTCAAGAGCCAAACTACAGTTTGTGGAAGAAGAAGTAAAATATTTAGGGCACTATTTAAAACGAGGTGAAAAGAGAATAGACCCAGAAAGAGTGCAGGCTATCCTATCATTACCAATACCTAAAAACAAGAGACAAATTAGACAAATTTTGGGTTTAACAGGATATTGTAGACAATGGATTGAGAATTATAGTAGTAAGGCCAGGTTTTTATACCAAAAACTGACTCAGGATGGGTGGATGAAATGGACTCAGGAGGACACAGAAAAACTGAGGGAACTAACGGAGAGTCTGATGCATGCCCCAGTTTTAAGCCTCCCTGATTTAAAAAGACCTTTTTATTTATTTGTTAATATAGAGGGAGGGATTGCTTTTGGAGTACTAACCCAAGAATGGGTAGATAGGAGGAAACCTGTAGCATATTTATCGAAACTTCTAGACCCTGTAAGCAGAGGATGGCCTACGTGTTTACAAATGTTAGCTGGATGTGCTTTATTAGTCGAAGAGGCTAGGAAAATTACCTTTAACAGCAATCTTAAGGTTTACTCTCCCCATAATATCAGGAGCGTGATGCAGCAAAAAGCAGATAAATGGATATCAGACACTAGACTTATGAAATATGAGGGAATTTTATTAGAAGCACCGAATTTCACCTTAGAAACAACTGCTATTCAGAATCCGGCTACCTTTTTGTTTGGGAATGTAGAAGAGACACCTTTGATACATGATTGTTTGATAACTATTGAAGAACAAACTAAGATTAGGCCAGACCTAGAAGAAGAAGAGTTAGACGAAGGAGAAAGGTTATTTGTAGATGGATCCTCCCGGGTGGTAGAAGGGAAACGTCAATCAGGCTATGCTATCATCAGGGGCACAAACTTACAAGTAGTGGAATCAGGGGCCTTAGATAAGTCCTGGTCAGCACAAGCCTGCGAATTGTATGCCATCCTTAGAGCCTTAAAACTTTTGAAGGGGAAGGAGGGAACGATATATACTGATTCTTAATATGGGTTTGGGGTAGTACACACCTTTGGAAAATTATGGGAAGAACGAGGATTAATTAACTCACAAGGGAAGGGGTTAGTTCACCAGCAATTGATAATTGAAGTATTGCAAGCCCTGAGGGGACCCAAGAGAATAGCAGTAGTACACCTAAAAGGCCATCAAACAGGAACGGACCTCAAAACTAGGGGGAATAATGCGGCAGATCGGGAAGCTAAGCGAGCAGCAACTAGAGAAATGCTTTTAAGGGAAACCCCGAAAAGGCAGGATAGATTAACGGAGGATACGGAATTAGTCTTCACTTCCGAAGAAGAGAATAAGTTAAAGAAATTGGAATTGTCTAAGGACAATGGAAAATGGATAACCCAGGATGGGCGGGAAATATTGCCCAAAGCAGTAGCCCAAAGAATTATGTATAAATTACACCAAAGTACACACTGGGGAGCTCAAGGGTTAGCAGATCATTTTGCAACCAAATATATGACTATTGGGTTGCACGACATTGCCAAACACATCACCAAAAGTTGTCCTACCTGTTTACGAGTTAACCGGAATAACTTGAGGAAATTACCTCCTGGAGGTCGACCCTTAGCTAAGAGACCGTTTTCGAGCCTACAAATTGACTTTACAGAGCTACCTAAAGTGGGGCGAACAAGATATCTTTTGGTGATGGTGGATCATCTCACACACTATGTGGAAGCATTCCCAACTACCAGAGAGACTGCCCAAACTGTAGTAAAAATCTTGCTTGAAGAAATAGTACCGAGATATGGGGTACCCGAGACCATAGATTCGGATCAAGGGCCGCATTTCACTTCGAAAATAACTCAGGATTTAGCTAATGCGTTGGGAATAAAGTGGGAAAGACATACCCCATATCATCCTCAGAGCTCAGGGCGGGTCGAAAGAATGAACGGAGAGATAAAAAAACAATTAACTAAACTGATGTTAGAAACTAAATTATCATGGGTCAAATGTATACCACTGGCCCTATTGAACATTAGAACACAACCACGAGCCGATACGGGGTTATCTCCCTTTGAGATGTTATATGGAATGCCTTACAATTTAGAGAAGGTACAAACAAACCCCAATATTAATGACAAAATTTTGAATCGTTATTTCATTATTTTGGCAAAGTATAGGAGAAGTTTATGGGAAAAAGGAATGTGGACCCAAAGACCTCCTTTGGATCTTGTGTTACATCAGGTGCAGCCCGGAGATTGGGTGTTAGTCAGAAGTTGGAAGGAAAACCCGCTAGTACCGAAGTGGGAAGGGCCCTATTTAACACTGCTCACCACAGACACCGCCATAAGAACAGCAGAGAAAGGGTGGACTCATGCAAGCCGAATAAAAGGGCCAGTAGACCCTTCCAACTTCCCAGAGTGTCCGGTTCCTCAGTGGAAAGTAAAGACACCAACAGACGACCTAAAGCTGGTGTTAACTAAGGTTACGCCAGGGACGTCCGAACAAAGCTCATAGACTTGGAGGAAGGAAAGACGGTACGACTATAAATCCCTGCCCCTTAAGTAGTGGGAAAGACTGTCACCAGCAAACCAGGAAAGAATCCAGCGAAAGCTATCATTGACTTTGTGTCCCTATTTACCGAGCTTGAATTTTAACAGCTAACTTTTGCATTTTTGTTAATTATTTAGCTTGCTGAACTTTTGTTATAAAATTGGTACAAGTTAAAACTTGTAAGAAGTTGTGATAGATCCACTGTCAGAAAAAGGGAGGGCCCATACTTGCCAACCGTACTGGGAGGGATAGTTTGGGCATAACCTCAATCCGAGGCCTCAAAGCCGGGATTGGGGCCTCTTATTTGAATTTGGCAATACTATTCTAACTAGCCTCTCGGCCCCCGCGAGGGTCAAGCCGTGGGCGAACCAACAGCTGCAGGTGCAACTCCCTGTGAACTCTCTCAAAGAGCGAGAGGAATGTAAGTTCCATCCCTAAAAGGATCCTTGCTGCCGAGAAGATAATAACCCTCGTAACTAGCAGCAAACTAGTTGATGAGCGAGGCAGAGGGATACTTGGTGAAAGGATGGAACCCCATGGAGCTTACAGGCAATGACCAAAGGGGCGAGAGGATTCGGGTTAGAAGAATGGGAAAGTTGAACAGACTAGTTAACCATACACATACTGGCAGTGGATTTTACTCAACTTTAATGGGGATGTTGATTGTCATAAATTGAGACCACAATGGATCATAAGCCAATTATAATTTTATTAATTGTAGCAAGTAGAATAAGAGCAAAGACAGCGCTGGACGACAGGGGAGTCTGCACTCCGCCAACTGCCGTGCCGATTAGTTTAAACAGTCCTTTTTTATACATTTTGCATCCGTGGCCGTAAAGTAGGAGAACTGCTCTGCGCATGCTTCAGTTACTGTGAGGGGTCTTTTTTCTGTCTTTCGGTGCTTGCTGAGTAAGAAGTTTTCCTTCTTTGTTTTATAATTGATCCCTCACTTAGATAGAGTTGTTTTTCTTCTCTTCGCCAGTCCCTTAGAACATCTTGTAGTCATCCTTGAGCAGTATCTCTCCTGTTTACACAAATGGTGTCTGGTATGTGAAGGCAATTGCAGTTATCTTATCTCACATGAGTGATGTCCTGCAGCTGTTCGCATAAGTACTTTCCTTTCTTTTGTCGCTTAACCTTTACATTGAGCTTAACATAAATTTTAATAAACAATACCCTAATTCATAGTTTCTTACATTGATGATATGGTTATTGATCAGGAAAGCACTAGGAGACAATGTACCAAGCCATGAACCCTTCAAATGGTCACTTATCAGATGGGAAGATCAACGGGTCATTGCAACAACTACAACTTCGGGGGCCCCCTCTTTTAAGTGTCAGCTGTGTGACATTATTCAGATACAGCCCTGTGTGAATAAGGTAGGGTTCTATATGTGCCCAGCATCAAATCCAGGGAAGGCATACTGTAACTACCCTGGGCACTATTATTGTGGATATTGGGGATGTGAAACAATTGCCTCAAACTGGCAAATTTCGCCAGCAGATGCTGATAAGTTTTTAAAGGTTGGATGGGGACCTCCAGGATGCATTCCCCCTACAGGGGCCGTGAGTCGGTGTCACCGGCATGCTTGCAAGCAAAACGAGCGAGAAAAGGACGGCAACTGTGAATACATATTCCTTAATGTAACAGATCCTGAGCATAGTGGGTGGATTATTGGAAAAACCTGGGGAGTAAGATTTTGGGAACCGGGAGAAGACCGGGGAGGGCACTTTCTGATAAAGAAAGAACCAGTCCCTCACGATCCTAGCCCTGTGGGACCAAACCCAGTAATTACTGGAAAAAAGGAAAAAGCAGAATGGGGCAATTATTCGAAGGTAGAAAGTTCCACAAGAGAATTAAATCACTCAGGAAATTGGCCAACAATGGCTCCATCTACTCGGGAATATAGTATATTGTGGAAAGTGATGCAAACTACTTTTGGAATTTTCAACAGTACAAACCCAAACTTAACCAATGAATGTTGGCTGTGTTTTGCTGTTAATCCGCCTTATTATGAAGCTTTAGGGACCACAGCAAAACATAGAAGGGTTAATGGAACTAATCCACGGGAATGCTTTTGGAAAAAAGGTCAAGACAGAACCCCAGGGATATCAATAGCCCAGGTAACAGGGAAAGGAAGGTGCATAGGGAAAATTCCACCAGATAAAATGCATCTGTGTGAAATGAATATGGCAGTTGTTAAGCCTGAAAAACCAGCCCAATGGCTCCTCCCTGCAGCAAACACTAAATGGCTGTGTAACACACTGGGAGTGACTCCATGTATATCTATATCTAACTTTAATGAATCATCTGAGTATTGTATACAAGTTATGATACTTCCACGAATTATATACCATCCGAAGGAATATGTATATGAACATCAGACTACTCCTGAATACCACCTGATAAAAAGAGAACCTTTTACGGCCACGGTTCTTACCGTAGCCGTCCTGTTGGGAATAGGAGGAGCAGGAGTGGGAACAGGGGCAGCTGCCTTAATAAACCAACAAAAAGGTATGATAAACTTAAGAGCCTCAGTAGATGAAGATTTGAGTAGAATCGAAAAGGCGATAGATGGGCTAGTCAAATCAGTAAGGTCCTTATCAGAAGTAGTGCTCCAGAATAGGAGGGGTTTAGATTTATAGTTTTTACAACAAGGAGGGTTGTGTGTAGCCTTACGAGAGGAGTGTTGCACATATGCAGATCACACTGGAGTAGTGATAGATACCATGGCCGAGCTCAGGAAGCAATTGGAAAAACGTAAAAAGGAAAGGGAAGCGCAACAAAACTGGTATGAATCCTGGTTCAACCATTCTCCTTGGCTCACAACGCTATTGTCGACTATAGCAGGACCTCTAATACTATTTATCTTAATATTAACCGTTGGGCCCTGTATATTTAACAGACTGATAAACATAGTAAAGGGAAGACTGGAGGCTGCACACCTGATGCTTGTTAAGGCGAAATATGAACCCCTAAACAGTGAAAACGCAGAGGACTACTTGGAGCTCAGCAGAAAGGAGCTCGCCAGGTTCAGTGAACAAAAAGAGTGAAATAGAAAAAGGGGGGATTGTAATGGGAACATGACCTTTTTGTTCACTAGAAATGGGGAAGAATATATTGTAAATAGTTAACCAAGGGCTAGCAACCTTGTGATAGCTTATGAAACTGAGAAACCGCAAAAGATAAACATTACTGAACTAATTAACTACAAGTTGTTCCGAGTTTCAGACTTAAGCAGAGGACACCAAGGAAGACTACTGGGGCCTTCATCAACGATCAGCCGGAGGCAGAAAACGACCCCTAGCAACTGGGTGGACATGCGCGGAAGGACGCTGGAGGAGTGACGTGAAGGAGAGTATAAAAGGAGGGACAGAACGACTCTCAGTGCGGCAGTTGGTGGAGCGGTGACTCCCCCTGTCGCCCAGCGCTGTGCTTTGCTTTTTCTTTTCTGTATTAATAAATTGGTTTTAATTGGCTTAAATGGCCCATTGTGCTCATTTATAACAGCTGTGATGGGTGACAACAGGAGGACGGGCAGTCACCCAGCCCCAACAGAACGCCTGGGTCACTTGAGCAGATGTCACAGGACGAGATCCACTCGGTCTCAGTACAGCTGCACCTACTGACAGTTTCTCTGGCTATTGGGACTGCTCAAGCTTTAGCAACGCTTCAAGATGAGGATGCAGGCTTGCAAAATGCAGCAGCAGTACTTCAGCAGCACTAACTGGATGGTTACCCGATGCAGGCTCCATCAGACACGCTCCTTTGCAGAACAGAGCCTCCGCAGATTGTTTGTGGCTGGCACAAGGACGGGGCTGTGAGGGCTGTGAAGGCACTTGCTGTGTGAATTTGAGTGAGCGCTCAGTCAATCCACAAGAGCCTGCAGGATTTGAAGGATCTGCCCCCGCTGAGGGGACAAGATCACTGCGCACCCAGTATGGATGATGCTTGATTCCAACTCATTGTTTACACCATGTGCTTTTATCTGCTGACACAAGTCATCCTTTCACTGCACCCCATGCCCACCTCTTCTGTAGCCTCCACCTCTGGCGTTACAACCCGAGATCTTCCAGGTGCCTGCAACAGTCTTGAGGCTGTAAAGTGGGGTTTGAGTACATTTCTGAGAAAGAAAAGTGGCATTTGGGTGGAGTTTTGAGGGCAAAGATGAGGTTTTGGGGCATTTCTGAGGGAAAAGGTGGGATTTGGGTGGTGTTTTGAGGGAAAAAGCAGGGTTTTGGTAAATTTCTGAGAGCAAAAGTGGGGTTTAGGTGGAGTTTGGATGGAAAAAGTGAGGTTTTGGAGTAATTCTTGAGGGGAAAAGAGGGCCTTTGGGGAAGATGTGAGGAGAAAAGGGGTTTTGTGTGAGTTTTGAAGGACCAAGTGGGGTTTTGGGGGAGTTCTGAGGGATCAAAAGAGGTTTTGGGGTAATTGTGAGGGAAAGCAATTGGGATTTCGGTGTAGTTTTGAGGGGAAAAGTGGGGTTTTGGAGCAATTCTGAGGGGCAAAGTGGTGTTTTGGTTTATTTCTGAAAGGAGAAGTGGGGTTCTGTTGGAGTTTTGGGAGAAAAAGTGGGGCTTTGGTGCAGTTTTGCAGGGGAAAGCTGGGATTGAGTACATTTGCGAGGGCAAAGAGCGGTGGAGTTGTGGGCTAAAACGGGGTTTTGTTTCAATTGTGAGAGCAAAAGTGTGGGTTTGTGTGGAGTTTGCAAGGAAAAAGTGGGTTTTGGTTGGGGTTTTGAGGGGAAAAGTGAGGGTTTAGGGGAGTTCTGAGAGATAAAATGAGGTTGGGGGCAATTCTGAAGTCAAGTGAGGTTTGGGTGGCGTTTTGAGTGGAAAAATGGGTTTTTGGGGAACTTAGGTGGCAAAAAGTGGGGTTTTGGTAGAGTTTTGAGAAGAAAAGTAGGGTTTGGGGGGTGTTTGGAGGGATAAAATAAGGTTTTGGCGCAATTGTGAGAGCAAAAGTGTGATTTCAGTGGAGTTGTGAGGGATGAAAGGAGGTTTTTGGGCATGTCTGAGGGGAAAAGTGGGGGTTTTGGTGGTTTTCTGAGGCGGCAAAAGTGGGGTTTTGAGGGTATTTCTGTGGGGAAAAGTGTTTGATTTGGTAGAGTTTTGAGAGGAAAAGAGAGCTTTTGGGGTAATCCTGAGGGGAAAGTGTGAGGTCTGGGTGGAGTTGTGAGAAAAAAAGGAAGGTTTTGGTCAATATCTGAGGTCCAAAGTAGGGGTTTGGGTGGAGGTTTGAAGGAACGAGTTGTTTTCTGTTGGGATTTAGAGGGAAAAAGTGAGAGTTTGTGGGAGTTGTGAGGGATAACATGAGGTGTGGGGGCAAATCTGAGGGGAAAAGTGAGGTTTGGGTGGCATTTTACAGGAAAACAGTTGGGATTTGGGTGGAATTTGATAGAGGAAAAGCGGTGTTTTTGAGCAATTCTGAGGGAAAAGTAGAGTTTTTGTTTATTTGTGTTCTGGTTTAGCAAGGAGCAGCTTTTGGCTTAGTAACAGGGGGAGCGGGTTGCAGTGAAGACCCGAGAAAGAGTTTGCGGACTCTCCCCCGGCTCCTGGGTTCACACCCACCTCCGGCCCAGCTGGGCCAATCTGGCGCCTCTGCGATCATTATTTAGGGGACGGGAATTCGGAATGCGAGGCAGGAGGTGTAAGAGTGACACGAGATGGAGGCGACCACGCGGACCCTTCAGCCAGAGAAGGAGGAAGGAAGGAGAAGCAACAGAGCAGAGACTCCTCTGCAAGCCGTGGCGAGAATGCAGCTGTGCCCCTGCAGCCTATGGAGATCCATGGCAGGACCAAGAGTTCCCAGCAGCTCCGTGTGAGTGAGCCCAGACGGGAGAGGGACTGTGTGGGGAGGGGCCATGGCCCAGGCCGTGCTGGAGAGCCTGCACGCCGCAGAGCAGCCCCACACGAGAGGCAGAGACGAGCTGCAGCCTTTGGAGTCAGTGGGCATCGGAGCAGCCCGTGCAGGGCTGCCATGCGTGTGAGTTACCCCACGGACTCGCAGGGAGGACTGGTGTGGAGTTCACCCGTCCTGAGGAGGGACAAACGGCAGAAGCTATCGGGAACAGGCTGACTGAAACCCCCACTGCCTGTCCCCCCGAACCGTTCAGGGGGGGACAAGGTAAAAACCCCGGGATCAGGGCTCTGAGCCCGGGAAGAGGGGAGGGGTGGCAAGAAGGTGTTCTTCAAAAGGCTGGTTGGACTCTTCATTGATGTATTGCTCCGTGTTGTTTCATTTTGGTTATATTTTGGGGTTTTGGGGGTATGTTTTAGTTGATGTTGCATTAAATTGGGGTTTTTTTCTGTTTTCTTCCCCAAACTGAGTAGCCTGCTCTTTTTTGTCCTGATCCTTAAGCGACAATTAAGCTCTCCCTGCCCCTGAGCAATTCTCAGCCTCTTCAGTACTCCAGGCTAATCATGGTCTTTGTTCCCTGATGGGCCTAAACCAAGACAAGGAGCTACAACAAAGCAGGAAGGCAGACCCCAGCTACAGTAGTAAGTAGGGCCCCATGCAGTCTAGCAGCCAGCATGGTGTCACATTTGCAGCTGCTTTCGTGTGGGAGCTATCTTCAATCCCACACTCTTTTTCTCCTCATCTCCCATTGAAAAAATACATGTTGTCAGTTAAGTTATAGACTTATAGAGGGTGAGAGGCATCAGTATAAACCAGTATGGACCAGTACAGGCCATGGGGGGCTCCCAGTAACTCCCAGTGACCCCCAAACCACCTCCCAGTCCCTCCCAGTTGGTCCCAGTCACTCGTAGTATCCCAGAACCGCCTCCCAGTAGCTCCCAGTAACCCCAAAGCCCCAAAGCCCCTCCCAGTAGCTCCCAGTTAACTCAAAACTCCCTCCCAGTAACTCTCAGTGACTCCCAGTAGTTCCCAGTAACACCCAGTGACCCACAACCCCTCTCCTAGTAACTCCCAGTCCCTCCCAGTAGCTCCCAGTTACTCCCAGTAACTCCCAGTGACCCACAAACCCCCTCCCAGTAGCTCCTAGTAACTCCCAGTGACCCCAAACTCCCTCCCAGTGACTCACAGTAGCTCCCAGTGACTCCCAGTGACCCCA
Source organism: Colius striatus (assembly GCF_028858725.1). Taxonomy (NCBI): domain Eukaryota; kingdom Metazoa; phylum Chordata; class Aves; order Coliiformes; family Coliidae; genus Colius; species Colius striatus. Next base: position 1,517,356 of record NC_084786.1, read on the forward strand.
AACCCCCTCCCAGTGACTCACAGTAGCTCCCAGTGACTCCCAGTGACCACCAAACCCCCTCCCAGTCCCTCCCAGTAGCTCCCAGTAACTCCCAGTGACCCACAAACCCCCTCCCAGTGACTCCCAGTAACTCCCAGTGACCCCAATCCCCCTCCCAGTAACTTCCAGTAGCTCCCAGTAACTCCCAGTGACCCCAAACCCCCCCAAACCACCCCAACCTTCTTCCCAGTCCCTCCCAGTAACTCCCAGTGCCCTCCCAGTACAAACCAGTACCATCAAGTGCCCCAAAACCACCCCAAATCCCCCTTAAACCACCCCAAATCCCCCCCCAAACCTTCCCGAACCACCCCAAACCCACCCCAACCCCCTTCCCAGTACCTCCCAGTAACTCCCAGTGCCCTCCCAGTACAAACCAGTACCGTCAAGTGCCCCAAAACCACTCCAAATCCCCCTTAAACCACCCCAAATCACCCTAAACCACCCCACCCCCCCCCCCAAACCACCCCAGCCCCCTTCCCAGTCCCTCCCAGTAAGTCCCAGTGGCCTCCCAGTCTCTCCCAGTGACCTGTACATCCCCCCCCCCCGCCCCGGGACACGACGGAAGACGGGCGAAAGTTCAACTTCAAGGTGACGTCGTGGAACGTGGATGGTCTCAGAGCCTGGGTGAAGAAAGGAGGCCTGGAGGTGGGTTAAACTGGGCTGAAACTGGGCCAGACTGAGGCGCCCCAGAGAAATGGGGGTGGAAAGGACCCAAAAAGGGGGGATTTTGACCCAAAAATGGGGTGAAAAAGGCTCAAAATGGCGGCTGAAATGAGGGAAAACAGGGTAAAATGGAGCCATAATGAGGCCAAAATGGGCCAAAATGAGCCCAAAATGGGTCAAAATGAGCCCAAAATGAAGCTAAAAATGGGTCTTGAAGTGGTTGAGAAGTTGGTTCAAAGGAAGGGAATGAAAATGGGACAAAAATGAGGGATTTTGACCCAAAAATGGGGTGAAAAAGGCTCAAAATGGGCCCAAAATCGGCCTGAAATGAGGTAAAATTGGGCAAAATGAGGCTAAAATGGGTCAAAATGAGCCCAAAACGGAGCTGAAAATGAAACTGAAAATGATTAAAAAATTGGTTAAAGAATGGAACTTAAAATGAGCCAAAAATGTCCCAAAATAACCCCAAAATGCCTCAAAATGGCTCCAACAAAGGCCTAAAAATGGTGCCTGAAATGGATGAAAAAAGCCTTAAAAAAAACACGTAAAAGTGACTCAAAATCACTCAAAATGACCCAAAATGACCCAAAAAAAATCTCTTAAACACAGATTCAAAGAAATTACTCAAAAAATGACCCAAAAGTGCCTCAGAACGACCCAAAAATGCCTCAGAATGACCCACAAAGAGACGCCCCTTTTTGAGCTACTAGAGTCCCTTTTTAGGTACAAAAGTGACTTTTTAGGCCTCTAAAGTCCCTTTTTGGGCCACTCAAGCCCCTTTTTGAGCCAATAAATCCCCTTCTTGACCTCTAAAGTGACTTTTTCGGCCTCTAAAGCCCCTTTTTAGGCCTCTAAAGTGACTTTCTGAGCCACTAAAGTGCCTTTTTAGGCCATTAAAGTTGATTTTTGAGGACTAAAGTGACTTTTTGGGCCTCTAGAGCCCCTTTTTGGGCCCCTAAAGCCCCTTTTTATCCCCATCTGTGTGTCCCCTTGCCAGGTGATCCCGAGCTGGACGCCGAGGGCCACGTGCTGACGGCCGAGTTCCCTGCCCTGCGCGTCGTCTGCGTCTACATGCCCAACTCCAGGCGAGGCCTGGGCCGCCTGAGCTTCCGGCAGGCCTGGGACGAGCGCTTCCACTCCTTCGTGTCCCAGCTGGACCAGTCCAAACCGGTCGCCATCTGCGGCGACCTCAACATCGCCCACCAGCCCTTGGACCTGAGGAACCCGTCGGGGAACAAGAGGAGCCCCGGGTTCACGCGGGAGGAGAGGGAGGCTTTCGGGGAGCTGCTGGGGGCGGGCTTCCTCGACAGCTTCTGGGTGTTTAACCCATCACTGCCCAACGCCTTCACCTTCTGGACCTACCTGAGCGGGGCCAGGGCCAGGAACGTGGGCTGGAGGCTGGATTACTGCCTGTGGTCCCAGAGGGGCAGGAAGGATCTGTGCGACAGCAGGATCGAGCAGCGGGCCAAAGGCAGCGACCACTGTCCCGTGGGGATCTACCTGGCACTGGAGGGGGCAGGCTGAGGGGCAAAAATGGGACGGGAATGGGGCAAAAATGGGTCAAAATGGAGGGAAATGGGGGGAAATGGGGCAGAAATGGGGCAAAATGGGGTGGAAATGGGGCAGAAATGGGGCAAAATGGGGGGAAATGGTTCAAAAATGGCTGAAAATGGGGGGAAATGGGTCAAAAATGGCTGAAAGTGCGATAAAATTAGAGGATAATGGAATAAATGGGTCAAAAATGGGTCAAAATGGGTAAAAAATGGGGGAAATGGAATAAATGAGTCAAAAATGGGTCAAAAATGGGGCGAATGGGTCGAAATGGGTCAAAAATGTCTGAAAGTGGGATAAAATTGGAGGATAACAGAATAAATGGGTCAAAAATGGGTCAAAATGCATCAAAAATGGGATAAAAGTGGGAGATACTGGGATAAATGGGGGGAAATGGGTCGAAAATGAGTCAGAAATGGCTGAAAATGGAGGGAAATGGGTCAAAACTGGGGGGAAATGGGTCGAAAATGGGTCAAATGGCTCAAAATGGGTCAAAAATGGGGGGAAAAGGGTAAAAAATGGCTGAAAGTGGTATAAAATTGGAGGATAATGGAATAAATGGGTCAAAAATGGGTCAAAATGGGTAAAAAATGGGGGAAATGGAATAAATGGGGTAAAAAATGGGTCAAAAATGGGGGGAATGAGTCGAAATGGGTCAAAAATGGGTCAAAAATGGCTGAAAATGGGATAAAATTGGAGGATAATGCAATAAATGGGTAAAAAATGGGTCAAAATGGGTAAAAAATCGGTCAAAATTGGTCAAAAATGGCTGAAAGTGGTATAAAATTGGAGGTTAATGGAATAAATGTGGTAAAAAATGGGTCGAAATGGGTCAAAACTGGCTGAAAATGGGATAAAATTGGGGGATAATGGAATAAATGGGTCAAAAATGGGTCAAAACTGGCTGAAAGTGGGATAAAAAACCAAAACCCCTTCCCAGTCCCTCCCAGTTCCCTTCAATTTGTCCCAGTCCCCTCCCAATTGATCCCAGTTCATCCCAGTCCCCTCCCAGTTCATCCCAGTTGCTCCCAGTTCCCTCCAGTTCTCCTCAGTTCCCTCCCAGTTCATCCCAGTTGCTCCCAGTTCCCTCCAGTTCCCCTCAGTTCCCTCCCAGTTCATCCCAGTCCCCTCCCAGTTGCTCCCAGTTCCCTCCCAGTTGCTCCCAGTTCCCTCCCAGTGCCCTTTCAGCTCATTCCAGTTGCTCCCAGTTCCCTCCCAGTTCCTCCCCAGTTCATCCCAGTTCCTTCCCAGTTGCTCCCAGCCCCCTCAGTCCCCCCCAGCTCATCCCAGTTGCTCCCAATTCCCTCCCAGTTGCTCCCAGTTCCCTCTCAGTGCCCTCCCAGCTCATCCCAGTTGCTCTCAGTTCCCTCCCAGATGCTCCCAGTTCCCTCTCAGTGCCCTCCCAGCTCATCCCAGTTGCTCCCAGTTCCCTCCCAGTTGCTCCCAGTCCCTCTCAGTTGCTCCCAGTCCCTCCCAGTGCCCTCTCAGCTCATCCCAGTTGCTCCCAGTTCCCTCTCAGTGCCCTCCCAGTTTGTCCCAGTTCCCTCCCAGTCCCTCCCAGCTCATCCCCATCCCTCCCCAGTTCCCTCCCCAGTTCATCTCAGTTCCCTCCCATTCCCCCCCCCCCCACACACAGACGCCGCTCCGCCTCTCAGCCAATCATCTCTCTTTAGTCCCGTTGTAGGGCAGACTCCACCCCCATAACAACCAATCAGCGCTCGGCGCCCTCCTCTCTCCGTCCAATCAGTGCCCGTGGCCGCGCTCAGAAGCAGGAGCCGCTCCCAGTTGCCTCCCAGTTCCCTCCCAGTTGCCTCCCAGTGCCAAAGGTCAGAGTCTGGGTAGGCCGCACATCCATTCTGAGGGGAAAAGTGGGGGGTTGGGGCAATTTGGGGGGATAAAAAGAGCTTTTGTGGCAATTCTGAGGGGAAAAGTGGGGTTTTGGAGGAGTTTTGAGGTGAAAAGTGAGGTTTTGGAGCAATTCTGAGGGGAAAAGTGGGGTTTTGGAGGAGTTTTGAGGGGAAAGGTGGGGGTTTGGGGTGTTTCTGAGGGGAAAAGTAGAGTTTTGAGGGGAAATGTGAGGTTTTGGGGCAATTTGGGGGGATAAAATGAGGTTTTGGGGTATTTCTGAGGGATAAAATGAGGGTTCCTATGTTCTCCAAATCTTTACAGGTAAAAAGCTCCCTGGACACCTGTCCATATTCTGTATGCCTTTCCTCACAGCTCTCAAAAAAAATTTTACAATCCAAGCCAAGGTAGAAACATGGGAAAATAATACAGATATGGTAATTAGAACATTCCAAATATTATTGAAATGAGGGTAAATGACATAGTGAGAGGAATTACACATGTCAGCTTTTCCCATAAATTGAGTGCCATTATTAAGTTCTAGGAGAAAGTGTGGAAGAGATAGAAAAGCCATGTACACATTCCAACCCAACTTAATAACCCACGACAAAATCATATCATAAGCCAATCCCATCCAGTGCAGTAGCATGAGAATTTTTATACATTTTCCACCGACGAGAAACACTATCACAGGACATACATGATGCAGATAAGAGGACATGTAATACCACCATACGAGCATATCAACCAACATTGTGATCAGCAATCAGCTAGTGTCAGGAGTGTACACAAGGATTTTGTTTAAACCCACTCTGTTCTATTTCAACCTCGCGGGCCCCACATTGGGCGCCAATAAATGTCGTGGTTTTGCCCAGCCGGAGCAAAAGGGAAGAAAACCGCAACTCCTCCCCCTCCCGACGGAATGCGGAGGGGATCGGAGAGGGAGGAAAAAAGTAAAAGAGCCCACGTAAGTTGAAATAAGAACAGTTTACTGGGGAAATTGAAGAGTAACAACTATAATAAAGACAAGGGGATATTACAAAGAAAACTGGTGAGTGATATAGTTGCTCACCACCCGGGACCCGACGTGAGCGACCGCTCCGGACTGGCGACAGAGAGTCCGCGCCCCCCCGGAAGAGCTTATTCTGGGGAACAGCTTATTCGGGCCATGCCCCACCTGTACCCTGGGCATGACGGTTAGGATGGTATCGAATACCTGCTGGCCAGCCTGGGTCAGCTGTTCAGGCTGTGCCCTTTCCTGGATCCTCATGGGAATTAACTCTATCCTGGCTAAAACCAAGACAGGGAGCTATCTCCAATCCCACGGAATTGGCCTCCTCAGCTCCCATTGAAAAAATACAGGCTGCTGGTAGAAGTTACACCACTGCTTCTGGGCACTACAAGAAAGCAGGTACGCAGACCACAACTACAGTGGTAAGTAGGTCCCATTGTAGTCTATCAGCTTGCACTGTGTCACATTTGTAGCTGTTTTCTTGTGGGACCTATCTCCAATCACACTCACTTGGACTGCTCAGTTCCCATTGAAAAAACACATGGTGTCGGTAGAAGTTATACCACTGCGTATAAGAGCTACAAGAAAGCAGGTACGCAGACCCCAACTACAGTGGTAAGTAGGTCCCATTGTAGTCTATCAGCTTGCACTGTGTCACATTTGCAGCTGCTTTCCTGTGGGAGCTATCTCGAATGCCACGCAATTGGCCTCAGCTCCCATTGAAAAAATACAGCTTGTGGGTAGAAATTACGCCAGTGCGTGTGGGTAGTACAAGAAAGCAGGTACACAGACCCCAACTACAGTGGTAAGTAGGTCCCATTCCAGTCTATCAGCTTGAACTGTGTCACATTTGCAGCTGCTTTACTGTGGGAGCTATCTCCAATTGTACTCACTTGGACTGCTCAGTTCCCATTGAAAACATACTTGGTGTCGGTTGAAGTTATACCACTGCGTATAAGAGGTACAAGAAAGCAGGTAAGCAGACCGCAACTACAGTGGTAAGTAGATCCCATTGTAGTCTATCAGCTTGCACTGTGTTACATTTGCAGTTGCTTTCCGGTGGGAGTTATCTCCAATCCCACGCAATTGGCCTCCTCAGCTCCCATTGAAAAAATATAGACCGCTGGTAGAAATTACGCCAATGAGTCTGGGCACTACAAGAAAGCAGGTACGCAGACCCCAAATACAGTGGTAAGTAGATCCCATTGGAGTCTATCAGCTTGCACTGTGTCACATTTTTAACTGCTTTCTTGTTTGACCTATCTCCAATCCCACGCAATTGGCCTCCTCAGCTCCAATTGAAAAAATACAGGATGCTGGTACAAGTTACGCCACTGCGTCTGGGCACTACAAGAAAGCAGGTACACACACCCCAACTACAGTGGTAAGTAGGTCCCATTGTAGTCCATCTACTTGCACTGTGTCGCATTTGCAACTGCTTTCCTGTGTGAGATATATTGAATTCCACTCACTTGGACTGCTCAGTTCCCATTGAAAAAATACATGGTGTCGGTAGAAGTTATACCACTGTGTATAAGAGCTACAAGAAAGCAGGTACACAGACCCCAACTACAGTGGTAAGTAGGTCCCATTGTAGTCTATCAGCTTGCACTGAGTCATATTTGCAACTGATATCCTGTGGGAGTTATCTCAAATCCCACGCAATTGGCCTCCTCAGTTACCATTGAAAAAATACATGATGTTGGTATAAGTTATACCACTGCGTATTGTCGAGGAGTGGTTAAGGGAGAATGGACATGGACCCCAGAGTATAATGTTAGGCCCGACGGGGCAAGGCAATCTGAGTTCTAGTTATATGAATTTAATGCACAATCAAGACCAGAGTCAGAGCCATGGTTAAAGCAGTTGCTGTCACATAGTCAGTGCAGAAAGCAGGCCGCTTTCTGCTCCCTCAAGGTCGGGCTGTTTTCAGCTAACGAGCTAACAGCCCAAGGTGGAAAACAACTACGGGGGAAAAACAAGATGGGAAAATGTGAGGGAGCTTGCTTATCGCAGAAACCGCAAGTAGGATGAGCATAAGAATGTAGTCTATTAACTGCTGTTGCTGAGCTAGCTTTGAAGCTGCTGTGTATATAAGTTAGAGCCTGCTCTCAATAAAGAAGAAGATTTCTGCTATCACTCACATTGAGTAGGACTGATTTCTTCCCACCCAGCTGAGAATCGGACCCTGGGTTGATCGCCGCATGAAGTAGGCTTCGTGCCTGGGTTTTTCAGGCTTTTGTGCCTGGGTTTCAGGCCTTCGTGCCTGGGTTTCAGACCTTTGTGCCTGGGTTTCAGGCTTCGTGCCTGGGTTTCAGGCTTCATGCCTGGGTTTTCAGGTTTCGTACCTGGGTTTCAGGCCTTCGTGCCTGGGTTTCAGGCTTCGTGCCTGGGTTTCAGGCTTTGTGCCTGGGTTTCAGGCTTTGAGCCTGGGTTTTTCCAGCCAAGAGCCGAAAACTTCGCGGCAGCGTATAAGAGTTACAAGAAAGCAGGAAGGCAGACCCCAACTACAGTGGTAAGTAGGTCCCATTGTAGTCTATCAACTTGCACTGTGTCACATTTGCAGCTGCTTTCCTGTGGGAGTTATCTCCAATCCCACACAATTGCCCTCCTCAGCTCATATTGAAAAAATACAGGCTGCTGGTAGAAGTTACGCCACTGCGTCTGGGCAATACAAGAAAGCAGGTACGCAGACCCCAACTACAGTGGTAAGTGGGTCCCATTGGAGATTATCAGCTTGCACTCTGGCACATTTGAAATTTCTTTCCTGTGGGAGCTATCTTCAATACCACACACTTTTTCTCCTCAGCTCCCATTGAAAAAATACATGTTGTCGGTTAAGTTATACCACTGAGTATGGGAGCTACAAGAAAGCAGGAAGGCAGATGCCAGCTACAGTAGTAAGTAGGTCCCCATGCAGTCTATCAGCCAGCACGGTGTCACATTTGCAGCTGCTTTGCTGTGGGAGCTATCTTCAATACCACACTTTTTCTCCTCAGCTCCAATTGAAAAAATACATGTGTCTGTTAAGTTATATCACTGAGTCCCCAAAGCCCCCGCACAACTACAACTCCCGTCAGGCACCGCGGCTCCCGCCCGGAGCTTTGGGTGGCAGCAAGGCGCTGGGGGTGATGGGAAATGGAGTCTGCGGGGCGCCAACGAGCCTCCACACCTCGTTCCTCATTGACTCAGCCCGTTCCTGCCACGTTCCTTCCTACAACACACGACTCGCATCACGCGTTACTTTCCCGCAAGGTTCCATCTCCTTGAGGCAGCTTTAGAGTCTGGATCCCAGTTTTTAGGCCTAAACCCCTGGTTTTAGGGTCTAACTCCTCATTTTCGGAGCTTAAAGTCTAGTTTTTAAGGTCTAAATCCTTATTTTGAGGTCTATATGACCTGGTTTTAGGTCTAAATCCTCGTTTCTGGTGTCTAAACGCCCAGTTTAAGGGTCTAGATCCTCGTTTTTATGACTAAACCCCTTGTTTTAGGGTCTAAATCCTTGGTTTTGGGGTCTAAACAAGCAGTTTTAGGATCGAAATCCTTGTTTTCAGTCTAAACCCCCTGTTTTACGGTCTAGATCCTAATTTTAATGGCAAAACCCATACTTTTAGGATCTAAATTCTCTGTTTTGGTCTCATTTTTTGTCTAAACCACAGTTTTAGGGTCTAAATCCTTGTTTTTAGGGTCTAAACCCACTGTTTTAGGGTCTAAATCTTTGTTTTTGGGGTCTTAAGTCTAGATGTTAGGGTCTAAATACCCGTTTTTGGGATCTATACCCCCAGTTTTAGGGTCTAAAGGCTAATTTTTAGGTCTAATCCCATACTTTTAGGGTCTAAATCAATTTCTGGGGGTCTAAGCTCCCGGTTTAAGGGTCTTAATGCTCATTTTTTGGTCCTAAAGTCTAGTTTTTAGGATCTAAATCCTCCTTCTATGTCTATAAAATCTGGTTTTGGGTGTGAATCCTCATTTTTTGGTCTAAACCCCTGGGTTTAGGGTCTAAATGCTCGTTTTTTGCGCCTATAGTCTAGATTTTATGGTCTAAATCCTCATTTTTGGGCTCTAAAGTCTAGTTTTTAGGGTCTAAATCCTCAGTTTGGGATCTAAACCCCCAGTTTTAGGGTCTAAAAGCTAATTTTTGGGTCTAATCCCAGACATTTAGGGTCTAAATCAACATTTTGTGTCTAAGCTCCCGGTTTACGGGTATAAATCCTCATTATTTGGGCCTATAGTCTAGTTTTTAGGGTCTAAATCCTCATTTTAGGTCCATACCACCTGGGTTTGGGTCTAAATCCTCGATTTTGGGGTCTAAACCCTCAGTTTTACCATCTAAATCCCATTTCTTTGTGTCTAAACTCCCAGTTTTGGTGTCTAGAACTTCGTTTTTAGTAGTAAAACCTTGGTTTTAGGGTCTAAAACCTTGGTTTTGGGGTCTAAACACTCAGTTTTACCATCTAAATCCCCTTTTTTTGGTGTCAAAACTCCCAGTTTTAGGGTCTATATCCTAATTTTAAGGACTAAAGCCCTGATTTTGGGGTCTAAATCCTTGTATTTGAGGTCTTAAGTCTAGATGTTAGGGTCTCAATACTCATTTTTGGGATCTATACCCCCAGTTTTAGGGTCTAAAAGCTAATTTTTAGGTCTAATCCCATACTTTTAGGGTCTAAATCAATTTCTGGGGGTCTAAGCTCCAGGTTTAAGGGTCTTAATCCTCATTTTTTGGTCCTAAAGTCTAGTTTTTAGGGTCTAAATCCTCCTTTTATGTCTATAACACCTGGTTTTGGGTCTGAATCCTCGGTTTTGTGGTCTAAACCCTCAGTTTTACTGTCTATATCCCCTTTTTTGGTGTCTAAACTCCCAGTTGTAGGGTCTGGATCCTCGTTTTTAAGGACTAAACCCTTGGTTTTAGGGTCTAAATCCTTGTTTTTCAGATCTAAACACCCAGTTTTAGGGTCTGGATCCTCATTTTTAGGATTACAACCCTGGTTTTAGGGTCTAAATCTTTGTATTTGGGGTCTAAACACCCAGTTTTAGGGTCAAAATCCTCACTTTTTGGTCTAAATCCCTGGTTTTAGGGTCTAAATCCTCGATTTTTGCGCCTATAGTCCGGTCTTTAGGGTCTAAATCCTCATTTTACGTCCATACCACCCGGTTTTCGTGTCTAAATCCTTGGTTTTGGGATCTAAACCTTCAGTTTTAGGGTCTAAATCCCCTTTTTTACATCTTAACTCCCACTTTTAGTGTCTGGATCCTCGTTTTTAGGCTTAAACCCCTATTTTTAGGGTCTAAATCTTTGTTTTTGGGGCCTAAACAATCAGTTTTAGAGTCTAAATCTCCTTTTTTTGGTGTCCAAATGCCCAGTTTTAGGGTCTAAATCCTCATTTTAATGCTAAAGCCCTGGCTTTGGGGTCTAAATCCTTCTATTTGAGGTCTTAAGTCTAGATGTTAGGGTCTCAATACTCATTTTTGGGATCTATACCCCCAGTTTTAGGGTCTAAAAGCTAATTTTTAGGTCTAATCCCATACTTTTAGGGTCTAAATCAATTTCTGGGGGTCTAAGCTCCAGGTTTAAGGGTCTTAATCCTCATTTTTTGGTCCTAAAGTCTAGTTTTTAGGGTCTAAATCCTCCTTTTAGGTCTATAACACCTACTTTTGGGTCTAAATCCTCGGTTTTGTGGTCTAAACCCTCAGTTTTACCGTATAAATACCCTTTTTTTGGTGTCTAAACTCCCAGTTGTAGGGTCTGGATCCTCGTTTTTAAGGACTAAACCCTTGGTTTTAGGGTCTAAATCCTTGTTTTTCAGAGCTAAACACCCAGTTTTAGGGTCTGGATCCTCGTTTTTAGGATTACACCCCTGGTTTTAGGGTCTAAATTTTTGTATTTGGTGTCTAAACACTCAGTTTTAGGGTCAAAATCCTCACTTTTTGGTCTAAATCCCTGGTTTTAGGGTCTAAATCCTCGATTTTTGCACCTAGTCCGGTTTTTAGGGTCTAAATCCTTATTTTACGTCCATACCACCTGGTTTTCTTGTCTAAATCCTTGCTTTTGGGATCTAAATCCTCGTTTTTAGGGTCTAAATCCCCCTTTTTACGTCTTAACTCCCAGTTTTAGGGTCTGGATCCTCGTTTTTAGGCTTAAACCCCTATTTTTAGGGTCTAAATCCCTTTTTTTGGGGTCTAAACAATCGGTTTTAGAGTCTAAATCTCCTTCTTTTGGTGTCCAAACTCCCAGTTTTAGGGTCTGGATCCTTGCTTTTAGGATTAAACCCGTTGCATATAGAGTCTAAATCCTTGTATTTGGGGTCTAAACAACCAGTTTTAGGCTCTAAATCCTAGTTTTCGGTCTAAACCCCTGGTTTTAGGGTCTAAATCCTTCTTTTTTGGGCCCATACTCCAGTTTTTAGGGTCTAAATCCTCATTTTAGGTCCATACCACCTGGTTTTTGCCACTAAATATTTTTTTGGGAGAGTCTAAACCCTCACTTTTAGGGTCAAAATCCCCTTTTTTATGTCTAAACTCCCAGTTTTGGTGTCTAGAACTTTGTTTTTAGTAGTAAAACCTTGGTTTTAGGGTCTAAATTCTTGGTTTTGGGTCTAAACACTCAGTTTTACCATCTAAATCCCCTTTTTTGGTGTCAAAACTCCCAGTTTTAGGGTCTAGATCCTTGTATTTGGGGTCTAAACTCCCAGTTTTAGAGTCTAAATCCTAGTTTTCGGTCTAAACCCCTGGTTTTAGGGTCTAAATCCTTCTTTTTTGGGCCCATAATCCAGTTTTTAGGGTCTAAATCCTCATTTTAGGTCCATACCATCTGTTTTTTGCGACTAAATCTTTTTTTTCGGGGGAGGCTAAACCCTCGGTTTTAGGGTCTAAATCCCCTTTTTTGTGTCTAAACCCCCACTTTTGGTGTCTAAATCCTGCTGAGGGGAGCACAGCAGCCCTGCTGGCTCTGCGAGGCGGCATGGAGCCGTTTGTCCCCAGCGTGGGCCGTGAGTCCCTGTGCCGGGCTGCCCGGGGACGGGGGGAGTCCCCAGCCCCGCAGCCATGGCCCAGCCCTGGAGCTGAGGAGCTGGGGGCCGTGGGTTAGTGCTGGGCTGCGCAGGGTGAGGGCAGGGCCGGGACTCCGTGGGCTTCAAAGGTCTGGTGGTGCTTTAGCCCCATGTCCACAAAACAAGCCAACCTGCTCTGGCCTGGGCTCCTCTCTACCCACGGGCTCGCAGGGCCCGCCAGGAACTTGTTCCAGGGGGGGTTTCCCACGGAGGATGAAATCTCCTTTGTTTTTTCACGCCAAAGAGGTTTGCATTGTCATTTTGCTCTTGGAGGAAAACGCCTCTCAGCTTTGGCATTCGGGCACTTCACAGTGGGAATCATTAGAGACAGAACAGCTGCAGTTTAACAACCCCATTGTGCACTCTCTGAGAAGCAGAAGGCACTTGGAGAATGACTGGAGATGACAGAGAATTGAATCAAGGTCCCCCGTGCCCCTGCAGTTACGGTACAGGACGTGGTTACTCTGAGAGAACAAGTCAGCCACCATTGACAGCCTTGGAAGGGGCTGATAGGTCTTGCTAATCCTGTCTGGTTTAGAAGTTTCTAGAAAAACTGAACATGATGGGCCTGCCACTTGGAATCCCAGTGAACCAATAGCCAGGGCAACAGAACCAGTTTAATCATTTGAACCACAATTGGATTGCAAGCGCTTATAGAAATTATTACTGATAAAACTGCCAAAGCTCTGGATCTTTTAACCCAACGTCACTCTCCCCTTCCTGGATCCTGAGGAAGTGGGTGATAGAGCGGTGTGGTGGGAAGCTTGTATCCAGCCAGGCTCAAACCAATACAAAGAACTTGACTCTTGGCAGTTGATCCGTGGCTCTGTGGCTGTTGCTGCGTGCTGCCCGTGTCAGCTCACACAAGGACAGGACTCAACGTGCCCCTCCGGCAGCTCCTCACCTCTCTCCTGGGCATGACGTCAGGATGGGGTGCACCAACCCAGCCCCAACCAGGACAGCCCCAAACCAGGGCTCCCTACAGAGGGCAGTTGGGAGCCAAAAGCTTCTGTCAAGTTTCCCTTGTTGCCAGTGTTTTTCTTGTCCAATGTTGGGCTTTAGTTTGTAGCACATGGACAGAGTTGTAGGATACAGCCAAGGGAAACTACAGCTGGGCTTGGCAAGACTTTCTCCTCTTGCTTTTCTCTGCAGAGAGGGATGGAGGCAGCTGGGACTTTGCAGTCCTAATGACAGAAGGATGTGTCACTGGAGCAGGGGGAGGGATGGGGTAGATGTCCTGGTTTTACTCAGCTGGGGACAAAGAGTCAGGAGGCTGCTGGCTCACTGCTGGAACCAGACACAAGGGAAAACACCCAAAAGCTCCCAGAGGTTGCAATCAGAACAGTTTAATAACACAAAAGAAGTGAAAATGACAACAGGTATAGCCATAAACGAGAGGGCATACAAAGGGAACAAACAACAAGAGACAAGGGAAGGAGAAACAGTTCTCCTAGAACTCTGCTGGAAGTGAAGCCCGTCCCAGCCCAGAGCAGGTCAGTAGATGTTGTCCAGACACAGGTGCTGGAACCTGCTGCCAATCAGGCTCAGCGCTCTGTCAACTTGCTCTGGGAGGCCTGGAAGACAAAATCCACAGTCAAGGGCAGCAGCACAGGGAGGCTGAGGACACCTCCAGCCCTGCCATGGGAAGCAACCCAGCTGCCAGAAGCCTCCTGCGCTGCATCAACAAGTTCATTGGGAACAGACTGGCCACAGAAGCCAATATGGAACCAATGTGAGCAGCTCACACCCCCAGGCCCCAGCTCCAACAGCTTTGGCCTCCAGAGTGAACCCATCTCCCTGGCAGACACTTTTCAGCCACAATTCCTCCAACATCCTTCCCAGGCCAGACTGCCTGTGCTGATACACATCCCACAGCTGCTCCTGCAAGCCCTAAGGGACCCTGCCAAAGGGATTGGTGCAGCTCCAGCAGTCAAAGCTGTTCAAATGCAGCCCCAGAGCAGAGGCTTCACGTGCCCAGACACAGGCTATTTGCCACATCCCTCTGCTGGAACAGCACCAAGCAGAACACTTTGCTAACAGCACTGGCCTCACAAAGCCACTGAATCCATTTCAGTCCCTTGCCTGTCTAATTAAGGCCCCCGAGCTGCATCCTGGACCCCCAACAAAGAGACATTCCTCTTACCTTTGATGTGACAGACTGCAGAGTCCCAGCCACCTCGGAGCTCTGAGACAGAAACTTTGGCCCCAGACTCTCTCATCAAGTCTTTAATAAATTGTCCTTGTTTGGCAGTCATTTTTCTCACTATTGCCTTGATGAAAGGGACAAGAAAGCAAGAGTCAGAACTGTAGATCCAACACCACTGTTCCCAGGGGCTTCTTTTGCCCACATTCCCGGTTCCTGCATCTCATTCTGAGGATGGGTTTGGACGGGCAGTTGGAACGCGACCCTCCTACAGAGGGGAAGAAAGCAACTCATCCCCTGCCCTCAGGGACTCTGGACCCTCAAAGCCTTCTGAAGGCTTTCAAAGCATCACACTGACAGATCAGGGTGGAAGGTGATGGAGGACTCCAGCACCCACTGTCACCCTGGGCACAGCCCCAACATGCCCCTTGTTTACAGCTGTGCTCTGGTTCTTCATTGCTGCTGGGTCCTCTTGGGAGCTAAACCCTGAAACCCTTGTTGACTGGTGGTTGATGTCCTTGGGTGGCACTGGGAAGGTACCAGAGTGGGAGAAGTAGAAGATGGCTGTGTAGGGCAGGGCAGGAGGCACGAGCAGGACAGCAGCTCCTTACCTTTGGCATATCTATTGCCCAGACAATGACCTCGGGCTGCCGGGATTTTCTTCTTGGGGGAGACTTCCTGCCAGGCCCTGTCTTCCTCACGGGACAGGCAGGTTCCACCAAGCCCGTGTCAGTGCCATTTAAATCTGCAAGACAGGCACACAGGTCAGCATTCAGACAGCCCACACAATGCAGCTCCCACACACCAGGCCAGGAAAACAGATCCTTTTGTAGACAGGTGACCCTGAGCACTTGCTGCACATTCCCACACACTGAGCCCTTACCCAGCAGCAGAGACAAGACACTGCAAGAAGTCCAAGTTCCCAGCTGAATGAGAGCTAAGTCAAAGTCAACACAACACTCCTGCCCCTTGTCAGGGGTGCACAGTGACTGGAGGGCTGAGATTGAAGAAGGACCCCTTACCCAACAGAGCCACATTGCCAACTTTACCTGCTCTGTGCCCTGTCCCTACCCCTCAGCTGTCTCAGTGCAGAACTTTCAGCCTTAGCATCACCAGGCTCCACAACACCCTCTTGGGCCTTCTTGTCCCACCAGCAGGAACAAGGCAAAACCATTCTCCTCCTGGGGTTACTCTCACTGGTGGAAATGTTCTTTGGGTTTAGTCCTTAGTTGTAGCAAACTCCCTCCCTGTGTCTTGCCTCAAGCAGCGGTTCAGCTGCTTTGTAGCAATGGCAAAACACACCCTTATGGGCTTCCTGGCCTTAAGGGCTGTTGGCAGCACAGGCTCCTCTCAAGGATTGTCATATCCATAGGTCATATCCCAAGGTCACAGGGGTTCCCGTGTGCTCAGACAGCTTTGTGTTCTGTCAGGCACACACCATTTAGGATCTAGAAGGCAAAAGCAACACTGAGACCCTGGAGCAACTCCGGGACTGTGCCTTCTTGTTGGGATTTCACTCCATGCACCCACCCTTGCGAGCCAAAAGGCTTCAGGGGAATTGCTCTGCAGCACCCTGAGGTGATCCCAATCCCTCAGAGCACCTGCCTGCTTCCTCCAGCAGCACCTCAGCAACCTGCCTCACAGCTTCCTCTCAGCAGCAGCCCAGAAAGCCAGAGCAGAGCCCAGTGCTGAGGGGAAGATGCCCCAAGTGGAGCAGCAGCCGTTTGTGTCCCGGCACAGCCCAGCAAGGTGCTGAGCAGCCCGGCACAGCCCTTACCTGCCGTGCCAAGTGCGTCGCTGCCCGCCGCCAGCAGCCCCGCAGCATCCCTGCTGGCAGCCGTGTGCTCAGTCGCTGCCGCCGCCTCCGCCAGCGCCCACTCAGGGACAGCAGCGCCGGCCGCCTGCAGAGGGGCATCATCTGGGACGGCTTCAGCCCAGCAGAGCCCAGCGGACACATCCCACGCGGCACCCGGCAGCGCTTCCTCAGCCCGGGGCTCTGCCTGCGGGGATGGCGGCAGCGCAGCGGCGCTCTGGGCACTGCTCGGCTCCAGCGGGGTCCTGCACACGCTTGTGGCGCTGCCGGCGCTGCTGTGAGCTGCGGGGCTAGGTTGGCAGCTCAGCCTCAGCCCTGCCTGGGACACTGTGCTCTCAGGAAGCAGGAGCGCACAACAGTCAGCAGGGACGGTGGCTGCTGCTTCGGGCCGGGATTCCTCCTCTATCCCTTGTTCCTCCTGTGCTTCCTCAGTGCCTGTGGCCGCTTCCTCAGGAGTGCTCTGGGCACTGCTCAGCTCCTGCCCGGCTCCTGGTGCTGCCGGCGCTGCTGCCGGCCGCTGCTCTGCGTCGGTGCCTGAGCCTGAGCCCTGTGCGGGGCTGGCTGCAGCGCTGCTGGGACACGCTGTGCTCTGCACAGGGACAGAAACAGCAGCAGGCACACCGCTCTCCTCTGCACATCCTCCTGTCTCTGCTCCTGCCGTGTCACCCTCAGCAGTGCTGGGCTCAGCTGTTGGTGCTGACACATCCCAAAGGTTGATCTCTGGCCATTCCTCTGCTGCTGACAAAGGCAGCTCCTGAGCGACACAAGCTTCCCCTTGAGGCCAGGACTCTTCCTCTGTCCCTCCTGTCTGCTGCGCTTCCTCAGCAGCTGCTGCCTCTTCAGCACCATCTCTGGCCTGCTCTTTGCAGTAGGAGTAGAGCCACCAGCAGCCCAGCAGTGCCAGCGCTCCAGGCACAACGTAGGGGATCACGCTGGCGAAGCGAAGAGCCATTGCACAGAGCTCAGCAGGATCTAGCAGAAGAAACAGACAGCATGGTTATGTACTCCCAGGCAAGGGAACAGAAATAGCTGTAGCTATTGCTCTGCGCTCTCAACCCTCATGTTTGGGCCCAAACCATTCCTTTTAGCTTCCAAAGCCTCATTTTGGTACAAACAGAAGAATCACCAAACAGCAACACTACCCATAGCCTTGGGCAGGCTCTGGAGGTGGAAGAGCTCAGCATGGAAATGGACTGGGAGGTGCAGAGCAGCCTCTCCTGTCAGCCCTGTCTGCATCCTCTTCTCTGTCCTGAGAGTTTAGGGCATCCTTACCTTTGGAAGAGGATGGAAGTTGAGGAGAAGTGGTCAGCAAATGAGAAATGGCTGGAAGCAATCAGGAAGGCAAGTAGCCAAAGAAGGAGCTGAGTCCTCCCGAGGACAGCTCAGCCCAACTGGCTCTGGCTGTCCCACTGGGAGGCTTTATAGACTCTGGCCAGGTGAGGTCACAAACGCCGGGTGGGGTCTGGAAGAGCCCCTGTGTGACACCAGCACAACCCAACGTTCTCTGTCTCCCTTGGTGATGGCCACAACGCTGCCCCTCCCCTGGGATGGCCTCTGGAATCATTAAAGGGTCAAGGATAAAACCTTTGCACACACACTCACACACTGGTTGTGGAACATTTCCCACAGACACACACTGGCTGTCAAAGCAGTGGGGTTGCACTCCGTGGTCTCTAAAGGTCCCTTCAAGTCCCCACCATTCTGTGATTCTATGATTGTATGAACATGTCCAGGTGGGTTTTGAAGACCTCCAGAGGAGGAGATCTCCTCTCTCTGCTCAGTTTGAATGATTCATTAATAAATCAAACCTTTTCTCCCCACGCTGAGTCTGTTTTGCCCCAGACATTAATTGCTGAGGGATCTCCCTGTGCTTACCTTGCCTCACAAACCTCTTGTTTTATTTTCTCCCCTGTCCAGCTGAGGAGGGGGAAGGATAGAGCGACTTGGTGGGCACCTGGAACCCAGCCAGGGCTAAAGCACCACACCAAAACCACAAGCTGCAGCCAAGCTGTAGTCCCAGGCAAGGGAACAGGAATAGCTTGAGCTATTGCTAGGAGCAGGTTTCCGGCTGCTCCTTCCATTCACAGCTCTGCTCTACCAGCTCTGTGCTCTAAACCCTCATGTTTGGGCCCAAAGCATTGCTTTTAGCTTCCAAAGTCTCATCTTGAGGCCAACCGAAGAATCACCAGACAGCAACACTACCCATAGCCTTGGGCAGGCTCTGGAGGTGGAAGAGCTCAGCCTGGAAATGGACTGGGAGGTGAAGAGCAGCCTCTCCTGTCATCCCTGTCTGCATCCTCTTCCCTGTCCTGAGAGTTTAGGTCATTCTTACCTTTGGAAGAAAACGGGAGTTGAGAACTGGGCAGCAACGGGGAAATGTCTGGAGGAAAGCACGAAGGCGAGTAGCGAGGGAAGGAGTCGAGTTGTCCCGAGGGCAGCTCAGCCCAACTGGCTCTGGCTGTCCCGCTGGGAGGCTTTATAGACGCTGGCCAGGTGAGGTCACAAACGCCGGGTGGGGTCTGGAACAGCCCCTGACATCAGTAGTGCCCAACATTCTCTGTCTCCCTTGGTGACGGCCACAGCTCTGCCCCTCCCCTGGGATGGCCTCTGGAATCATTCCTGGCAATACTTTAGAACTTCAACTTCTACTAAAGGCACAGCACTGCTCACACTGTCAGGGAAAGTCTGACACTGAGCAGGGCTGCATGGAGGAGGCAGCTGGGGAGCAAGAAATCCTCTCTGATGTTTGTGATGCCAGGAAAGTGCCAATCAGGACTCAATAGCCAATGTGACTGTCAAGCAGGGATTCTTTCTGGCAGCGCTGGGCACACAGGGGATGGCTCCACCAAGTGTGTGCCCTGCTTAGAGCAAAACTTTCCACATGCCCCAGACTAGATCTGCATGTTCATTGCACTTCTTCATGAGTTCCCCCCATGGCCCTGCCTCAACCCGCCCAGGCCACAGCTCCCTCACGCCTCCTTCGCTGGGCCTCAGGGGCCATTGAGGATGAAGGTCTGAGTCTTCCTCACAGTGTATTCTTCACCTTTGGCTTCCTGGTGTTTGTCCAGACATCAGGACAGGCTTGAGCAGTTGCTGATTCACTTCTCTCACTCTGATTGGACCAGGATAAGTTCTGCTCTTGCCAGATAACAACAGGAGTGAGATTTGCTGCAGTGACGGCTTCTTGCGGCTCTCCAAGATCAGCCATGTCCTGAAGCTTGTACTGCCACAAGGGGAACAAGTTCCTAACGCCAATATTTCAGATACCAAACACTTACAAATGTGCTCCTGCAGATTTCTGGCTGAATGACGCTTCTGTGCTCTGAGGCTTCTGTAACATCTGCAATTCATTTGACACCTGGGCCAACAGCCTGTCATTGTCTTAAAAAATGCTGGGTTTTGGGTGAACTTTGCTCATTAGACTCTGATTATAACACCGAAACACAGCTCCATCCCAAAGCCCACACAGCTCCAAGGTACCATCAGCCCTCACTGAGCATGTGCTCTGCATTCTCCTCACCCCACACCTTTAAAAGCAAAGTGAGAGCATTACACGGCAATCCAGACGAAGGTCTGTGTGACCAGAGTCACTCCAGCCCCACCTCGAAGGGAAAGAGACTGTAAAAATGGCTTAAGAAAGGGGGCTGTTAGGGAAGACACCATCATGAATCAGTCAGGGAAGGTTCCAGCTCAGGCTGCCTCTGACTCTCTGCACCTCTCTGCACAGGGATGCCTCTGGCTCAGAGCTGGTTGTGTCAAGGGCTGGCTGGGGAAGATCAGAAATCCCTCTGCACAGTCGCTTCTCTGATCTCCTGCTGCACTATTCGCAGCCTCAACATCTGCACGAGCTTTGGCAGACGCTGTGTCCATCCCCAGCAGCCCACCAGCACCTGGGGAACCTGTTGCTGCCATCAACTGCACCGTGGGTTCAGCTGGGTGTCAGAGTCCCAGCGAAGCTGGGGAAGGGTCATGAGAACAGGTCTGATGAGGAGAGGCTCAGTGAGCTGGGGATGTTGAGCCTAGAGGAGGCTGAGAGGAGACAGGATCACTCTCTACAGCTGCCTGAAGGGGGTTGTAGTGAGCTGGGGGTCGAGCTCTTCTCTCCAGTACCCAATAACAGAACACGAGGAAACGGGTTTAAGCTACACCAGGGCAGGTTCAGGTTGGACATCAGGAAGAAGTTTGTCACTCAGAGGGTTGTGAAGCACTGGGACGGGCTGCCCAGGGAGCTGGTGCAGTCCCCACCCCTGGAGATATTCACAAGTCGTGCAGATGAAGCGCTGAGGGATGTGGTTCAGCGATGGGCCTGGCAGTGTGAGGTGAGGGCTTGGACTCCATCATCTGAGAGGCCTTTTCCAACCACAACAATTCCATGGTTGTATGACAGAGGTAGGAAAGCTGCGACTGGGTTCTTCCTTGTGTGCCTCAGTGCCCACCCCATCTCTCTGGCCTGCACCCTGCATTTGTTCATCTGGGCTGAGCAGACGAACTGCACACGACTGAGGGCAGCTCCCACACCTAAAGGGCTGGGAAGGTACAACTTGCCTGGCTCAGTCCTCAATCCTCAAGACCTCCTGGTTTGCATCCAGAACCTCATTTTTAGCTTCCAAAGTGGTACTTTTGGGAACAAAGCCTCATTTTCACCATCTAAAGCAAGAGGTTTTGCTTCCAAACCCTCCTCTGGGGGCGCAAACCCTCCCTTTTAGCTTCCAATGCCTTATTTTGAGGCCTAAGCCCCTATGTAAAACTTTCAAACCTCACTTGGTGACCCAAGCCCTAATTTTTACTCCCAAAGCCCGATTTTCACCTTCCAAACCTTGGGTTTAGATTTCAAATCATCCTCTTCTAGGTCCAAACCATCACCTTTCTTTTCAAAGTCTCATTTTTGTGCACAAACCCTCATTTCTTTGCTTCCAAACACTCAATTTTAACCTCAAAAGGCTCGTTTTATGGCCCAGATGCTCATTTTGAGCTTCCAAAGCCTCCTTTTTGCCTTTTTCAACCTTATTGCTTGGAGCACAGTCCTCCAGTTTTTGATTCCAAAGTCTCACTTTGTGGCCCAAGTTCTTCTTTTTAGCTTTAACCTGTTCCTTTTCAGCTTTCAATCCCTCATTCTCAGGTCTCAACCTCAGTTATCAGCATCCAAAGCCTCGTTTTAGCTTTCTAACACACCTTGTTGGGTAAACCCCCTCCTTTTCAGCTGCCAAGGCCTCCCCTTGGAGGGCACAAGCAGCAGCTGGGCAGATGCTGCCCTTGTGTGTCTCTGTGCCCGTGCGGCCGCTGCGTGCCGCGTCCCCTCACACCCCAGGCTCACATGGGCAGTGCCTGGGGGTACCCAGGGAGGGCCTTGGGTGGCCGCCCCTGTGTCAGCGTGTGCCTAGCACCCCGTGTCCCGTCCCTGCCCACCACACAGCACACACCGGCCCCAGCCTCTCGTCCCCCGCCCTGCAGGGAGCCCTCAGCGCTGAGAAGGGCCCCTGAGCTCAGCCTTCTCCTCTGCAGGGCCGCAGCCTCTGCTGCCCACAGCCATGTGCCGGCCCCTCAGCACTCGGCCCCTTGGGGCCTGTGTCCAGCAGCTCCCGTCTCTCTGGCCCTGCCTCTGCCTCTGCCTGTGGCTCAGGGGCTTTGCAGCACAGGGCGGGAGGGGCCAGAGCCCGCCCTGAGGCGCCGCCGCCTCTGATTGGCTGTGGGGCTGCCACTGCCCTGCCTGGTCCCGCCCTCCCTGAGGCGCCGCAGCATCTGATTGGCTGCGGGGCTGTCACTGCCCTGCCTGGTCCCGCCCTCCCTGAGGCTCCACCGCCTCTGATTGGCCGTCGCTCACACGTCAATCAGGGCTGTGCCCGCCTGCTGCGCTGCCATTGGCTGCCCCGGGGCTGGGCGCTGAGGGAGCCACTGGCTCAGGCCACAGCAGCTCTGGCTGGGATCTCTGTGCTGTGTCAGTGCCCCACAGAGAGCACAGACACACTGAGGCACAGACAGTGCTGCTGGGCGGGGAAATGAGCCCTCAGTGCCCTTGGCTGGCCCAGCAATGAACAGGGACGGCTGGCAGCCCAGGGCTACAGCTCCCATATGGCCCAGGAGCCAACAGCCAGTGCCCCAGGTCTACAGCTCCCACACGCCCCGAGGCCTCCTTCCTGCTGCCTGACCCTGCAGGGACACCAGCCCCTGGCCAGGCCCCACTGACCCTGCAGCCCCATGGCCGCCTCCCCAGGGCTGCACAGGCCCAGCCCCAGGAGGAGCCAAAGGAGGAGGAGGAGGAAAATACGGGGGAGGAGCAGGGCAGAGGGACAGAGCAGGAATGGAGCTTAAGGAGACAGGGAGTGCAGGAGGAAAAAGAGCAACAAGCAGCAGCAGAGAGGGACAGAGAGAGGATTGGAAGGGCAAAAAGGAGGATGGGGGGATACACAGACACAGGCAGGGAGAGGGAGTGGGACGGGGGCAGAGAGACAGAAAAGGCAGCAGGACAGTGGAGCGACAGAGAAATGGGACAGGGATTAGGACAGAGAGACAAGGGAAAGGAGAGAGAAAGGGAGAGAGAGGGACAGAAGGCAGGGACAGAGAAGAGAAGGAAGGGAAAGGATCCGGAGAGAGCGAGGAACAGAGGGATGTGGATCAGCAGAAAAAGGCATAGGAGGGCGGAACAGCGATGGGCTGAGAGAGTCAGAGGAAGAGCTAAAAGGGGATGGGGAGCAGGATGGAGGCCTGGAGAGAAGAGAGAAGCTCCAGCCAGCTGAGCAAGAGAGACGGGCAGGAAAGTGGGGACAGGTTGTAGGGGAGAGGGAAAATAAGGCCAGGAAGCACAACATGGTGATAGAAAAAGGCAAAGGACAGGGAGCAGGAGAGGAGAAAAAATAGCAACAGGATGTAGGACACACAGGGAGGGGTTAGAAAATACAGACAAGGAGTCCTACAGAGAAAGAGAAAGAAAAAACAGTGGTGGGGTAAGGACAGAGAGGGAGGAATTAACAGGTGAGGGCAGGGAGCCAGAACCGATGCGGAGGGAGCAAAGCCAGCAATTATGGACAACTGCCCTCATTCCTTGAGCACTGCCCAGGAGCTGCATTAGCAGGAGCCTCCAGAAATGTGGTGCCTGCAAAAGGCCTGTCCTGGGCCCAGCCCTGCACCCTGAGAGTGCTGCCGACCAGCACCTTGTGCAGTGGCCAGCCCTGGGGAAGGGAAATCACCCAGCCAGGCTTTGCTTTTGTGTGATGGTTTTGCTTTCAAAAAGCAACTGTCTATGCTCTAAATACCACCTGCAAGGAAGAAGGAAGCAGGCTTCCCAGGGGGGACACCTTTAAAGGCTGAACCTGTTCAATAGCTGCATACAGCCCTGCTCACTCCTGCTGCCCTCACTCCGCAGCAGCTACAGGCTGATTCCTGGGTGCTCCCCAGCAGTGGCAGCACCAGGCTGCTCAAAAACCCACCCTGCCTGCCAAAAACGGAGAGCAGCTGAGTTCTGGGCAAGCTCTCCTGTTTCCAGGCCTGATGGTTCCTGACTCTCTCATCAAGAGATGTCTCAGGACCATACCAGGGCTGATGGAGCTGCTTTTGCGATCCCATGAGAGGGCTGGGCAGAGGAGCAGGTTCGCAGGTGCCACGGCCAGGTACATGGGCAGGGTGTCAGGGCCACCCCTGCCTGGTGTCCCCAGCCAAGCCCCAGCTGGTGCCAGCCCCGAGGCTCAGGAGCGTTTCTGCGGCTGCTGCACCCTGACGGGCCCCGGCGCCGGCTGATGGCTGGGACCCACCAACTCCTCGGGGCTGGGAGAAGAATCCCCGTGGGAGGAGTGAAAGCCACCAGCATCACAGAAGGAAGTGTCATTACAGCATTGTGCTCCTTGTGGAGGTTTCAGGGTGGTCGTCTGTTCTATGAGCTTACAGGGCTTTCAGGCTGTATCTTTCCTGTCAAAGCTGCTGTGCATTTGTGTCGGCATGGGGCAGATGTTCATGTACCTGTCCCAAAGCAGACTTGCTTTTAGGCCTGCTGGGACATGGGCTTCCAGCTGCAACAATGGCAACTTTTAAGATGCTTGTCTTGGGCTTGGCTCTTGGGGTTGTTTTTCTGAGCCCCAAGTTGCAGATGCTGTTTCCTCTATGCTGAGAGGTTCCTTATTCTCTGTGTTTGCTGTTACTGCTTTTAGAGCAAAGACAAACACCCAGTGTAGCGTAAACACCTGATTTGTTCCCATCTCAGAAGAGTCTGATTCTCAGTGTTTGACTATTTCTTGCATTCTGAAACCTCCAACTGGGGGTTTTGTGTCCTAGTGATAGAGGAAAGAGCAAAAACATGCCAACAACAACTTCATTTGTAAGCAACTGCTCTTCTTTTCCTAAAGACAATGTCCATTCCAGGCTGGAGAAAAAGAGCAATACCCTGCAGGGCATTGCCTGTGGTGTGGAGTGGGATGAAGGGATAGTTAATCCTTCCCCAAGGTGAAGCTCTGGAAGCAGTTGATCACATCAGCAAATGCAATGAGTTCTCTTTCCAAGTCTGTTTTTCTCCTAAGCTGACTCTATGCTCCAGGTTGAATTCTGTATCCCTGAGCTTTATGGAGGGGAAAGAATCAGGTGTCTTGGTTACAGTGACAGCTATTCAGCTCCTGGATGTATTTGTACATGCCAGTTCTGTCTCAGCCACATGAGCATTGTTGGCTTGGTCATGTTTTCCAGCCCCCTTAAAGAGGTGTGTCTCCCCCACAATTAGTAGATGTCCTTGGCTTGTGGTTCTGCTGTGTCTTTCTAATGTTTGTTCTCAATCCATAGACTGAGGAGTCAGAGTGTGTCTCAGACCAACAGCATTCTGGCAGCCATCTGCAAGCAAAACCCCTGAATTGACGTGTCTCTGTCTGTAAACTTTGGGCACGTGACTCCAGCAGCTGTGGCAGTGCTTTCCAGCAGTCCCTGGTCAGGAGCCCCTCTCCTGGTATGGAAATGCTGCCTGAAAGGGAGAGGACTTTTGTTTCTTCTTCTAAAGGTCCAGCTGAGCCAGTGAATGGTGCATCAAAAACTGTAAGTAAAGACACAATCTCCCACTGTTTTTGTACACACTGCAGTTAGTTCTGAACACTGCAGCCTTGTATTAACCTTCCAAACATTGAGTTAATCTATCTTCCAGTAAAACCTTGTGCATGTTGTAAACACAGTGTGTATGATTCAGTGCAGTACAAACTGTGTGCTGCCATCACTTGCACGACTCTGATGTGACTCTTGGTGTCTGTGCCTAGTGATGCTCTGTATTTCCTAGGAAAATGCCAGGTCATGGCCTGTAGGACCTGGACAGGTGACCTGTGATGGTTTGGAGGTCATGTAGGTTTCAGGTCTACAAGCTGAGCTTGGTGCTGTGTTCTACCTCTGTGTGTAACAGGTATGTTTGCACAGGTTGTGATGTGCTTTCATTTAGAATCAGAGAACCAGAGAATTGTTGTGCTTAGAAAAGACCTTGAAGATGATTGAGTCACACCCCTCACCTCACACTGCCAGGCTCATCACTAAACTACCCCCTGTCCCTCAGCACCTCCTCTGTGTATCTTTTGAACGTCTCCAGGGATGGGACTCTACCAGCTCCCTGGGCAGCTGTGGTAGTTTGAGCCTGGCTGGATGCCAGGTGCCCACCACACCACTCTGTCCCCCACCTCCTCAGCAAGCCAGGGAAGGGGAGAAAATAAGATGGGAATCTCGTGGGTTGAGATAAAAGCAGTTTAATAAATAAGCAGCAAAGCCGCGCGCGGGAAGCAAAGCAGAAGCAGATAAAGCTGTTCCTCTCCACTTCCCATCAGCAGCGATGTCTGGCCACCTCCCGAGAAGCAGGGCTTCAGTACGCGTAGCGGTTGCTTTTGGAAGGCCAGAAATGAATCTCGCCTCCCCTTCCTGCTCCTCTCCCCCAGTTTATATTACTGAGCTGACGTCATATGGTATGGAATATGTCCTTGGTCAGCCTGGGTCAGCTGTCCTGGCCATAGTCCCTCCCAAGATCATGCCCACTCACAGCTATTGGTGAAGGTGGGGGAAGGAATGCTGGAGGGACAGCCCTGATGTTGTGCAAGTGGTAGTCATAATATTGATATCAACAGTAAGCACAGCACTGCAGGAGCTGCTGTGGAAAATCACTACCGTCCCAGACCCACTACAGTCTCCACCCCTTATTCCATACCATTTATGTCATGCTCAGACAAACCATCTTAACAATCCATATACATTCTTATATACTCTCATTAACCAGTACCCCCACTCTTCAACAGACAAACATCATTCTTGTATTCCCTCTTGCATCTTGCATCAAACAAACAAACAACATTCTTATATCTTTCATCCTCTGTAGATGTTCACTGGAGCAGGTCATAACTTCTATCTCATCCATCAATATGAATATCCAGGCCAGGGGAAACAGTATGTTCAGTGTTGGGCACCAGCACCGGCTTGGTTTGTCCACTTGTCTGGTTTTTCTTGCAAAGTTCATCTACAACAGATAACTCACATAACAGGTTATTTTTCCCCCAAGGTTAAGTCTCCTTGAGGTACACATCGAGTTTCCCCATCCTTTCTCATCACCCACCAAGTACACCCAGGCCCCTGAGCAAAGACAATCCCACGAATGGGTTTGCCTTTTCCCATGGGAGGTGCAACCCATACTGCCTTCCCCAGCCATTTCCCTGGGTGCACTACGGGGACCTTATCTCCTCCCACAGTATGTAGTGGTTTTGTTTGGGCAGGACCAGGATGGTTAGTTGAACCTCTGCTATTGACCAGCCAAGTGGCTTCTGCTAAATTTTTATCCCACTGCTTCCATGCCCCATTGCCCAGTGCTCTCAACATGATCTTTAGTAACCCATTATATCTCTCAATCTTTCCAGAGGCTTGTGGGTGATAGGGGATGTGGTATATCCACTCAATGCCATGTTTCTTTGCCCAGGAGTTTATGAGATTATTTCGAAAATGAGTTCCATTATCTGATTCAATTCTTTCTGGAGTGCCGTGTCGCCACAAAACTTGCCTTTCAAGACCCAAGACAGTATTTCGGGCAGTGGCGTGGTTTACAGAGTATGTTTCCAACCAACCGGTAGTTGCTTCCACCATGGTGAGTATATACCGCTTGCCTTGATGTGTTCGTGGTAGTGGTCCAACATAGTCAATTTGCCAGGCCTCACCATACTGAAAACCCAACCATCGGCCTCTGTTCCAGGGAGACTTGATTCGTGTGGCTCGCTTGATTGCGGCACACGTTTCACATTCATGGGTGACCTGTGTGATGGCTTCCATGGTCAAGTCCACCCCTCGATCACGAGCCCATCTATATGTTGCATCTCTTCCCAGATGTCCTGATGTTTCATGGGCCCATCGAGCTATAAATAGCTCACCTTTACGCTCCCAGTCTAGATCTACCTGAGCTAGTTCAATTTTAGCAGCTTTATCTACCTGTTGGTTGTTCCATTGTTCTTCATTGGCACGGCTTTTTGGCACGTGAGCATCTACATGACGTACTTTCAGAGTCATATTTTCCACCCGAGCAGCAATGTCTTGCCATAATGCAGCAGCCCAGATGGGTTTACCCTTGCGCTGCCAGTTGGTCTTCTTCCATTGCTGTAGCCATCCCCATAGAGCATTAGCCACCATCCAGGAGTCAGTGTAAAGATAGAGTACTGGCCACTTCTCTCGTTCTGCAATCTTTAGAGCTAGTTGGATAGCCTTCACTTCAGCAAACTGACTTGACTCACCTTCTCCTTCAGTGGCCTCAACAACTCGTCGTGTGGGACTCCACACAGCAGCTTTCCACTTACGATGATTTCCTATCACGCGGCAGGATCCATCAGTAAACAAAGCATAATGCCTCTCATCTTCTGACAGTTCATTATATGGTGGTGCCTCTTGGGCGCGAGCTACTTCCTCAGGCAATGCTCCAAAATCTCTGCCTTCTGGCCAGTCCATGATTTCTTCCAGGATTCCTGGGCGATTAGATTTCCCCAGCCGAGATCATTGTGTAATCAACGCCATCCACTTACTCCATGTAGCGCTGGTTGCATGATGTATAGAAGGGGTTTTCCCTTTGAACATCCAGTGTAACACAGGCAGACGTGGTGCCAAGAGGAGATGAGCTTCTGTGCCAATGACTTCTGAAGCAGCTCGAAGTCCCTCATATGCTGCTAGTATTTCTTTTTCAGTTGGGGTGTAGTGGGCTTCCGATCCTCGATATCCTCGGCTCCAAAACCCTAATGGTCGACCTCGGGTTTCTCCAGATGTTTTCTGCCAGAGGCTCCAGGTGAGACCATGCTCTCCAGCGGCAGTGTAGAGGATATTCTGCACATCTGATCCTGTACGGATGGGCCCAAGGGCGACTGCACGAGCTATTTCCTGTTTAATTTGTTGAAAAGCTTGTTGTTGCTCAAGGCCCCACTCAAAACAGTTCTTCTTTCTGGTTACTCTAAAGAGAGGGCTCACAAGCTGACTGTAACCTGGGATATGCATCCTCCAGAATCCCACAAGGCCCAGGAAAGCTTGTGTTTCTTTCTTATTAGTCGGTTGAGACATAGTAGCTATTTTATTCACAACATCCATAGGCACGTGCCGACGCCCATCTTGCCATTTTATGCCCAAAAACTGTATCTCTTGTGCAGGTCCCTTTACTTTGTTTCTTTTTATAGCAAAACCAGCTTTCAGGAGAATCTGTATTATTCTTTTCCCTTTCTCAAACACTTCTTCTGCCTTGTTGCCCCATACAATTATGTCATCAATGTACTGTAAATGTTCAGGGGCATCACCCGTTTCCAGCACAGTTTGGATTAGACCATGGCAAATAGTAGGACTATGTTTCCACCCCTGGGGCAATCGATTCCAGGTATATTGGACACCTCTCCATGTGAAGGCAAATTGTGGCCTGCACTCTGCTGCCAATGGAATTGAGAAGAATGCATTAGCGATGTCAATCGTAGCATACCACTTGGCTGCTTTTGACTCCAGTTCATACTGGAGCTCTAACATGTCTGGTACAGCAGCACTCAGTGGTGGTGTCACTTCGTTCAGGCCACGATAGTCTACTGTTAACCTCCACCCTCCATCAGATTTTTTCACAGGCCATATGGGACTATTAAATGGAGAATGAGTTTTGTTAATTACTCCTTGAGCCTCCAGTTGATGAATCAACTCACGGATGGGAGCCAGGGAATCTCGGTTCGTGCGATATTGCCTCCGGTGCACTGTCCTGGTAGCAATTGGTACCTGTTGCTCTTGAACTTGCAGCAATCCCGCAACAAAAGGGTCTTCTGAGAGGCCAGGTAAATTAGAGAGTTGTTTGATTTTCTCTGCATCTACAGTGGCTATACCAAAAGCCCATCGATACCCCTTGGGGTCTTTGAAGTACCCTCTCCTGAGGTAATCTATGCCAAGAATACAAGGGGCCTCTGGACCAGTCACAATGGGGTGTTTTTTCCATTTGTCCCCTGTTAAGCTCACTTCAGCCTCTAATACAGATAATTCTTCACATCCCCCTGTCACTCCAGAGATCCAGACAGAATCTGTGCCTCTATACCTTGATGGCATCAATGTACACTGTGCCCCTGTGTCTACTAAGGCTTTATACCTTTGTGGGTTTGATGTGCCAGGCCATCGAACCCACACAGTCCAGTAGATTCGGTCATCCCTTTCCTCCTCCTGGCTGGAGGCAGGGACCCTCTATTTCTGTTCTTCATCAGAATATTCGCTATCTGATCCTTGCAATTGCAGACCTGAAGTCTCCTCATTGGCATCGAAGGAAGTAGTTGCAGTTCTTCTGTGTCTTGGAGATTGTTGATTGTCCTCTTTTGTTTTGGCAGCCACTCTGCTGACAGCTCTCCTGGGCGGTCCTTTTCTAACAGCTGTCTTCCCCCTTAGTTCATGTACACGCGCTTCCAGCTTAAAAGTGGGTTCACCATCCCACTTCCTCATATCCTCTCCTTGGCCACGCAAAAAGAGCCAGAGTTCATTTCGCGGTGTACTCCTGCGTCTGGGACTTCCCTTTCCCCTGGTCGGGACAGTGGATGACTGAGTTCTTGAGGCAGATCTAACAATCAGGCCATCATCCCACACTGATGAGGAGGTGCAGAGGCTCTCTTCATAGTTCTGTAACCAAGAAGATACCCTCTCCACTGTTGGTATATCCATGTCTGGATGATACACCATTGCCAGGATATTAGAATATGTAGCTGGGGCACTCTGAATCACTTTTCTCAACATGGCCCGTGTACACTGGACATCGTCTGGATCTGTGGAGGCCTCGACATTATCCAGATCACCATAGATGACTTCCAACACAGCTAATTCCCTTAGATATTGGATCCCTTCATCAGCTCTAGTCCACTTTCCTCGGGCATTTACAAGGTCTTCCTTGAATGGGTATCTTGCCCGTACACTTGAGAGGAGTCGTTTCCAGAGACTACAAACTGAGGTTTTCTTTCCAATGCCTTTATCAATTCCCCAGTCCCTAGCAAGAGATCCTAGCTGTTGGGCTTCTCTGCCTTCCAATTGTTGACTGTCAGCCCCGTTATCCCAGCATCGGAGCAGCCAGGCACCAATCCGCTCACCTGGCTGGCGACTGTAATCTTTTCGCATATCTCTAAGTTCTGTTGAGGTGAGGGACCGAGTAGTTTCCATTTCCTTTTTGATTTCTTTCACTTCTCCTGATCTCCTTACCGAAGGACCAGTTTCTTCTTCTAGCCTTTCCTCTTCCTCCTCGTCTGCCCTTACTAATCGATGATATGGACTTGACCTCCTTATCCACTGCTTCTTTTTCACTACTGAGGCAACCACTGTGGTTGTTGTTTGGTTCCCTGACTCAACCATGGTAGTCTCAGGTATAGTTTGAATTTCCACCTCGGCCATAGTTCTCTGAGAGGGCTGGACTGCGACTGACTCAACTATGTTGGTCTCAGGTACCGTTTGAGTTTCCATTTCAATCACAGTTCTCTGAGAGGACTGGAATGCAGCTTGGTAGGCAGAGGCTAGGCCCCAGTATAGTGCCTGAACCTGATGGGCCTCATTAGGGTAGGTAAGACACCCTTCTATCAGGTAGCGTGTCAGTAAAGCAGGGTTTTTTATCTGTTCAGATGTAAAATCCCAGGTTACAGGAGGTGATAACCGTCCTAGGAATTTGCCTAAATTCATCCACATACCCTGCCACCCAGGGACTGGCCGCTTCAGGGGGCATTTTAACATGTTTCCATCACAAATTTGTACTCTCTGATACCCAGATGACTCCAGATTCCACAAGATATATAATATACCAACCATGTTAATTAGTAATATTAAAACTCTCGTATAAGGGTGACTAAGGACCTGGGAAGTCTGTATAACAGAATTGTCTAGATCAGTCCGAGCTGAGGAGAAAGAGGTGCTTTGCCCCATGGCCTCCACAAGATAGCTCCCACAGCACACTAAATTCATCAGTAACAGAATGAGATTTGCTATTATTATTTGGGCCATCATGTTCCCAGGCCCTTTCATCCTCTTCACAAAATTATATAGCCAGCTTAGCAAAGCTATTAAGGTTAAAGCACAGCCGAGAGTCAATGTTAGGAGCATCGTGTTCCCAAACATTAGAAAGTGTAAGATAAGCTGCATAGCAGCAAGGCTCCGTGACCAGCACAGGAACTTTGCTCTCATTGGTTTACTGTAATTGCAATGCAGTTAATGTAAATCTGCTATTATCTCGCCCCACGTTGGGCGCCAAAAGGGCTGTGGTAGTTTGAGCCTGGATGGATGCCAGGTGCCCACCACACCGCTTTATCCTCCACCTCCTCAGCAAGCCAGGGAAGGGGAGAAAATAAGATGGGAGTCTCGTGGGTTGAGATAAAAGCAGTTTAATAAATAAGCAGCAAAGCCGCGCGTGCGGGAAGCAAAGCAGAAGCAGATAAGCTGTTCCTCTCTACTTCCCATCAGCAGCGATGTCCGGCCACCTCCCGAGAAGCAGGGCTGCGGTACGCGTAGCGGTTGCTTTGGGAAGGCCAGAAATGCATCTCGCCTCCCCTTCCTGCTCCTTTCCCCCAGTTTATATTACTGAGCTGATGTCATAGGGTATGGAATATCTCCTTGGTCAGCCTGGGTCAGCTGTCCTGGCCATAGTCCCTCCCAAGATCATGCCCACTCACAGCTATTGGTGAAGGTGGGGGAAGGAATGCTGGAGGGACAGCCCCGATATTGTGCAAGTGGTAGTCATAATATTGATATCAACAGTAAGCACAGCACTGCAGGAGTTGCTGTGGAAAATCACTACCGTCCCAGACCCACTACAGCTTTAAACATTTTTAGAAAAACTATCTTAGTTTTATGTCCCTTTGATTCAGAGTGCATCCAAACCTGGCAGGAAAAAACAATATTCAACTTCAAAGTTCTTACTGGCTCAGAGAGAAGTGACACTTGCCAACTGTGATTCTGAACAGAGAAGGTATTCAAATTAAGATGTAATCCAAGTTACTGTCTACAGTGAAGACCACAGCTCTAATGTTAAAAGTCTTGGTAAAATACTCCAAATGGCAGCAGTTTGCAAACACATTTATTTTTGTCTACTAGGCAGCTGCTTAAGTCTGACAGTAGCTGCAGCAGAGATTTAGCAGGAGTTACGCACTTTGGTAAGTGCAACGAGCTTTCTTCCTTTCTCCCAACTGTTTGGGAACTCAGCCTTATGCACATATGAACTTGTATTTATTTTCATAACACCATGCAACTGCCTTCTTGAAATATCTTTAAGTGTATCACAAAGAAGGACAAGAGTACAGTGAATTCACATAGTTGTTCATCTGAAGTACTTGGGGGACTTCATTTGCTCGTCAGTACCTTCCAAAGCGCTTCACAAGTTTCCACCTCACAGAATTCATTCCAAAGTTCACAAACAACAGATTTAGAAAATAAATCTTCTAATAAGTTAATGATTGCACTTCTACTGTATATGGCAAATTACAAAATTCACTTGCAAATAACACTTTTCGGTCTTAAATTTGTCACAAAGTTATAACTTCTATAGCAGAGTGCACAAAGAGCTTTGTAGAGATAAAAATATCTTACCTTTTCACCTTTTATTGTTACATAAAGGAAAACATCAGATGTGGTATCTTCTACAGCACATACTTTGTCTGTCATCTGGGTAGTAGCAAAACTGAGTGATGGTGTTTCAATGACGCAGCTGCCTGTTCTTTCCTGCTCTTCTCCAGCCCAGTGTTTCCTCACTAACCCAGCATCTGGAAGAGCAAACAATGGGTGTTTTAAAAGTCTCCCTCTCACTGCAGTGGTGACAAGTTTCTGTTGATCTCCTGGGGACTTTACTTTGGGTTTGGTTTGACATTTTGGCCACCTGGACTGGAGAATTCTCCCTCCCTTTTCCACCCCCCTTTTCACATTTGTTGCCTGGGATTCTCCCTTTACAGTTCTTGCTGGACATTTATCCAGACTCTGTGCTCTGCACTTGAAACAACCAGCAGATGATTTCTGATGGAACCTGAGGCTCTCTGCACTGGCCTGATGCAAAGGCAATTTGCATCAAAACTCCTCCAAAATCCCTTTTTTTCTCTCAGAATTGCACCAAAACCTCATTTTATCCCTCACAACTCCCCCAAACCCCACTTTTGCCCCTCAAAACGCTTCCAAAACTCCACTTTTTCCCTCAAGATGGCACTTTTTTACCCAGCAGTTCCCAAAAATCCCACTTATTCCCTCAGAATAGCACCCAAGACCCACTTTTCCTCGGAAAAGACCTCCAAAACCTCACTTTTTCATTCAGAACTCCACCAAAACACCACTTTTTCCCCTCAAAACACCACCAAAACACTTGTTTTTCAAAAATCCACCCAAACCCCACTTTTCCCCTCAAAACTCCACCCAAATCCCACCTTTTCCCCTCAGAATTGCACCAAAACCTCATTTTATCCCACAACTCACTGCTTTTGGCCCTCAGAAATGTACTCCATCCCCACTTTTCCTCTCAAAACTCCTCCAAACTATACTTTTCCCTGCAAAGCTGCACCAAAACCCACTTTTCCTCCTAAAACTCCAACAAAACCTCACTTTTGCTCCCAGAAATAAACAAAAACTCTACTTTTTCCCTCAGAATTGCTCAAAAACACCGCTTTTCCTCTATCAAATTCCACCCAAATCCCAACTGTTTTCCTGTAAAATGCCACCCAAACCTCACTTTTCCCCTCAGATTTGCCCCCACACCTCATGTTATCCCTCAGAACTCCCACAAACCCTCACTTTTCCCCTCTAAATCCCAACAGAAAACAGCTTGTTCCTTCAAACCTCCACCCAAACCCCCACTTTGGACCTCAGATAGTTACCAAAACCTTCCTTTTTTTCTCGCAACTCCACCCAGACCTCACACTTTCCCCTCAGGACTTCCCCAAAAGCTCGCTTTTCCTCTCAAAACTCTACCAAATCAAACACTTTTCCCCACAGAAATACCCTCAAAACCCCACTTTTGCCGCCTCAGAAAACCACCAAAACCCCCACTTTTCCCCTCAGACATGCCCAAAAACCTCCTTTCATCCCTCACAACTCCACTGAAACCACACTTTTGCTCTCACAATTGCGCCAAAACCTTATTTTATCCCTCCAAATACCCCCCAAACCCTACTTTTCTTCTCAAAACTCTACCAAAACCCCACTTTTTGCCACCTAAGTTCCCCAAAAACCCATTTTCCCACTCAAAACGCCACCCAAACCTCACTTGACTTCAGAATTGCCCCCAACCTCATTTTATCTCTCAGAACTCCCCTAAACCCTCACTTTTCCCCTCAAAACCCCAACCAAAACCCACTTTTTCCTTGCAAACTCCACACAAACCCACACTTTTGCTCTCACAATTGAAACAAAACCCCGTTTTAGCCCACAACTCCACCGCTCTTTGCCCTCGCAAATGTACTCAATCCCAGCTTTCGCCTGCAAAACTGCACCAAAACCCCACTTTTTCTCCCAAAACTCCAACAGAACTCCACTTCTCCTTTCAGAAATAAGCCAAAACACCGCTTTGCCCCTCAGAATTGCTCCAAAACCCCACTTTTCCTCTCAAAACTACACCCAAATCCCAATTGCTTTCCCTCACAATTACCCCAAAACCTCTTTTGATCCCTCAGAACTCCCCCAAAACCCCACTTGGTCCTTCAAAACTCACACAAAACCCCTTTTCTCCTCACATCTTCCCCAAAGTCCCTCTTTTCCCCTCAGAATTACTCCAAAACCTCACTTTTTCCATCCAAACTCCACCTAAACCTCACTTTTGCTCTCAGAAATTTACCAAAACCCTGCTTTTTCCCTCAAAACACCACCCAAACCCCACCTTTTCTCTCAGAAATGCCCCAAAACCTCATCTTTTCCCTCAAAACTCCACCCAAATGCCACTTTTCTTTCTCAGAAATGTACTCAAACCCCACTTTACAGCCTCAAAACTCCTCCAAAATCCTTTTTTTTCCTCTCAGAACAGCACCAACACCTCATTTTATCCCTCAGAACTCCCCCAAACCCCACTTTTCCCGTCAAAACCCAACCATCTTCCCCCTTTTTTGCATTCAAAATCCACCGAAACCCCACTTTTTCCCTCAAAACGCTTCCAAAACTCCACTTTTTCCCTCAAGATGGCACTTTTTTACCCAGCAGTTCCCAAAAATCCCACTTTTTCCCTCAGAATAGCACCCAAAACCCACTTTTCCTCTGAAAAGACCTCCAAAACCTCGCTTTTTTACTCAGAACTCCACCAAAACACCACTGTTTCCCTCAAAATTGCACCAAAACCCCGCTTCTTCCCCCAGAAGTTGCCCAAAACTGAACCTTTCCCCTCAAAACTCTACCAAACCCCACTTTTACCCCTCAAAACTCCAAGAAAACCCCTTTTTCAGCCTCAAAACACCACCCAAACTCCACTTTTACCCTCAGAATTTCCACAAAACCCCACTTTTCCCCTCAAAACCCCAGCAAAACATTTGGTTTTTTCAAAAATCCACCCAAACCCCACTTTTTCTCTTTAAAAATTTACCAAAACCTCACTTTTTCCCTCAAAACTCCACCAAAATCCCACCTTTTCCCACAGAAATACCCAAAACTCTCATCTTTTCCCTCAAAACTCCACCCAAATCCCACCTTTTCCCTCAGAAATGCCACCCAAACCTCACTTTTCCTCTCAGATTTGCCCCCACACCTCATGTCATCCCTCACAACTCCCACTGTGGTAGTTTGAGCCTGGCTGGATGCCAGGTGCCCACCACACCGCTTTACCCCCCACCTCCTCAGCAAGCCAGGGAGGGGAGAAAATAAGATGGGAATCTCGTGGGTTGAGATAAAAGCAGTTTAATAAATAAATAGCAAAGCCGCGCGCGCGGGAAGCAAAGCAGAAGCAGATAAGCTGTTACTCTCTACTTCCCATCAGCAGCGATGTCCGGCCACCTCCCGAGAAGCAGGGCTTCAGTACGCGTAGCGGTTGCTTTGGGAAGGCCAGAAATGAATCTCGCCTCCCCTTCCTGCTCCTTTCCCCCAGTTTATATTACTGAGCTGACGTCATATGGTATGGAATATCTCCTTGGTCAGCCTGGGTCAGCTGTCCTGGCCATAGTCCCTCCCAAGATCATGCCCACTCACAGCTATTGGTGAAGGTGGGGGAAGGAATGCTGGAGGGACAGCCCCGATGTTGTGCAAGCGGTAGTCATAATATTGATATCAACAGTAAGCACAGCACTGCAGGAGCTGCTGTGGAAAATCACTACCGTCCCAGACCCACTACAGTCTCCACCCCTTATTCCATACCATTTATGTCATGCTCAGACAAACCATCTTAACAATCCATATACATTCTTATATACTCTCATTAACCAGTACCCCCGCTCTTCAACAGACAAACATCATTCTTGTATTCCCTCTTGCATCTTGCATCAAACAAACAAACAACATTCTTGTATCTTTCATCCTCTGTAGATGTTCACTGGAGCAGGTCATAACTTCTGTCTCATCCATCAAGATGAATATCCAGGCCAGGGGAAACAGTATGTTCAGTGTTGGGCACCAGCACCGGCTTGGTTTGTCCACTTGTCCGGTTTTTCTTGCAAAGTTCATCTACAACAGATAACTCACATAACAGGTTATTTTTCCCCCAAGGTTAAGTCTCCTTGAGGTACACATCGAGTTTCCCCATCCTTTCTCATCACCCACCAAGTACAGCCAGGCCCTTGAGCAAAGACAATCCCACGAATGGGTTTGCCTTTTCCCATGGGAGGTGCAACCCATACTGCCTTCCAATTGTTGACTGTCAGCCCCGTTATCCCAGCATCGGAGCAGCCAGGCACCAATCCGCTCACCTGGCTGGCGACTGTAATCTTTTCGCATATCTCTAAGTTCTGTTGAGGTGAGGGACCGAGTAGTTTCCATTTCCTTTTCGATTTCTTTCACTTCTCCTGATCTCCTTACCGAAGGACCAGTTTCTTCTTCTAGCCTTTCCTCTTCCTCCTCGTCTGCCCTTACTAATCGATGATATGGACTTGACCTCCTTATCCACTGCTTCTTTTTCACTACTGGGGCAACCACTGTGGTTGTTGTTTGGTTCCCCGACTCAACCATGGTAGTCTCAGGTATAGTTTGAATTTCCACCTCGGCCATAGTTCTCTGAGAGGGCTGGACTGCGACTGACCCAACCACGTTGGTCTCAGGTACCGTTTGAGTTTCCATTTCAATCACAGTTCTCTGAGAGGACTGGAATGCAGCTCGGTAGGCAGAGGCTAGGCCCCAGTATAGTGCCTGAACCTGATGGGCCTCATTAGGGTAGGTAAGACACCCCTCTATCAGGCAGCGTGTCAGCAAAGCAGGGTTTTTTATCTGTTCAGATGTAAAATCCCAGGTTACAGGAGGTGATAACCGTCCTAGGAATTTGCCTAAATTCATCCACATACCCTGCCACCCATGGACTGGCCGCTTCAGGGGGCATTTTAACATGTTTCCATCACAAATTTGTACTCTCTGATACCCAGATGACTCCAGATTCCACAAGATATATAATATACCAACCATGTTAATTAGTAATATTAAAACTCTCGTATAAGGGTGACTAAGGACCTGGGAAGTCTGTGTAACAGAATTGTCTAGATCAGTCCGAGCTGAGGAGAAAGAGGTGCTTTGCCCCATGGCCTCCACAAGATAGCTCCCACAGCACACTAAATTCATCAGTAACAGAATGAGACTTGCTATTGTTATTTGGGCCATCATGTTCCCAGGCCCTTTCATCCTCTTCACAAAATTATATAGCCAGCTTAGCAAAGCTATTAAGGTTAAAGCACAGCCGAGAGTCAATGTTAGGAGCATCGTGTTCCCAAACATTAGAAAGTGTAAGATAAGCTGCATAGCAGCAAGGCTCCGTGACCAGCACAGGAACTTTGCTCTCATTGGTTTACTGTAATTGCAATGCAGTTAATGTAAATCTGCTATTATCTCGCCCCACGTTGGGCGCCAAAAGGGCTGTGGTAGTTTGAGCCTGGCTGGATGCCAGGTGCCCACCACACCGCTTTACCCCCCACCTCCTCAGCAAGCCAGGGAGGGGAGAAAATAAGATGGGAATCTCGTGGGTTGAGATAAAAGCAGTTTAATAAATAAATAGCAAAGCCGCGCGCGCGGGAAGCAAAGCAGAAGCAGATAAGCTGTTACTCTCTACTTCCCATCAGCAGCGATGTCCGGCCACCTCCCGAGAAGCAGGGCTTCAGTACGCGTAGCGGTTGCTTTGGGAAGGCCAGAAATGAATCTCGCCTCCCCTTCCTGCTCCTTTCCCCCAGTTTATATTACTGAGCTGACGTCATATGGTATGGAATATCTCCTTGGTCAGCCTGGGTCAGCTGTCCTGGCCATAGTCCCTCCCAAGATCATGCCCACTCACAGCTATTGGTGAAGGTGGGGGAAGGAATGCTGGAGGGACAGCCCCGATGTTGTGCAAGCGGTAGTCATAATATTGATATCAACAGTAAGCACAGCACTGCAGGAGCTGCTGTGGAAAATCACTACCGTCCCAGACCCACTACACCCACAAACCCGCACTTTTCCCCTCTAAATCCCAACAGAAAACAACTTGTTCTGAAAGAATAAAATGAAATAAAATGGAGCCGGTGAGGCTCAGTCACAGCAAAGCCGACTAGGCCACGAGAAAGGATGATGAAACCAACCCTGGCCATTACATCAGAAACCGCAGGGGCTGAGAAACATTTCTCAGAAAATTGGATCCATTGTCCCCACCTTGCCAGCAGGGCACCTGGGTTAAGGGGAAGTTGTGTGCGTGTGTTGGAATTTTCCGTCCCTCACCCCCAGCATATATAAACCCCTACCTGCAAAGCCTCGGGGCCGCCTCCTCTGTCTCCTGCGTGAGATACGAGACGGCCCGGAGCTCCGCAATAAAGCTCACCTCTTGCTTTTGCAACAAGCCGGTCTCTCATCTTCCTTGGGGTGTTCGCCGTCCGGGCTTGGAGCGAAAGCCTGCAGCTTTCAACATCACGACCAACAGTTTTTACACTCGTTGAGGCAAGGGACTGAGGATGGAAAGGACGAGCCCAGCGGTCCGTGAGGGCCGGGACCGGCGGTGTCGGCGCGGTGTGTGTGGGGGGGCTCCGGAGACACCGACCGGGCGCGGGAAGCGGCTGCGCGGCGGCGGCTGCGGATGGAAGGGGCGGGGGGGGTCTGGCTCACTCCGTGGCGGCGCCGGCGGCGCAGCCGCTGTTACTCTCTCCCGTGTTTTCTTTGTCTCCCCTCACATGCCCGATGGTGTCGAGTGTAACACGGGGTCGCCCTCCCCCACTATCCTCTGATCATCCTGCGCTGCACCCCGGCCAGACTCCGCCCGCTCGGCATTCCCCTGCGAGTCGTCCCAGGGGTAACTCGGCGGGTTGGGCTCGAATGGGAAGCAGCTCTCCCGCGGGGGCTCTGCTCCGAAGCCCCTTCGCCTCTCTGACTTTGTAAAACTCTTGTGTAGAGAAGAACCTTTTTCTTTTCTCTCGGTATCATCCGCCTCAGCGCCGCTCCCGACACTACTGTCGGTGCTGCTCCCGGCGCTTCTCCCGGCACCTCTCCCGGCGCTGCTCTCGGCACCTCTCCCGGCACCTCTCCCGGCACCTCTCCCGGCGCTTCTCCCGACACCTCTCCCAGCGCCTCTCCCGGCACCTCTCCCGGCACTACTGTCGGTGCCTTTGCCAGTTCACTCTCTGCCCCAGGGACAGGCTCACTAAGTGGGGGGGGAGGGGGAGGCGGGGACTCTTTAGGCCGGCACTCTTGTTCCTCGGGAGGGGCTGATGGCTCATATGTTTCTCGTACCCCGTCCGTGCCTCCAGGGTCATTTTCTACACGCGGGGTGGGGAGCATTACTTTTGAGACAGTAGGAGCCAGCGAGGTGGATTGGAACCAGTCATGCTCATCGTTTTTGTTCTTACTCTGTGCTGCTGATGCGTGCTCAGCAGCCTTCTTTTCTGCCTCATGTTGCAACAACTCATTGTGCACTATGCTCCAAAACTTCCCTAACTTTTCAGCTATCTCATTGTCCTCCAGGGTAGCTTCCCACAGCAAATCCCCAAATCTACGCCATTCGCTCAATTCATGCACTGTCTGTGGATTCTGAAACACTCCCTTAGCATACCCATAAGCTAACAACCCTGGTAGGTCTTTTTGCAGATCTATACCCTTTATCTGCCGCTTCTGCAAGAATGCAGTCAATAAATCATATGCCGCTTGCCTTTCCACACCTATTTGTCAGCGCGCTGTTGCAGCCCTTCAAGGTCCAGCGGCACGTATCGGCCGGGCTCGGCTATACGGTCACCCAGGGCACGACGTGTTCCCAATTTTCACGCTTATTGCCGTCCTTGCTGCATAGGACCCGAACCCCTTCATCGCTCTGCCGTGGCGCCCAGTCGGTATATCACGTCCTTCGCATATCACGTCGGGGTCACCGTTTGCTGAAGACGACGGGAGACAAGCCCACCCTGCAGTGCAACAAGTCTCAACTTTATTTGCAAAGATACAACTCTTTTATAGATACAATAATCAGGCTGATACATATTGCAAAAGCTAAGCTCATCATTGGTTCCCAGTTAGGTGCAAACCTCGCCCTTGTTTCAACATACTCCAGATACGTGTGGCTGCTTAACGCAAACTAAGCTCCTGCTTTCTCATCCTGTTATCATACAGCTCTCTTGCTCTCACGGCCTTGAGCAGGAGTCCAATATCTTATCGCTTAATGCTTACTGCCTAACCAGCTGTATTCTATCATGTCCTCTTTTCTCTAGCCAAGCCTCCACAAAACTCCCCACATAGGTGGGATCTGCCTTCCTGCTTTCTTGTAGCTCCCATATGCAGTGCTGTAACTTAACAGACACATGTATTTTTTCAATGGGAGATGAGGAGTCAAAGAGCGTGGTATTGAAGATAGCTCCCACAGCAAAGCAGCTGCAAATGTGACACCGTGCTGGCTGATAGACTGCATGGGGACCTACTTACTACTGTAGCTGGCATCTGCCTTCCTGCTTTCTTGTAGCTCCCATACTCAGTGGTATAACTTAACCGACAACATGTATTTTTTCAATGGGAGCTGAGCAGTCCAAAGGAGTGGGACTGAAGATAGCTCCCACAGGAAAGCAGCTGCAAATGGGACACAGTGCTGGCTGATAGTCTACAAGGGGACCTACGTACAACTGTAGCTGGGGTCTGCCTTCCTGCTTTCTAGTAGCTCTCATACGCAGTGGTATAACTTCTACCGACAGTTTGTATTTTTTCAATGGGAGTTGAGGTTAATTATGGACGGATAAAGTTGTGATGGACCGGCTTGCACCTCCTCGTCCACATCCATAGCAAGCTTGAGCAAGGGGAAAACCGAAACAGCAGATTGTAACAGAAACAAGGTCAAAGCAAGAAGATAGGACAGGACATTAAACCAAGCGTTGTTAGAGGACTGAATATAGCATTCAATTTAGCATTGTATGATTGACTGTACTTGACTAATAAATGGTAACATATGTAACTAACAATAATATAAAGGTAACTAAATGTAAGGTAAGCATAACCATAGTGTGAGAGAAAACTAACTGAAGGCCCAACAGATGAGGTGATATTTTAGACACAATAAGGCTGATGTTTTATGCACAATAAGGATGGTGTTTAAACACAGTGAGGTTGGTGTTTAAGTTGTTACCAAAATGAAACTCTGAGGCCTTATGCATAGTGCGTGAAGCTTAGTATTAACTATTCGCCATGAATTGTGGCACGTACAAAGCATTTGGAAAAGGTATAGAAGTGATGATGATGTGACAATAAATTGGAGCTGATGCACATCAGATTGGCGCCTGGTCACTCCCGTTTCACGCAACAAAGAAGAACCCCTGCACAAAGAAAAAGAAACCCTGCAGAACAGGCTGCCCAGAGGGCTTGTGGAGTCTCCTTCCTTGGAGGATTTCAGCACAAGCCTGGACACTTTCTTGTGCGACCTGATCTAGGTGAACTGAATTCTGGGGGAGGGGGTTGCTCTAGATGATCTCTAATGGTCCCTTCCAACCCCTACCACTCTAGGATTCTATGATGTCACACAGTCTAGATGCAGTACCCAGATGTGCTGTGATGTCACAGAGCACTGTTGCAGCATCCAGAGGTGATGTGATGTTATAGAGAACTGTTACCATGCCCATGTCTGCTGTGATGTCACAGAGTCTCATTTCAGTGCCCAGATATTATGTGAAATCTCAGAGCACTGTGTGTCCAGTGTCCAGACGTCCTGTGATGTCACAGAGCACTATTGCAGTACCCAGATGTGCTGTCATATCACACAGCCCTGCTGCAAAGCCCAGATGTGCTGTTGCGTTACATAGTCCTATTGCAGTGCACACATCTCATGATGTCACAGAGTACTGTTGCCTTTCCCAGATGTGCTGTGATGTCACAGAGCACTGTTGCACTGCCTAGTACTAGGACGTCGCAGAACCCCACGGCAGTGTCTGGATGTGAT
The DNA here is from genome assembly GCF_028858725.1 of Colius striatus. Lineage (NCBI taxonomy): Eukaryota > Metazoa > Chordata > Aves > Coliiformes > Coliidae > Colius > Colius striatus. Next base: position 1,560,415 of record NC_084786.1, read on the forward strand.
GTGATGTCAAACACTCTTGTTGCAGTGCCCAGATTTTCTGTGATGTCCTACAGCCCCGTTCCAGTGCCTAGATATGCTATGATGTCACGGAGCAGTGTAGCACTGCCCAGATGTGCTGTGATGCGACACACACCGCACATCCTCTGCAATGCCCACATGTACTGCTATGCCACACAGTCCTGTTGTAGTGCCTAGATGTTCTCTGATTTCACACACCCCCTTGTCATGCCCAGATGTGCTGTGATGTCACACGGTCCTGTTGCAGGGCCCAGATGTGCTATGATGTCACAGAGCACTGTTGCAGTGCCCAGATGTGCTGTGATGTCACAGAGTACCACTGCAGTTCCCACTTGTGCTGTGATCTCACAGGCACTGTAGCAATGTCCTCTTGTGATAGGATGTTTCAGAGCACTGTTGCAGTGCCCACGTCTGCTGTGATGACAGAGTCTCGTTTCAGTGCCCAGATACTATGTGAAGTCTCAGAGCAGTGTGTGTCCAGTGCCCAGACGTCCTGTGATGTCACAGAGCACTATTGGAGTGCCCAGATGTGCTGTAAGGTCACACAGTCCTGCTGCAAAGCCCAGATGTGCTGTTGTGTTACACAGTCCTGTTGCACTGTGCACATGTTCTGTGATGTCACAGAGCACTGCTGCCTTTCCCAGATGTGCTGTGATGTCACAGAGCACCGTGCCAGTGCCTAGTGATGCTGTTATATATCACAGCAGTGATTGAGTGCTCAGATGTCTTGTAATGTCACAGAGCACTGTACCAGTGTGCAGTTGAGATAAGATGTTATAGAGCACTGTTGCAGTGCCCAGATGTGCTGTGATGTCAGAGAGTCCTGTTTCAGTGCCCAGATATGATGTGAAGCCTTAGAGCACTGCTACAGTGCCCAGACGTCCTGTGATGTCACACAGCACTGTTGCTGTGCCCAAAGGTGATGTGACATCACAGAATACTGCCGCAGTGTCCGGATGTGATGTGATGTCACAGAGCCCCATTCCAGTGCCTAGATAAGCAATGATGTCACAGAGCAGTGTAGTGGTGCCCAGATGTGCTGTGATGCAATACACACAGCACAACCTCTGCAATGCCCACATCTCCTGCAGTGTCACACAGCCATGTTGCAGTACCCAGTTGTGCTGTGATGTCACAGAGCACTGTTGCAGTGACAACGTCTGCTGTGATGCCACAGAAACCCGTTTCAGTGCCCAGATATGATGTGAAGTCTTAGAGCACTGCTACAGTGCCCAAAAGTGCTGTCATGTCACACAGTGCCGCTGCAAAGCCCAGATGGGCTGTTGTATTACACACTCCTGTTGCAGTGCGCACCTGTGCTGTGATGTCACAGAGCACTGTTAGAGTGTCCAGAGGTGATGTGATGTTATAGAGCACTTTTGCCATGCCCACGTCTGCTGTGATGTCACAGAGTCTCTCTGCAATTGCCACATGTGCGGCAATGTCACTGAACCCCATTGCAGTGCCCACGTGTGCTGTGATGTCCCCATGTAGTCTATCAGCCAGCACTGTGTCACATTTGCAGCTGCTTTCCTGAGGGAACTATCTCCATTCCCACTCACTGGGACTCCTCAGCTCCCATTGAAATAACACATGTTGTCGGTTAAGCTCTACCACTGCGTATGGGAGCTACAAGAAAGCAGGAAGGCAGACTCCACCTATAGTGGTAAGTAGGTCCCATTGTAGTCTATCATCTTGCACTGTGTCACATTTGCAGCTGCTTTCCTGTGGGACTTATCTCCAATCCCATGCACTTGGGCTGCTCAGTTCCCATTGAAAACATACAGGCTGCCAGTAGAAGTTATGCCACTGCGTGTGGACACTACAAGAAAGCAGCTACACAGACCCCAACTACAGTGGTAAGTAGGTGTGGTAGTTTGAGCCTGGCTGGATGCCAGGTGCCCACCACACCGCTTTATCCCCCACCTCCTCAGCAAGCCAGGGAAGGGGAGAAAATAAGATGGGAGTCTCGTGGGTTGAGATAAAAGCAGTTTAATAAAGAAGCAGCAAAGCCGCGCGCGGGAAGCAAAGCAGAAGCAGATAAAGCTGTTCCTCTCCACTTCCCATCAGCAGCGATGTCCGGCCACCTCCCGAGAAGCAGGGCTGCGGTACGCGTAGCGGTTGCTTTGGGAAGGCCAGAAATGCATCTCGCCTCCCCTTCCTGCTCCTCTTCCCCAGTTTATATTCCTGAGCTGATGTCATAGGGTATGGAATATCTCCTTGGTCAGCCTGGGTCAGCTGTCCTGGCCATGGCCCGTGCCAAGATCATGCCCACCCACAGCTATTGGTGAAGGTGGGGGAGGGAATGCTGGAGGGACAGCCCTGATGCTGTGCGAGCGGTAGTCATAATATTGATATCAACAGTAAGCACAGCACTGCAGGAGCTGCTGTGGAAAGTCACTACCATCCCAGACCCACTACAGACAGTCACAGGAATGCAGACATATTACAAACACTATTGTTTCTGTGTTCAAACGAAACACACAGTCAGTAATATCAATCATGAAAACATCAATTCAATCATGAATTGTAGCATTCTTTTTTCATAAAGTGTATGCTCAAAAGACCTTGTCAACTCTTACAAGGGCTCCAAGTTTGCTGCATGTCCAATATGTTCATGTGGCTGCACAGCTTCTGAAGTTGTGTTCTATGTTCTGCATTGTCAGTTCCCAGACCTGTAGGCAAAACCTCAGATTGAACGTCGTATTCGTTAACTGACATCTTCAAGTCTGGAAGCCTGGTAACCCGGACCTTGGATGACAAAACACACCAAGTTGAAACCACAACTCATCAGTAGTCTCTCTCTAACTCTAAGCTGCTCTAAGTTAAACTTTAAACATGTACCCATTTATTGATACCTGTAAGTAATTGGTTTTCTCCCAATGTCCCAACAGGCACGTTCCCATGTTTAATTCTTCTCCAGATATTGCCATCTTTTTCATCATAATAGTGTCGTAAGGAACTCGTAGTTAACTCCATGGAACACAACCAAGAGAGCAACCAAGTAAACAATCCGAGCCCTGATTACACAAGTTACAGCTGAAATACACACCACACAGAATAACTTCCTAGACCAAAACAGAAGATGAAAACTGCTGGGGGGACACAGTTAGAAAAACTCTAAACAAAAGCTAGCAATCTGAAAAAGGAGCATCAGGAACATCAGGAACAAAAGCATGGCAATCAGATGTGCCATATAGAAAAGGAAGCTGCTAAAGAGAATTACTTCCAGGAATTTCCCGTTTCCACTTTATTTTTCATCTGAAATGGACTGAATGCTTAGATGGAATACAGCATCACACATTCCAAAACACTAACTAACTGTACTCTTGGACAGGACCAAGCAGCCACAAGAGGCACGTCACGATCCTGAGATGGAGGGGTGGCCTTTCTGATGAACTTGTTATTAAAAAATAACCAACTCTTTAAGCAAAACTCATCTCTAAGTCAATCTCCTACCAACAAGGTTTTGGGAGAATAGGAGAATGCTGAGAGGAAACACTCATTGCATGGAGGGCTGTTACCTTCTAGTCAGTCTTACCCAGAAGAATATTTGCCAGTGCCTTTATTACAGGCCAGGGAACTGACAGAACAATACAAACGTGGCACTGAATGTAATATTTTCATTTCAGGAAAACCTGAAGAGTTGACTCTGAGAAAACCAATAATTAAAACAATTTCATCCCATGCCTGAGATTATTGCCATGAGAAGTTATCTCAGTTTACCACAGAATGGCTGTGGCTGGAATGGCCCTCTGGAGATAATTTCATCCAAACTCCCTGCTCAAGCAGGGACACCTAGAATCATGTGCCCAGGACCACATCCTGGTTGCTTCTGCTTATTTCCAAGGACAGAGACTCTACAGTCTCTGAGAAACCTGTTCCAGGGGTCAGACGCCACCACAGTAAATTATCCAACAGTATTACCTGAATACTGTGTGGAATCAAATTGAACTTGGAACGGACAGAAGCAGAGAAAAGAACAGGTGCTCTTGTAAAGGAGTTTAGATACAAATATTTTGTAATGCTGCAATTCTATATCTCCCATTGGGTCAATCCCAGTTGTGTTTCCCAAGGTCAGTACTACTTTCGCTTTGTGTAGTTCTCCTTTAACTTTTTGATGAATAGAATTAGTTACCTAGGGAAAAGCAAAGTCACTGCACTTGAGGTGAATTCCAACATAACTTTACAATAACTGTAATGAAACAAATCTTCCAAGCTTAAACATGACACGAGTATTAAACAAATAAAACCAGATTTTATTACTCATTAAGGAAGGAGCTTCCTGAATGGGACAGTACTCAAACACAGTTTCATTTACAGAGGCTACCCTTCCCCCATTGAATCCCCACAGATGCAAAAGCAGCAATAACGTTTTCTGGAAGAAGATACTGAATTCAGAAGAATTGAAGAAAAAAAAATCGCATAAATCTCACTTGATTTTGCAGGAAAACAAACCAAGAAAGCTGACTTCTCAGAATCTGGCCCAATAGTAGATATTTCTTGTCAATACTAATGAGGAGTTAAATTTGAAAACTAACTTTGCAGTTCATTACTGCTTTCTTACAGAAAATAACACACAAAGAGAAATAAAAGAACATACCATTGAAAATCTGATAAATATTACCTTTGGGTTCCACTCAAGTTCATTACCAATGGGTGTCACTCCACAAAGTCCCCAGCCTGAGGTGGCAGACACTGAAACTTGGCAGGTGAGGGAAGCAGCTGGTAACTTTGGACTTGACATGTTCTGCCTTCATCTATATAGTTAATTTTGACACTACAGAACATATTTTCCTTCTCTTTTGGGGAAATATCTAGCACCTGAGCCCTTCAGAGTTGGAGAGGAAACAAAGAATTATTACAGTTGTAAAGTTTCTTCACCTACTTGTGTCTAAAAAAGATTAAACTTTCACAGCACAATGTTCAGGGGTGTGTATGTGGAGCCATTCTGGCTTCCCTTCAGCACAGGCAGCATGTGAGAGCGTTTTAAAGAACAATTTGTACAGCAGAGATTTTTTTGCTAGTTTTCATGGTGGGTTAACTTTAATTTAGCAGTAAAAGTTCTAAACTACTTTGTATTAAAAAGAGCACATGAATAATTTAAACCAAAACAAATCCACATTTTTACCTGTGAACAACTGTTTTCTGACACAAACCATGAAATGCCAGCTTCTCCACATTTTTAACAGCAATCTTATTACCAGGTTCCTTAAAATACCCATTAATTCCTTCAGCAAGAATTGTATATTGGTCCTTCTGCTGATCTACTCTTCGACCAAAGTAGTTTGTTGCATTTACAACGTGGAGAGGCAGAAGCTGAAAGCATAAAATACGTTATAAAAAAGACAACTGATGGTTTCTTAAGTTAATGAGACGTTTTCATATTGAAGATGACCTACCTCTTTCCAGCCTAAAGAGATGACAAATACTGCTGTACGCATGCATTTCAGAAGATGATGACCTCTTATTACTCCAAAGATTAGGAATAATCCTGAATGAATGAATCCTTATGAATGGTAACTGTCCATAGCCCAGTCCAGACTGGACACAAGTTTATAGAGCAAGATCTATTAGGTCTTGGTGGTATTCCACTTAAATGAACACTAGTGAACTACAGTATTACCTGTCAAGCTATTAACCACTACGGCATTTCACATCATCCAAGCTTAATTTTAAGTGTTCTCCAACCTTACAATGAGATTTAGAAGAACTGACTGGGGAAGCGTGACGCCTTCCCTCTTTTTGCACGGAAAATGCTTGACATAAGCTACCAAGAACACCAATTCACAAAATGCTGGCTGCATTTCATCCAAAGCCTCATGCTAGGCACAAGGACTGAGATACAGCTGAGTGTATGAGGCCAGACAGAAAAAAAGACCAGAAAGGTAATTTCCACTTACTAAAACCCTAAAACTCTCACAATGCAACTAGAGATTCTTAAAGGAAAGCAACATGATACCGAGTTCTAAACAAAAGAGACAGTGAACACTTATCCAATTGACAATGGATTTGTAAGGCATATATCCAGGCTCTGCAGTCAGCAGAAGCAGAACTAGATGAGGAAAGAGGCCACAACTGCTGTCTTGAGTGCACAAAAGGGAAGTACAAGTTTATAACAGGAGTATTATGAAATCTGTCCAGGTTTCAAGCACTCAAACTGTATCTATAGGTTATCAACGAGTTTCAACTACCAGCTGCCAACAAAAGCTTATTTATTAGGCAGAAATGGAGTGACACCAAGGAATACACCCAGTTTTTATTGTCTATTCTCACAACCTATGATTTTTGGGAATGGGGAACACCCATTGATTGCATGACTTGAGCGCACCTGAATTCTAGCAAAAGACAGGACAGGAAGAAAGTGTAAGCAGCTCATCCAAAAAGGAAAGCACCCAGCAGTTCTCAGATCCAAGTACTAACCTTGAAAGGAAGCACCAGTGTCTACACACCTGCCCTCAGCAATCATTATCCAAGGTGGAGATGAGACAGACTCTACAGTACTGCTGTACAGGAAGACTCTCTAGTAAAGTAGGGACTGAAAAGCCAAGTGAAGGGAGTTTTGACATACAAATTGTTACTGAGATGTGAAGAGCCACTATAGCAAAGTCAAACCAGTAACCAGGAAGGTTTCATGACTATTTAACTACTAAAAATGGCAGTCTGAATGTAACAGGATTCTATCAAAACTGTTTTCAAAACCACAATGACACCTTAGTAGGAAGCAACTGCTCCATCTAGAAGAGAGAATTTATATCCCATGTCTATGGACGGTGCAAACAGAGAAAATATTTGGTTCAATTGACAAGGCCAGAATATACTAATTTTTCAGGAAGTCTGCATCAACATGACAGAGAAGGAAAAATCCTCCCTTTAACTCTTGTTAAACAGGAATGATCTTCCACTGCAACGTTTCTTCACTCCAGAGGATTGTGTTTGCTCTACTACAAAAATAATGACATTTACAGGACCTTTAATCTTTGCCTATTTTGGTTTATGTTCTAAATTGATAGAGGAAAGGAATAAACACAACAAATGCCCTCTTCCCATAGAACATGAGGCTCCAATGCAGGAGAAAACCTAAGGTAAACTCAGAACCACCTACAAAACAATTTTAGGTCAAGCTAAAGATTAAGGGAAAATCTGACACACACTTAAGCAACAGAGAAACTAAAAAAGCTAAAAATCTCCCAAATACCCAAGAGATGTGGGATATGTACTACATTAACATGAAGGTAATATGCTAAGGAGGTATTTAAGATGTGTTCTTGGTACACCAAACCAAGGGAAAAAGCAATAACAGTTAGACACAGCTCAGAGAAGTCATCTACTTACCTAATCTGGAGGGACAGAAGACAACAGAGGAGAGAGCAAAGCATAAGCCTTGGGCAATTATGGGCAGGAATACTAATCAAAAAAGAGCCTGAAGTTCCCTCAAGAACACTTGGGCAGGAATGACAATGAATTATGATATCCTGTCAGGCTACATGAGATTGGTCTCCAGAAAATGTTGGTATTTTGATTTTCGTAGCAGTATCTAAGAAGAGTGAAACTGATGCAAAAGTAACCACAAGAAAAAGAGTCATGAGCAAAAAATGGTTTCATGAAAGTATCCAACAGGAAAATTGAGCAAGAAAACAGAAGCAGCCATGATTGAGGCATATACCACCTTCCTACACCAGTATGGGCTGTAAGAAAGCTTGGCAATTCCTTACCTGCAAGACCCAAATGTTTTAAGATGGGTACACAGTGGCCTTGACAGTTTCTGGTATTCTTCATCTTTTAGCACCTTGGCAGTCAAACCAGGCAGTTCTGGGGGAACTTCAGCTTCTGCCTGCTGCAAATAGCGGAGGATCCCAAGTGCATCACACTCGTTGTTTTCTGTTAACAGAACGACTGACTTTGCCTTTGTGATCTCTTGGTCTACAGAAGAATCCTAAAACAAATACACACGTATTTTTAACAGCTTCTGTGTATCCACTACTTTGTGATCAAATGCACTATTAACCTGGTAACGGTTTGTCAAACCTTTATCGCATTACAGAAGTTGTCAGGCATGCTGTGTACAGGATGAGCAAAGATTCTTGGAGAGGAAAACTGAAATGTGTCACACAAGTGGCATCTGTAGCTTCCAAAGACTGCATGCATTCATCTATTAAAGCTAAGCACACGGTTTATACACACTTGTAAGTGTACTACTCGAAGCATGTGAAGTGTGACATCACTTTAACAGTGGCTGTTTCCATCTCTCCATCCACTGATTTAAGAATTAAGAAAAAAGGTCCTTCCCGAACCACTTTGTCATGGTTTGCCATGACAGCCTTTTCTGGTGAGGGGGAAGGGGCTGTAAAGATGGCTCCTGGAAGAAGTTGCTCACAGCTCTCCCCAGCTCTGAGCCAGACCCACTGCTGGGGCTGAGCCGATGAGCCTCCATCATCACTTTTTAAGAGAAGCCTGAAGAGGAGGTTTCTTCCTCCATTCTTCTTTCTTCTGCCCTTTCTTCTTCTGGCTGGTGGTGGTGCAAGGAGTAGGAACAGTGAGAGAAACAACCATGCAGACTCCAAGGTCAGTGATGAAAGAGAGGAGGAGGTGTGCTGGAGCAGAGACCTCCCTGCATTCTATGGAGAGAACTGGGGAAGCTGAGGTTTGTTTGCATTTCTTTAAAGACCCTACAGCAGCGGTAGAGACTCATTTTGCTAAAGCTGGCCCCAGTCCAGGGGCAGCGATTCACTTCATTAATGGCCCCGAGCCAGAGCAGGCCGTGTCCCGAAGGAGGGACCCAATATCCACAGCTGTAACTGTGGGGAGGAACCATATTGCGATTTATCAAAATGAGACAGAACATAGTTAAAAATGTCATCATGAATGCATTCTGTGTCAGACATTCCTGTCAGCCTTTCTTCTAGTTGGCAGAAGGGCAGGGTTTGGGCTATTTTTAGCAGAAGTAGTTAAATTACAAATTCACAAACCTCCTTTATTCTTAGAAGTCAAGATATTTTAGTTTGTTATATCTTAATAATTAAAAACCCCACTTACCTGTGTAAAATGATGCTCACCCGATGAACCATTTCTGCCTCATCTCCTGAATTAGTGAATGTCGACACCTTCTGAAGATTACTGTGGGTAAAAGCCAGTATTTTGAGTAACACAGCGGTTCTTTCACTGTCCATACAAGGCTGTACAACCTAAAGGTGGATACAAACCAGAGGGCTGGTAATTCATGTAATCTAGACATGCTTTACTGTGTATTTCTTCTTTTAAGAAACACGAAGCATTGTTATATGTCAAACAACATTGGTAAATCCTAAATCATCTGTTAAACTTATAATGTACAATATACAACTCTCACAAAGGGTGTGAATTTCTGACAGCTTCCAGAAGCAAAATTAAAACCCATCACAATCAAAATCTCACATCGGTATTTTCTTATACGTGTGATTTTTGATGATTTGTCAGTGTTGAAGTTTCTCACTGAAGTACCACTGAAGAAGTTTCACACTCCATAAGCACAGTGCACTACCTCAGATAGTCTTAAAAAAAGCCCCAAAACATGGACATTTGCAGCGCTGCCAAATCACTAGACTTTTCACAAAAAGTGATGTTTTTCCAGTTTCATGTCATGCTCAGAATGTCTGGTCTTAGAGACTTCCCAACATTCTCAATCCCTAAATGATTATGTTTTGAGTCACTGAAGAATTCAGATCATACTTGTAACATTTGATACAATTGTTCAGGTCTATACCACACTGACTGGAAGTTCCATGAGAAGACATCTCAGGATATACAGTAGCTTTCTCAAAATATTAGGTCAAATTAATTTCTGCACTGTGTGGCACAGAGCAGTCAAACAAGCATTTTACTAGCTCTGTCTTTGGAAAACTCACTTGTAGTTCTGCCACTCAATCAACAACCACAAAAACATTCGGAACATTCTGGTCACAAACAATAGCATTTGCAAGTACTTGATACCAAACTCAGGCTCATTTGCACTAACAATAAAATACTGGAGAGTGTACCTTCATCTCAGGCTTAAAAAAGACCTTCAGCTGGTTCAGTGATTAACTGACACAGGTCTTCCAAGAGTTCCCTCGCTGCACTCGCGGGACATGCAACTGGACAGTCCATTCAGGCCTGGAGCACTGCTCATGTATACTGACCTCAATCAGTGCAAACAGCAAAACAGTGTCGTGAACAAAGAGTGACACCATCCCCAAACTCTTACCTGTTGCACATTTCAATGGCTGTTACCACATCACAAGGATCGTTCATGAGCTCCTTTATCTAGTGTGCTGTATGTTTATTCCAATGACTTCCAACAGCAATAATTTGCTGTGAATACTTCCATTCTTCAGCAATAATGGGTTTCTTGTAACAATCTCATATAGTAAACACCTATCAAGAAAAAGCAGAAGTCAGTTTCTATCCTCTTATCCTGTTCCAACGAGTACGTAGCAGGAGTAAAAAGCAAACTGTTTCAGCACACTGTTCTTTCCAGTCACAAAAGATGGAAGTCTCAGGAAAAGGATCAGTTCAAATCTGAAAAAATACCCAAACTAAGCCCAGGCAAAAGCAAATCCAAGAGGTCAGAGGCAGACAGCAGACTTGTCAAAAAAAAACAAACCCAAGAGCACAAGTGGTGTGTGTGCAGCATTAAATTACTTCTAACAAGTGAAACCCACTAAGACAGAACTCACACATTCCTGGTGTACTGCTGACCTAAGTGACGTGCAGTTCAGCTGTGGAACAACAGTAGGATTTTTGGCAAAGCTCTACCACACTTTAAAGTAATATAGAGCTCTGGCACAGTTCTGAGAGATCTTTCTCAACCTGCCACTAAACTTACCCCTAGCTGCAATAACATACCCTTTCTGTAACAATACTTTAGAAGAGCTACAATCAAATCTTTATCAAATAGCTCAAACATTTTCAAATGACCATTTCCCGCTGAAAGAGCATCTTTGTTTTTCCTATTCAAGACAGATGTTTTTGAGAAACTGAGAACTACCTCTCCCACAATTTTAATGTTATATCCACACTCCATCTCAGTGAGTCCAATAGCACAACAGAAAGAGCAGTCTGAAGAGAAAACAGCAATAGCCCACTGGATAAAGAAGACATATCATCTAATTTATGACTTGATATTTGCTGCTACAAAGGCACATTTAACAGCTTCACATACAGCAAATTGGGCAACCTGTTTCCACTAAGGAATTTCTCTAGCTTATCACAGCTAGAAGCACAGCCCTTTAGTCTTATCACCAATTTTTTAACAGATAATATTAGAAGGTTAATGATTTTAAAAAAATCTGATACTGATACATCCTGGTCAACATGGAACTTGATGCTGTTCCTCTTATAAGACTGTGATCAGCTCCTTCTTTTATCTGCACTGTCATTAAGACCCAAGAACGCAAGAAAATACTTCCAAGGCTATTTGATCATTCACACAAAACAGCGTGTGACGTTCAGACAGTCTCAGGAGGCAATATGGTGTAGGCACTATTACCTCACCTACAAGTCGGTAAAGGACAACTGTTAACATTAATTTACATTCCACATGACACACTAGTTTTATCAAAAAGGTCTCAACTGCATTTCAGATGCATCATCTTGAAGTTATGGGAAGGTTTTTTTGGTTGGTTTTGGTGGTAAGGTATTTTTGTTTGGATATTTGTGTGTGTTTGGATTTTTGGTTGGGGTTTTTGTTTTGTTTTTTTTTAAATAGGGACCATATAACTCCATGTTCTGACTTCTAGTCAACAGTCATTTTAGTTCGCTTCTATTTCTTTACCCCTGTGTGTCTTTAAGATCTGAGTACGTAAAACTGTGTTTTTGAAACACTGAAAAGTCTTTGTTAACAGCTTTACAGAGCAGGATGTCATTTCATTTCCCAACAAGACCATGGTAGAACCAGATCGACAGAAGGTAAATATCTAAACACATTCAAGCATAGCCTTTAGCAGTTTGGTTTTAACAACAAAATAATGCCAATATTGTATCTTCATTTCTTACAGTTTTATGCAATTAAGACAGCCTACATTGCATTCAAGTGTCATTAAGACGACAGAAGTATTCTTACATCCTCAGATTTTCACACTTTTAGCTGCTTCTTTGTTCTGCCCAAGCATTAACAACATTGGATGAAGCTGTCTGGAGCATCTCTGGTATGTTTTCAGTAGCTCAAAAACAAGTTGTGCCTTCTTCCACCCAGGACACAAGATAAGTGCTAGTGGCTAGGTGTGTATGTACAAAACAGTTACAGTAGAGCATGAGACAACTGTTTAGAATCTTAGTCATTGTACTATTTCAGAATTTAGGGCAAAACTAAAATCTGCAAAACAGGCCTTTCAATGCTTCAAACAGAAGCTTTTAACATCATATCACCTCTTAAATGCAGATGGTACAGGCCCGAGGAACCGTGCACCAAGCTGGAGACAAATGGATGTGCAGCAACACACGGTGAAAGGTCCAAAAGTTTCATAGAAGCAGAAACATCTTGTCTTACTTGGAGCTGTGTGAGCCATTTTCAGTGCTCCCTTACAGCCTCAGTGAGTCTATGTTTCTGTGATCTCATGCATTAGAAAATGAATGACAATGTTTTAAAAATCAAACCAGACATTTCCATTTCACTATGTAACAGCCCCTTAAAAATCAAGCTTCATCGAGTATCCAAGTGATATGACATTAACCACTTGTTAGATATTACTTGATAAATAAGTTACAGACTCCCACACTCATGCAGTCCATCTCTGTCAATGTTTAAGCAGATGGCCTAAATAACCTGGGAAGCATCATGAAGATACTCTAAGATTCCATCAGATGCACCCATTCTCAACATGCACTACCTTTTGGATCATTCATTGACATTTGCACCTTAGAACACAAAGCCTGCAGTACTCTAATATATACATCCTCCACTCCTGTTTCTCAAGGTTTGTAGCAACTGCTCGACTGCAAAAGTGTAAGAATTGGTGGAATATACAAGAAAGGATTATTTCCCTGATATGAGATGGCAACTGCATCACATCCTTGAGCTATTGGTGGCCAACAGTAAGATTCAGTGGAGTTAGGGCCTAAAACTTTTTTCCAAGTAAGTTCCTACAGAAAGAGAAATAAAGAGTTCTACCTGAAAATCGTGTGCTTGAAACACCAACAAGGCAACACAAAGCACTGAGCAATTTAAAAGCCTTTGACCCACTGCATAATACATTTCCTTAACACACAATATGATAAGAGTTCTTCTGGGATGAGGAGTTAAATTCTTACATCTCATTCAAATGCCATCATTTGTAGCAGTGGTTGATAGATCAGATGAAACTGTACAATTCTACAGTCTCTCTGAAGCATAATTTACTCAACCGTATGAACAACCTCCTACACATTCCTCAATCAAAATTAGCTACTGTCATATTTAGTATCTGAAAGTTAAGGTATGATACTTATGAAAGCTATGAACCATATGAAATAGATGACAAAGGCAATACTTAGTAGATGGTTTTGAGCTTACATCCAACTTAAAAACTGTTTTTTTGGAGAAGAATTAGCCAAAGAAATGCTAAACACAAATGAAGTACAACTCACACACACGTCACACAGAACAGTGCTGAGACTCCTACTGTCCCCTGACTTGGCCATTGCCTCTGTTTCTTGCTTTTTTTCTTTTTGTCTCTTCCCCTGCATTTTTTTTTTGCCCCTCCTGTTTTCACAGAGGCACCACCAACTTTGCTGGCTTGCTGACCTTTGGTCTGGTCTTGTTGCTGATGTGGCTGGATTCAGTCCCTGGTGTCCCTCCACAAAGACCACTCTTGTAGCCTCAACACTACCCTCACCTCCACATATATGACACACGTTTGCAGAGGTTAAATGGAAGTTACATCCTGGAATTACCTGTTGCTCATTTTCGGTTCTATGTGTGTTCAAAGGATCAGAATTTAAGCACTGCTGAAGCCTGAGAAATATACAAATATTAAATTCAATGGAAATGCAAAAGGAAATTGTAATCGATAAATATCACCAATATTTCTAAAATGGCACAAAACAGTTCACCTACAAAATATCTCTGATGTATTACCTGTGCCAACAAAAATCCTCAAATATGAAAGAAGAAATCAAAAAGTACCATTTTGGATGTAAAATTTACTATTAGGTTTTAGGTATCTGAAAATAACCCAAAGGTTTTTTTAACCAAGACAATTGGTGGGTTCCTCAACTTCAGAAGAAAATCAGATGGGACTGCAGGAAAAAGGTGTCTTAAAGTTGCAAAAACATGAAACAATGTATCTTTGCAACAGTTAAAACTTGAATTAAAAACACCCCTCAGGTTGTTTACATATGCAGCAAGTGATTTGCAGCATAATAAAAGCCTTGCACAAATCAACTCAGTCAGATTTCATTCAGCTTGAAAACTTTATAAATCACACTAAGAATAAAAGAAGGCAACTGAATATGCTGAGTGTGCAAAAACGTACTGCCTCATCACAGCCTTGTTTTCAAGCTACTGTTTAGAAAGAATTGCTATTTTTACTGTGGTCTGGATAAGTATCAGCAGCTTCTAATGGCCTCCTTCCCCAATACCATGTGCACACATCTTGTCTTACCCTCTGCCCTTTTAGCTGTCTAAGAAGAGTAACTGGAAACATACTACAGCTCCTAATTATCTGACTACACAATTGTTTCAAATATGTAACATACTGTGCCATACCTGTCTGTGTGAACTGCTGGATTTTCCTTGAAAGGCAATCCTGGGATTGTTTTGACAATCTATCAAGAAAAGACAAACCCTTTTCTGGCAGTAAAATACTGTTTAAGAGCAACATTTTAGAAAAAAAAGATTACTGAGCTCAAGGTGGTTTTCTTACCTAACCGAATTTTCTTCATTAAGAATCAAGCATGCAACAAGAACATCAACCACACAGGAGAATCAGTTCATGTTCACTGCTCAAGCTATAGCTTCTGGCAGCTCTTTCTTTGAAGATTCCGCCCCTGTATTCCCCCAACAACTACCAAAAGCTGGCCACACAAAACCACTACACATCTTCACAGCACTAGAGCAAGTGAGCACAAAAGGAGACACAACCTGTTCAAAGTCCATCGTTGCAATCTAAAAAACCAAAACCACCAGAACCACAAACTTGAAGGACAACGTTCTCTTTTAACTAGATCAAGAGTTAGTCCCAGATTTGTTACAGAAAAGGACGTGATAGCTGGCTACAGTATTCCTAACCTGCCTTACAGATGCTTCACTTAATTCATTCTGACATTTGAATAGAAAATCTAACACTTACAGATCTGGTAGTTTCACTGTCATCTGTGTTTGAGCTTTGTCATGTCTTCTCAAGAACAGAACCAGATACAGCAAGATCTAGAAAGACAATTTTTAAAGATGCAGAAACACGTTTGGGATTATCTGAATCTATGAAAGGCCAGTGTTTTTACAGTTGGTTGCAACTGACTTCTTTCTCTGCTTGTCTCATTTTCTAATGGCAAAAAGAACAACCAAAAGACAGTTGTATTTACATAAAGATATGCAAATGAACTGAGGGAACAAGGACAGAGGATATTTATAGTGATTCAAGTCTGTTTTAAACAAGACAACTCACGTAAAACATTCAAGTTACCTCTGTGTAGAGAAATCCCTCTAAACTCAAATCAAACAGTAAGGTATCACTGATCAGTGCTACAAGTTATTTCAACAGTATCTAATGCTTTTCAGCATATCAACAAATGACCCTGCAACTGTCAGTGCACTGATTTACACCACACAGACACAGACAGCAGTCGAAACTCCTTGTCTCAAGTTCTAATTCTGCAAAAGCAACATCAATATTTCTTACACCCGGGGCACCATGGGAAGGAGATGTCCCCTCCCCCCCAAAAAACAATCCCCTCCCAAGCCACGAGGCAAAGGGCACAAACCCCCCCAAACGACCCAAGATGCCTCCAAATGAACCCCAACCCCTCCAAATGAGCCTAAAATCCCCCCAAATGATCCCAAACCGCCCCTAAATGAACCTGAAACCTCCTCAAAGGAACCAAAACCCCCCAAAATGGTCCCAAAAGCCCCCCACATGAGCCCAAAACCTCCCCAAATGACCCAAAAACCCCCAAATGACCCAAAACTACCCGAAAATTGCCCCAAAAGCCCCCCACATGAACCCAAAACCTCCCCAAATGACCCCAACTCCCTCAAAATGAGCCCCAAAACACCCCAAATGATCCCAAAACCCCTCAAAATGGCCCCAACTCCCTTCAAATGACTCAAAACTCCCCCAAATGAGCCCAAAAGACCCCCCAAATGAGCCCCCAACCCCCCAAATGAACCTAAAACCTCCTCAAATGACCAAAACCCCCCAAAATGGTCCCAAAAGCCCCCCCACGAGCCCAAAACCTCCCTAAATGACCCCAACTCCCTCCAAATGAGTCACAAAACTCCCCAAATGATCCCAAAACCCCTCAAAATGGCCCCAAGTCCCTCCAAAAGACCCAAAACTCCCCCCAATGAGCCCAAGACCCCCCAAATCCCCCCAAATGAGGCCCAAAGCCCCCTAAATGAACCTGAAACCTCCTCAAATGACCCATCCCCCCCAAAATGGTCCCAAAAGTCCCCCACATGAGCCCAAAACCTCCCCAAATGACCCCAACTCCCTCCAAATGAGCACTGCCATTGTGCTCTGTGACATCACAGCACATCTGGGAACTGCAGTGGGAGTCTGTTACACCCAGCACATCTGGGCACTGCAAGAGTTCTCTGCGACATCACATCTGGGAACTGCAACATGGCTGTGTGATATTGCAGCACATGTTGGTACTGCAACGGGGCTCTGTCATTGCAGCACATGTGGGAATTGCAGAGAGACTGTGTGACATCACAGCTCATCTGGGCACTGCTACAGTGCTCTATAACATCACATCACCTCTGGATGCTGCAACAGTGATCCATGACATCACAGCACATGTGGGTACTGCATCCAGGCTGTGTGACAACATAGAATCCTAGAATGGTAGGGGGTGGAAGGGACCATTAGATATCATCTAGACCAACCCCCTCCTCCAGAATCAAGTTCACCTAGGTCAGGTCACACAGGAACGTGTCCAGGCTTATGCTGAAGTCCTCCAAGGAAGGAGACTCCAAAAGCCCTGTGGGCAGCCTGTTCCAGTGCTCCGTCTTCCTCTTCTGCGGACGTTTGACATCACAGCACATCTGAACACTGCAACAGTGCCCTGTGACATCACAGCACATCTGAATACTGCAACGTGGCTCTGTGACATCACAGCACAGGTGCGCACTGCAACAGGAGTGTGTAATACAACAGCCCATCTGGGCTTTGCAGCGGCACTGTGTGACATGACAGCACTTTTGGGCACTGTAGCAGTGCTCTAAGACTTCACATCATATCTGGGCACTGAAACGGGTTTCTGTGGCATCACAGCAGACGTTGTCACTGCAACAGTGCTCTGTGACATCACAGCACAACTAGGTACTGCAACACGGCTGTGTGACATTGCAGGAGATGTGGGCATTGCAGATGTTGTGCTGTGTGTATTGCATCACAGCACATCTGGGCACCACTACGCTGCTCTGTGACATCATTGCTTATCTAGGCACTGGAATGGGGCTCTGTGACATCACATCACATCCGGACACTGCGGCAGTATTCTGTGACGTCACATCACTTTTGGGCAGTGCAACAGTGCTGTGTGACATCACAGGACGTCTGGGCACTGTAGCACTGCTCTAAGGCTTCACATCATATCTGGGCACTGAAACAGTTTCAGTGCCCAGATATGATGTGAAGTCTTAGAGCACTGCTACAGAGCCCAAAAGTGCTGTCATGTCACACAGTGCCGCTGCAAAGCCCAGATGGGCTGTTGTATTACACACTCCTGTTGCAGCGCACAGACATCCTGTGATGTCACAGAGCACTATGGCAGTGCCCAGATGTGCTGTAAGGTCACAGAGCACTGTAGCAGTGCCCAGCTGAGCTCTGATATCACAGAGCCTCTCTGCAATTCTCAAATGTGATTTAATGTCACATAGCCATGCTGCAGTTTCCAGATGTGATAACACTTATTGTTTTCTGTTAATGTTGCCCGTTCCCAGAGGAAAACACAAAACAACCGAGGTCGTTTTATGCGGTGCTTTATTGAGGGCCCTAGGGACCTGAGGACTAGTGTCCAAAGTCAGAGCCCCCATCTTAAAGAAATTTCACAGAGCTTATATACTTTCTTTTTATGGTTACCTCATCACAAAGTCTTGCTTCACTAGGCCTACATACTGCTTGCCAGCTTTCTCAAAGATTTATAATTACATTGTGTTTCCACATACAATCTTCAGAACAATTTTCCATTTATCTACTATACAGTCATAAATTTTTCAGATAACAATTGATAATCAGTAACAATTTCCTAAGACATTCTTTGCTTGATTACACAGAATGTTCAACATGCCCCACTAATTCCTTTGATTCTCTAAGCAAGAATGTACATGGTCAGCATGTCCTACTAAGATTATTCACTTTAATATTTCCAACTAGGCCTTTATCCAGGCCTTAGCCTGACTACTTCTAACTACAACTTATAATGCTAACATTAACAGAATGACTGACTGTGCCTTTGTGTTCTCTTGATCTACAGAAGAATCCTAAAACAAAACACACACGTATTTTTAACAGCTTCTGTGTATCCACTACTTTGTGATCAAATGCAGTATTAACCTGGCAACGGTTTGTCAAACCTTTATCGCATTACAGAAGTTGTCAGGCATGCTGTGTACACCATGAGCAAAGATTCTTGGAGAGGAAAACTGAAATGTGTCACACAAGTGGCATCTGTAACTTCCAAAGACTGCATGCATTCATCTGTTAAAGCTAAGCACACGGTTTATACACACTTGTAAGTGTACTACTCGAAGCATGTGAAGTGTGACATCACTTTAACAGTGGCTGTTTCCATCTCTCCATCCACTGATTTAAGAATTAAGAAAAAAGGTCCTTCCCAAACCACTTTGTCATGGTTTGCCATGACAGCCTTTTCTGGTGAGGGGGAAGGGGCTGTAAAGATGGCTCCTGGAAGAAGTTGCTCACAGCTCTCCCCAGCTCTGAGCCAGACCCACTGCTGGGGCTGAGCCAATGAGCCTCCATCATCACTTTTTAAGAGAAGCCTGAAGAGGAGGTTTCTTCCTCCATTCTTCTTTCTTCTGCCCTTTCTTCTTCTGGCTGGTGGTGGTGCAAGGAGTAGCAACAGTGAGAGAAACAACCATGTGGGCTCCAAGGTCAGTGAGGAAAGAGAGGAGGAGGTGTGCTGGAGCAGAGACTCCCCTGCATTCTATGGAGAGACCTGGTGACGCTGAGGTTTATTTTCATTTCTTTAAAGACCCTACAGCAGCGGTAGAGACTCATTTTGCTAAAGCTGACCCTGGACCAGGGGCAGCGATTCACTTCATTAATGGCCCCGAGCCAGGGGCAGTGATTTCCTTCTTTATCACTATGGCCGGAGCAGGCTGTGTCCCGAAGGAGGGACCCAATATCCACAGCTGTAACTGTGGGGAGGAACCATATTGGGATTTATCAAAATGAGACAGAACATAGTTCAAAATGTCATCATGAATGCATTCTGTGTCAGACATTCCTGTCAGCCTTTCTTCTAGCTGGCAGAAGGGCAGGGTTTGGGCTGTTTTTAGCAGAAGTAGTTAAATTACAAATTCACAAACCTCCTTTATTCTTAGAAGTCAAGATATTTTAGTTTGTTATATCTTAATAATTAAAAACCCCACTTACCTGTGTAAAATGATGCTCACCCGATGAACCATTTCTGCCTCATCTCCTGAATTAGTGAATGTCGGCACCTTCTGAAGATTACTGTGGGTAAAAGCCAGTATTTTGAGTAACACAGCGGTTCTTTCACTGTCCATACAAGGCTGTACAACCTAAAGGTGGATACAAACCAGAGGGCTGGTAATTCATGTAATCTAGACATGCTTTACTGTGTGTTTTTTCTTTTAAGAAGAACGAAGCATTGTTATATGCCAAAGAACACCGGTACATCGTAAATCTCCTGTTGAACTTACAATGCACAATATACAATTCTCACAAAGGGTGTGAATTTCTGACAGCTTCCAGAAGCAAAATTAAAACCCATCACAATCAAAATCTCACATCAATATTTTCTTATACATGTGATTTTTGATGATTTGTCAGTGTTGAAGTTTCTCATTTAAGTACCACTGAAGAAGTTTCACACTCCATAAGCACAGTGCACTACCTCAGATAGTCTTAAACAAAAGCCCCAAAACATGGACATTTACAGAACTATGAAGAGAGCCTCTGCACCTCCTCATCAGTGTGGGATGATGGCCTGACTGTCAGATCTGCCTCAAGAATTCAGTCATCCACTGTCCCGACCAGGGGAAAGGGAAGTCCCAGACGCAGGAGTACACCGCGAAATGAACTCTGTCTCTTTTTGCGTGGCCAAGGAGAGGATATGAGGAAGTGGGATGGTGAACCCACTTTTAAGCTGGAAGCGCGTGTACGTGAACTAAGGGGGAAGACAGCTGTTAAAAAAGGACCTCCCAAGAGGGCTGTCAGCAGAGTGGCTGCCAAAACAAAAGAGGACCATCAACAATCTCCCAGACATAGAAGAACTGCAACTACTTCCTTCGATGCCAATGAGGAGACTTCAGGTCTGCAATTGCAAGGATCAGATAGTGAATACTCTGATGAAGAACAGAAACAGAGGGTCCCTGCCTCCAGCCAGGAGGAGGAAAGGGATGACCGAATCTACTGGACTGTGTGGGTTCGATGGCCTGGCACATCAAACCCACAAAGGTATAAAGCCTTAGTAGACACAGGGGCACAGTGTACATTGATGCCATCAAGGTATAGAGGCACAGATTCTGTCTGGATCTCTGGAGTGACAGGGGGATGTGAAGAATTATCTGTATTAGAGGCTGAAGTGAGCTTAACAGGGGACAAATGGAAAAAACACCCCATTGTGACTGGTCCAGAGGCCCCTTGTATTCTTGGCATAGATTACCTCAGGAGAGGGTACTTCAAAGACCCCAAGGGGTATCGATGGGCTTTTGGTATAGCCACTGTAGATGCAGAGAAAATCAAACAACTCTCTAATTTACCTGGCCTCTCAGAAGACCCTTTTGTTGTGGGATTGCTGCAAGTTCAAGAGCAACAGGTACCAATTGCTACCAGGACAGTGCACCGGAGGCAATATCGCACGAACCGAGATTCCCTGGCTCCCATCCGTGAGTTGATTCATCAACTGGAGGCTTCTGTCGGGGTAGGGCGGAGGCCGGGGCCGGGAGGGAGGGCGAGCGAGTTGGCTGGTCGGCCGGCCGGTTTCTCGAGGGCTTGCTGGCTGGCCAGCAGTACCGGAGCTAGCTCCCGCCGAAGCCGCTGATAGTGCGCCTGATGCGGATCGCGGCAGACACCCCGACGTAGTCCGCCGAGGCGCGGCGGGTCAAGGCGGCGGCCACCCACTCCGCGAAGCAGGAGGAAGCCACGGCCGGGGATGGAACAGCGGCGATCACCTCGGAGCGGCTGCCAGACGAGGAGCCGGCAGTGCCGGAGGAAGCGGGCGGACGGGCGGGCTGGCACGGGGGCGCCGAAGGGGCGGCTTGCTGCACGTCGGCACAACCCGTCGCTGGCGCCCGCAGCCGCAGCCCGCTCGCCACCGCCACCGCACTTTATGACACTCCTAGTGCTGCCACTGGACAGCTGCGGCTCCGACGCCGACCTCGCTCCGCAACCTCAGCCGACGACCGCCTCAGCGTTGCCCTCGGATACACACACCGCTGCGGCCGCCGCGGTCGCGCCTCCGTCAGATCGTCGTTTCGGCTCTCAGCGCCGCCGGTGGCTGCTCTGCGCCGACGCGGAGATCTGGCCGCTGCTCACGCTGGGGCTGGAGAAGATCCTCCTGAGCAGAGCCCTGATGTCTCAGACGTTTTGGGCGCGATTGCAGAGCAGTCCCCTGCCGGTGAAGAACGCCCGCCATCTCTGGACCGGACCCTAGCAGTGGTGTCCAGCAGTGAAGCTGACAAAGATGGAAGCTCTTAAGACCATGTTGAGAGCACTGGGCAATGGGGCATGGAAGCAGTGGGATAAAAATTCAGCAGAAGCCACTTGGCTGGTCAATAGCAGAGGTTCAACTGACCGTCCTGGTCCTGCCCAAACAAAACCACTACATACTGTGGGAGGAGACAAGGTCCCCGTAGTGCACCCAGGGAAATGGCTGGGGAAGGCAGTATGGGTTGCATCTCCCATGGGAAAAGGCAAACCCATTCGTGGGATTGTCTTTGCTCAAGGGCCTGGCTGTACTTGGTGGGTGATGAGAAAGGATGGGGAAACTCGATGTGTACCTCAAGGAGACTTAACCTTGGGGGAAAAATAACCTGTTATGTGAGTTATCTGTTGTAGATGAACTTTGCAAGAAAAACCGGACAAGTGGACAAACCAAGCCGGTGCTGGTGCCCAACACTGAACATACTGTTTCCCCTGGCCTGGATATCCATCTTGATGGATGAGACAGAAGTTATGGCCTGCTCCAGTGAACATCTACAGAGGATGAAAGATATAAGAATGTTGTTTGTTTGTTGGATGCAAGATGCAAGAGGGAATACAAGAATGATGTTTGTCTGTTGAAGAGTGGGGGTACTGGTTAATGAGAGTATATAAGAATGTATATGGATTGTTAAGATGGTTTGTCTGAGCATGACATAAATGGTATGGAATAAAGAGTGGAGACTGTAGTGGGTCTGGGACGGTAGTGATTTTCCACAGCAGCTCCTGCAGTGCTGTGCTTACTGTTGATATCAATATTATGACTACCGCTTGCACAACTTCAGGGCTGTCCCTCCAGCATTCCTTCCCCCACCTTCACCAATAGCTGTGAGTGGGCATGATCTTGGGAGGGACTATGGTCAGGACAGCTGACCCAGGCTGACCAAGGAGATATTCCATACCATATGATGTCAGCTCAGTATTATAAACTGGGGGAGAGGAGCAGGAAGGGGAGGCGAGATTCATTTCTGGCCTTCCCAAAGCAACCGCTACACGTACCACAGCCCTGCTTCTCGGGAGGTGGCCGGACATCGCTGCTGATGGGAAGTAGAGAGTAACAGCTTATCTGCTTCTGCTTTGCTTCCCGCGCGCGCGGCTTTGCTGCTTATTTATTAAACTGCTTTTATCTCAACCCACGAGACTCCCATCTTATTTTCTCCCCTTCCCTGGCTTGCTGAGGAGGTGGGGGGTAAAGCGGTGTGGTGGGCACCTGGCATCCAGCCAGGCTCAAACTACCACACCTCCTTTCTCCCAACTGTTTGGGAATTCAGCCTTATGCACATATGAACTTGTATTTATTTTCATAACACCATGCAACTGCCTTCTTGAAATATCTTTAAGTGTATCACAAAGAAGGACAAGAGTACAGTAAATTCACATAGTTGTTCATCTGAAGTACTTGGGGGACTTCATTTGCTTGTCAATACCTTCCAAAGCGCTTCACAAGTTTCCACCTCACAGAATTCATTCCAAAGTTCACAAACAACAGATTTAGAAAATAAATCTTCTAATAAGTTAATGATTGCACTTCTACTGTATATGGCAAATTACAAAATTCACTTGCAAATAACACTTTTCGGTCTTAAATTTGTCACAAAGTTATAACTTCTACAGCACAGTGCACAAAGAGGTTTGTAGAGATAAAAATATCTTACCTTTTCACCTTTTATTGTCATATAAAGGAAAACATCAGATGTGGTATCTTCTACAGCACATACTTTGGCTGTCGTCTGGGTAGTAGCAACTGAGTGATGGTGTTTCAATGACACCGCTGCCTGTTCTTTCCTGCTCTTCTCCAGCCCAGTGTTTCCTCACTAACCCAGCATCTGGAAGAGCAAACAACGGGTGTTTTAAAAGTCTCCCTCTCACTGCAGTGGTGACAAGTTTCTGTTGATCTCCTGGGGACTTTACTTTGGGTTTGGTTTGACATTTTGCCCACCTGGACTGGAGAATTCTCCCTCCCTTTTCCACCCCCCTTTTCACATTTGTTGCCTGGGATTCTCCCTTTACAGTTCTTGCTGGACATTTATGCAGACTCTGTGCTCTGCACTTGAAACAATCAGCAGATGATTTCTGATGGAACCTGAGGCTCTCTGCACTGGCCTGATGCAAAGGCAATTTGCATTAAAACTCCTCCAAAATCCTTGTTTTTCTCTCAGAATTGCACCAAAACCTCATTTTATCCCTCAGAACTCCCCCAAACCCCACTTTTTCCCCTCAAAATGCTTCCAAAACTCCACTTTTTCCCCTCAAGATGGCACTTTTTTACTCAGCAGTTCCCAAAAATCCCACTTTTTCCCTCAGAATAGCACCCAAAACCCCCTGTTCCTCGGAAAACACCTCCAAAACCTCACTTTTTCACTCAGAACTCCACCAAAACACCACTGTTTCCCTCAAAACTGCACCAAAACCCCGCTTCTTCCCCCAGAAGTTCCCCAAAACTGCACCTTTCCCCTCAAGATTCTACCAAACCCCACTTTTTCCCCCTCAAACTCCACCAAAACCCCATTTTCCCCCTCAAAACTCCACCCAAACTGCACTTTTACCCTCAGAATTTCCACAAAACCCCACTTTTCCCCTCAAAACCCCATCAATACACTTGTTTTTTCAAAAATCCACACAAACCCCACTTTTTCCCTTTAAAAATTTACCAAAACCCCACTTTTTCCCTCAAAACTCCAGCCAAATCCCACCTTTTCTCCTCAGAATTGCACCAAAACCTCATTTGATCCCACAACTCCACTGCTTTTGGCCCTCAGAAATCTACTCCATCCCCACTTTTCCTCTCAAAACTCTTCCAAACTACACTTTTCCCTGCAAAACTGCACCAAAACCCACTTTTTCTCCTAAAACTCCAACAAAACCTCACTTTTCTTCTCAGAAATTGTCCTGGTTTAGGCCCATCAGGGAACAAAGACCACGATTAGCCCCGAGTACTGAAGTGGCTGAGAATTGCTCAAGGGTAGGGAGAGCTTAATTGCCGCTTAAGGTTCAGGACAAAGCAGACCAGGCCACTCGATTTGGGGAAGAAAACAGAGAATAAAAAAACAATTTAATGCAACGTCAACTAAAACATACCCCCAAAAACCCAAAACATAACCAAAATGAAACAACACAGAGCAATACATCAATGAAGAGTCCAACCAGCCTTTTGAAGAACACCTTCTTGCCACCCCTCCCCTCTTCCCGGGCTCAGAGCCCTGATCCCGGGGTTTTTACCTTGTCCCCCACTGAACGGTTCGGGGGGGCAGGCAGTGGAGATCTCAGTTAGTCTGTTCCCGATAGCTTCTGCCGTTTGCCCCTCCTCAGGACCGGTGAACTCCACACCAGTCCTCCCTGCGAGTCCGTGGGGTAACTCACACGCATGGCAGCCCTGCACGGGCTGCTCCGATGCCCACTGACTCCAAAGGCTGCAGCTCGTCTCTGCCTCTCGTGTGGGGCTGCTCTGCGGCGTGCAGGCTCTCCAGCACGGCCTGGGCCATGGCCCCTCCCCACACAGTCCCTCTCCTGTCCGGGCTCACTCACACGGAGCTGCTGGTAACTCTCGCTCCTGCCACGGATCTCCACAGGCTGCAGGGGCACAGCTGCATTCTCGCCACGGCTTGCAGAGGAGTCTCTGCTCTGTTGCTTCTCCTTCCTTCCTCCTTCTCTGGCTGAAGGGTCCGCGTGGTCGCCTCCATCTCGTGTCACTCTTACACCTCCTGCCTCGCATTTCAAATTCCCGTCCCCTAAATAGTGCTGGCAGAGGCGCCAGATTGGCCCAGCCGGGCCGGAGGTGGATGTGAACCCAGGAGCCGGGGGAGAGTCCGCAAACTCTTTCTCGGGTCTTCACTGCAACCCGCTCCCCCTAATCGTGGTCTTTGTTCCCTGATGGGCCTAAACCAGGACAAGCTGCAATAACATACCCTTTCTGTAACAATACTTTAGAAGAGCTACAATCAGATTTTTATCAAATAGCTCAAACATTTTCAAATGACCATTTCCCACTGAAAGAGCATCTTTGTTTTTCCTATTCAAGACAGATGTTTTTGAGAAACTGAGAACTACCTCTCCCACAATTTTAATGTTATAGCCACACTCCATCTCAGTGAGTCCAATACCAGAACAGAAAGAACAGTCTGAAGAGAAAACAGCAATAGTCCACTGGATAAAGAAGACATATCATCTAATTTGTAAGTTGATATTTGCTGCTACAAAGGCACATTTAACAGCTTCACATACAGCAAATTGGGAAACCTATTTCCACTAAGGAATTTCTCTAGCTTATCACAGCTAGAAGCACAGCCCTTTAGTCTTATCACCAATTTTTTAACAGATAATATTAGAAGGTTAATGATTTTAAAAAAATCTGATACTGATACATCCTTGTCAACATGGAACTTGATGCTGTTCCTCTTAGAAGACTGTGATCAGCTCCTTCTTTTATCTGCATTGTCATTAAGACCCAAGAATCCAAGAAAATGCTTCCAAGACTATTTGATCATTCACTTCTGCCTTTCATTCTACTGTTTAAACAGTGCTGCTAAGAGGAAAAATGAAGTTTCTTACAGACAAGACCTTAAAGCACATTAAAGACCCCTACACCATACCACCGCTACCAAATGAAACAAAAACAAAAGTCATCTGCTTTGGAAACCATCCACAGCAAAAGACAACAGCATAATGGAGCAGTAGCTTAGACCAGGGCAAGACAGGGCTCACTGATTAAAGAAAAAAACAAGGCAAAGTCTGCTTTGACTGAGTACAACTCCACTTCTCCAATACTTCATTCTGCCAGAAGAATACAAATGTGAGGTTTTCAAACTTCATTTTCTTTTCAACTCTACCACTGGGGTTCAGGAAGGTGTTTGTTTTCAGTGGGTGACACTTGCTTTCAAGACACTTGCACAATTGAATAGTATTTTACCATCTGAACATGTAAGCTATTTACCTGTTCAGGAGCATCAGAGAACAGCACCTCAACCTCATCAAGAACAAGATGGCAAAGATTACGAAACAGCGTGTGACGTTCAGACAGTCTCAGGAGGCAATATGGTGCAGGCACTATTACCTCACCTACAAGTCGGTAAAGGACAACTGTTAACATTAATTTACATTCCACATGACACACTAGTTTTATCAAAAAGGTCTCAACTGCATTTCAGATGCATCATCTTGAAGTTATGGGAAGGTTTTTTTGGTTGGTTTTGGGGGTAAGGTATTTTTGTTTGGATATTTGTGTGTGTTTGGATTTTTGGTTGGGGTTTTTGTTTTGTTTTTTTTTAAATAGGGACCATATAACTCCATGTTCTGACTTCTAGTCAACAGTCATTTTAGTTCGCTTCTATTTCTTTACCCCTGTGTGTCTTTAAGATCTGAGTACGTAAAACTGTGTTTTTGAAACACTGAAAAGTCTTTGTTAACAGCTTTACAGAGCAGGATGTCATTTCATTTCCCAACAAGACCATGGTAGAACCAGATCGACAGAAGGTAAATATCTAAACACATTCAAGCATAGCCTTTAGTAGTTTGGTTTTAACAACAAAATAATGCCAATATTGTATCTTCATTTCTTACAGTTTTATGCAATTAAGACAGCCTACATTGCATTCAAGTGTCATTAAGACGACAGAAGTATTCTTACATCCTCAGATTTTCACACTTTTAGCTGCTTCTTTGTTCTGCCCAAGCATTAACAACATTGGATGAAGCTGTCTGGAGCATCTCTGGTATGTTTTCAGTAGCTCAAAACCAAGTCGTGCCTTCTTCCACCCAGGACACAAGATAAGTGCTAGTGGCTAGGTGTGTATGTACAAAAGAGTTACAGCATAGCATGAGACAACTGTTTAGAATCTTAGTCATTGTACCGTTTCAGAATTTAGGGCAAAACTAAAATCCGCAAAACAGGCCTTTCAATGCTTCAAACAGAAGCTTTTAACACCATATCACCTCTTAAATGCAGATGGTACAGGCCCGAGGAACCGTGCACCAAGCTGGAGACAAATGGATGTGCAGCAACACACGGTGAAAGGTCCAAAAGTTTCATAGAAGCAGAAACATCTTGTCTTACTTGGAGCTGTGTGAGCCATTTTCAGTGCTCCCTTACAGCCTCAGTGAGTCTATGTTTCTGTGATCTCATGCATTAGAAAATGAATGACAATGTTTTAAAAATCAAACCAGACATTTCCATTTCACTATATAACAGCCCCTGAAAAATCAAGCTTCATCAAGTATCCAAGTGATATGACATTAACCACTTGTTAGATATTACTTGATAAATAAGCTACAGACTGCCACACTCATGCAGTCCATCTCTGTCAATGTCTAAGCAGATGGCCTAAATAACCTGGGAAGCATCATGAAGATACTCTAAGATTCCATCAGATGCACCCATTCTCAACATGCACTACCTTTTGGATCATTCATTGACATTTGCACCTTAGAACACAAAACCTGCAGTACTCTAATATATACATCCTCCACTCCTGTTTCTCAAGGTTTGTAGCAACTGCTCGACTGCAAAAGTGTAAGAATTGGTGGAATATACAAGAAAGGATTATTTCCCTGATATGAGATGGCAACTGCATCACATCCTTGAGCTATTGGTGGCCAACAGTAAGATTCAGTGGAGTTAGGGCCTAAAACTTTTTTCCAAGCAAGTTCCTACAGAAAAAGAAAAAAAGAGTTCTACCTGAAAATCGTGTGCTTGAAACACCAACAAGGCAACACAAAGCACTGAGCAATTTAAAAGCCTTTGACCCACTGCATAATACATTTCCTTAACACACAATATGATAAGAGTTCTTCTGGGATGAGGAGTTAAATTCTTACATCTCATTCAAATGCCATCATTTGTAGCAGTGGTTCATAGATCAGATGAAACTGTACAATTCTACAGTCTCTCTGAAGCATAAATTACTCAACCGTATGAACAATCTCCTACACATTCCTCAATCAAAATTAGCTACTGTCATATTTAGTATCTGAAAGTTAAGGTATGATACTTATGAAAGCTATGAACCATATGAAATAGATGACAAAGGCAATACTTAGTAAATGGGTTTGAGCTTACATCCAACTTAAAAACTGTTTTTTTGAGAAAAATTAACCAAAGAAATGTAAACACAAATGAAGTACAACTCACACACAC
Source organism: Colius striatus (assembly GCF_028858725.1). Lineage (NCBI taxonomy): Eukaryota > Metazoa > Chordata > Aves > Coliiformes > Coliidae > Colius > Colius striatus. The sequence goes on from NC_084786.1 coordinate 1,589,629, forward strand.
GTCACACAGAACAGTGCTGAGACTCCTACTGTCCCCTGACTTGGCCATTGTCTCTGTTTCTTGCTTTTTTTCTTTTTGTCTCTTCCCCTGCATTTTTTTTTGCCATTCCTGTTTTCACAGAGGCACCACCAACTTTGCTGGCTTGCTGACCTTTGGTCTGGTCTTGTTGCTGATGTGGCTGGATTCAGTCCCTGGTGTCCCTCCACAAAGACCACTCTTGTAGCCTCAACACTACCCACACCTCCACATATATGACACACGTTTGCAGAGGTTTAAATGGAAGTTACATCCTGGAATTACCTGTTGCTCATTTTCAGTTCTATGTGTCTTCAAAGGATCAGAATTTAAGCACTGCTGAAGCCTGAGAAATATACAAATATTAAATTCAATGGACATGCAAAAGGTAAGTGTAATCGATAAATATCACCAATATTTCTAAATGGCATGAAATAGTTCACCTACAAAATATCTCTGATGTATTACCTGTGCCAACAAAAACCCTCAAATATGAAAGAAGAAATCAAAAAGTACCATTTTGGATGTAAAATTTACTATTAGGTTTTAGGTATCTGAAAATAACCCAAAGGTTTTTTTAACCAAGACAATTGGTGGGTTCCTCAACTTCAGAAGAAAATCAGATGGGACTGCAGGAAAAAGGTGTCTTAAAGTTGCAAAAACATGAAACAATGTATCTTTGCAACAGTTAAAACTTGAATTAAAAACACCCCTCAGCTTGTTTACATATGCAGCAAGTGATTTGCAGCATAATAAAAGCCTTGCACAAATCAACTCAGTCAGATTTCATTCAGCTTGAAAACTTTATCAGTCACACTAAGAATAAAAGAAGGCAACTGAATATGCTGAGTGTGCAGAAACGTACTGCCTCATCACAGCCTTGTTTTCAAGCTACTGTTTAGAAAGAATTGCTATTTTTACTGTGGTCTGGATAAGTATCAGCAGCTTCTAATGGCCTCCTTCCCCAATACCATGTGCACACATCTTGTCTTACCCTCTGCCCTTTTAGCTGTCTAAGAAGAGTAACTGGAAACATACTACAGCTCCTAATTATCTGGCTAAACAGTTGGTTCAAATATGTAACATACTGTACCATACTTGTCTGTGTGAACTGCTGGATTTTCCTTGAAAGGCAATCCTGGGATTGTTTTGACAATCTATCAAGAAAAGACAAACCCTTTTCTGGCAGTAAAATACTGTTTAAGAGCAACATTTTAGAAAAAAAAGATTACTGAGCTCAAGGTGGTTTTCTTACCTAACCGAATTTTCTTCATTAAGAATCAAGCATGCAACAAGAACATCAACCACACGGGAGAATCAGTTCATGTTCACAGCTCAAGCTATAGCTTCTGGCAGCTCTTTCTTTGAAGAATCCGCCCCTGTATTCCCCCAACAACTACCAAAAGCTGGCCACACAGAACCACTACACATCTTCACAGCACTAGAGCAAGTGAGCACAAAAGGAGACACAACCTGTTCAAAGTCCATCGTTGCAATCTAAAAAACCAAAACCACCAGAACCACAAACTTGAAGGACAACGTTCTCTTTTAACTAGATCAAGAGTTAGTCCCAGATTTGTTACAGAAAAGGACGTGATAGCTGACTACAGTATTCCTAATCTGCCTTACAGATGCTTCACTTAATTCATTTTGACATTTGAATAGAAAATCTAACACTTACAGATCTGGTAGTTTCACTGTCATCTGTGTTGGAGCTTTGTCACGTCTTTTCAAGAACAGAACCAGATACAGCAAGATCTAGAAAGACAATTTTAAAAGATGCAGAAACACGTTTGTGATTATCTGAATCTATGAAAGGCCAGTGTTTTTACAGTTGGTTGCAAGTGACTTCTTTCTCTGCTTGTCTCATTTTCTAATGGCAAAAAGAACAACCAAAAGACAGTTGTAGTTACATAAAGATATGCAAATGAACCGAGTGAACAAGGACAGAGGATATTTATAGTGATTCAAGTCTGTTTTAAACAAGACAACTCACAGAAAACATTCAAGTTACCTCTGTGTAGAGAAATCCCTCTAAACTCAAATCAAACAGTAAGGTATCACTGATCAATGCTACAAGTTATTTCAACAGTATCTAATGCTTTTCAGCATATCAACAAATGACCCTGCAACTCACCTTTGTCTTATCAAGTACAAAATGCTTTAGAATATTCCTGCATCTGCTGATTTGATTGCTCTTTGTAAAGTCTGATACATAGGCAGTGTTTGTTAGGATACCATTTGTTCCACTTGTTGGATTCCAACTGATACAGTAGTTCAATATATCCAGGTAAAGACAAATGATGCACTGCATGAATGATTGCTGCCAACACACACGGTTCCCACTTGTTTCAGGATCTGTTGATACCTTCTGCTGGAGCAGCACTGTCCTCAAATCAAGTGCAGGATTAACAACTTTCATTGGAAGAGAGTCAAGATTTAATGATGTTTGGGTCTCCTGATAATCTGCTGAACTCACTGCATTCTCTTCAGCTTGCTCAAAATGAGCAAAGCTGCTTAAGACGAGATCATCATTAACGCATACCTAAAAAACCCACGTCTTTGACTGACCAGAATCAACAAGCAAGTCACCATCACATACTGCTTTAGTATTTACTTGAAGCTGGAGACAACAGGAAGACATATGCAGTATGTACAAATGCTTTCTGAAGAGTACTCATTCCAGGGCAGGAAAGTTGGTCATATCTTCCTCTATGTTCTCCAAACAGGTGTTACTTACCAGTTTCATGCTTTTGCCAAAAATTCTGTGCTCAGTTTTCTATGAGCTTTAAACATTTTTAGAAAAACTATCTTAGTTTTATGTCCCTTTGATTCAGAGTGCATCCAAACCTGGCAGGAAAAAACAATATTCAACTTCAAAGTTCTTACTGGCTCAGAGAGAAGTGACACTTGCCAACTGTGATTCTGAACAGAGAAGGTATTCAAATTAAGATGTAATCCAAGTTATTGTCTACAGTGAAGACCACAGCTCTAATGTTAAAAGTCTTGGTAAAATACTCCAAATGGCAGCAGTTTTCAAACACATTTATTTTTGTCTACTACGCAGCTGCTTAAGTCTGACAGTAGCTGCAGCAGAGATTTAGCAGGAGTTACGCACTTTGGTAAGTGCAACGAGCTTTCTTCCTTTCTCCCAACTGTTTGGGAACTCAGTCTTATGCACATATTAACTTGTATTTATTTTCATAACACCATGCAACTGCCTTCTTGAAATATCTTTAAGTGTATCACAAAGAAGGACAAGAGTACAGTAAATTCACATAGTTGTTCATCTGAAGTACCTGGGGGACTTCATTTGCTTGTCAATACCTTCCAAAGCGCTTCACAAGTTTCCACCTCACAGAATTCATTCCAAAGTTCACAAACAACAGATTTAGAAAATAAATCTTCTAATAAGTTAATGATTGCACTTCTACTGTATATGGCAAATTACAAAATTCACTTGCAAATAACACTTTTCGGTCTTAAATTTGTCACAAAGTTATAACTTCTATAGCAAAGTGCACAAAGAGCTTTGTAGAGATAAAAATATCTTACCTTTTCACCTTTTTTGTTACATAAAGGAAAACATCAGATGTGGTATCTTCTACAGCACATACTTTGGCTGTCGTCTGGGTAGTAGCAACTGAGTGATGGTGTTTCAATGACACCGCTGCCTGTTCTTTCCTGCTCTTCTCCAGCCCAGTGTTTCCTCACTAACCCAGCATCTGGAAGAGCAAACAATGGGTGTTTTAAAAGTCTCCCTCTCACTGCAGTGGTGACAAGTTTCTGTTGATCTCCTGGGGACTTTACTTTGGGTTTGGTTTGACATTTTGCCCACCTGGACTGGAGAATTCTCCCTCCCTTTTCCACCCCCCTTTTCACATCTGTTGCCTGGGATTCTCCCTTTACAGTTCTTGCTGGACATTTATGCAGACTCTGTGCTCTGCACTTGAAACAATCAGCAGATGATTTCTGATGGAACCTGAGGCTCTCTGCACTGGCCTGATGCAAAGGCAGTTTGCATCAAAACTCCTCCAAAATCCTTTTTTTTCTCTCAGAATTGCACCAAAACCTCATTTTATCCCTCAGAACTCCCCCAAACCCCACTTTTTCCCCTCAAAACGCTTCCAAAACTCCAGTTTTTCCCCCACGATGGTACGTTTTTACCCAGCAGTTCCCGAAAATCCCACTTTCTCCCTCAGAATAGCACCCAAAACCCACTTTTCCTCTGAAAATACCTCCAAAACCTCACTTTTTCATTCAGAACTCCACCAAAACACCACTTTTTCCCCTCAAAACACCACCAAAACACTTGTTTTTCCACAAATCCACCCAAACCCCACTTTTCCCCTCAAAACTCCACCCAAATCCCGCCTTTTCCCCTCAGAATTGCTACAAAACCTCATTTTATCCCACAACTCCACTGCTTTTGGCTCTCAGAAATCTACTCCATCCCCACTTTTCCTCTCAAAACTCTTCCAAACTACACTTCTCCCTGCAAAGCTGCACCAAAACCCACTTTTTCTCCTTAAACTCCAACAAAACCTCATTTTGTTCTCAGAAATAAACAAAAACTCTACTTTTTCCCTCAGAATTGCTCAAAAACACCGCTTTTCCTCTATCAAATTCCACACAAATCCCTCAAAAGGCCACCCAAACCTCACTTTTCCCCTCAGATTTGCCCCCACACCTCATCTTATCCCTCAGAACTCCCAGAAACCCGCACTTTTCCCCTCTAAATCCCAACAGAAAACAACTTGTTCCTTCAAACCTCCACCCAAATCCCCACTTTGGACCTCAGATATTGACCAAAACCTTCCTTTTTTTCTCACAACTCCACCCAGACCTCACACTTTCCCCTCAGGACTTCCCCAAAAGCTCGCTTTTCCTCTCAAAACTCTACCAAATCAAACACTTTTCCCCACAGAAATACCCTCAAAACCCCACTTTTGCCGCCTCAGAAAACCACCAAAACCCCCACTTTTCCCCTCAGACATGCCCAAAAACCTCCTTTCATCCCTCACAACTCCACTGAAACCACACTTTTGCTCTCAGAATTGCGCCAAAACCTTATTCTATCCCTCCAAACACCCCCCAAACCCTACTTTTCTTCCCAAAACTCTACCAAAACCCCACTTTTTGCCACCTAAGTTCCCCAAAAACCCATTTTCCCACTCAAAACGCCACCCAAACCTCACTTGACTTCAGAATTGCCCCCAACCTCATTTTATCTCTCAGAACTCCCCTAAACCCTCACTTTTCCCCTCAAAACCCCAACAAAAACCCACTTTTTCCTTGCAAACTCCACACAAACCCACACTTTTGCTCTCAGAATTGAAACAAAACCCCGTTTTAGCCCACAACTCCACCGCTCTTTGCCCTCGCAAATGTACTCAATCCCAGCTTTCCCCTGCAAAACTGCACCAAAGCCCCACTTTTTCTCCCAAAACTCCAACAGAACTCCACTTCTCCTTTCAGAAATAAACCAAAACACCACTTTGCCCCTCAGAATTGCTTCAAAACCCCACTTTTCCCCTCAAAACTACACCGAAATCCCAATTGCTTTCCCTCACAATTACCCCAAAACCTCTTTTCATCCCTCAGAATTCCCCCAAAACCCCACTTGGTCCTTCAAAACTCACACAAAACCCCTTTTCTCCTCACATCTTCCCCAAAGGCCCTCTTTTCCCCTCAGAACTACTCCAAAACCTCACTTTTTCCATCCAAACTCCACCTAAACCCCACTTTTGCTCTCAGAAATTTACCAAAACCCTGCTTTTTCCCTCAAAACAACAACCAAATCCCACCTTTTCCCTCAGAAATGCCCCAAAACCTCATCTTTTCCCTCAAAACTCCACCCAAATGCCACTTTTCTTCCTCAGAAATGTACTCAAACCCCACTTTACATCCTCAAAATTCCTCCAAAATCCTTTTTTTTCCTCTCACAACTGCACCAAAACCTCATTTTATCCCTCAGAACTCCCCCAAACCCCTCTTTTCCCGTCAAAACCCAACCAACTCCCCCCTTTTTTGCATTCAAAATCCACCTAAACCCCACTTTTTCCCCTCAAAACGCTTCCAAAATTCCACTTTTTCCCTCAAGATGGCACTTTTTCACCCAGCAGTTCCCAAAAATCCCACTTTTTCCCTCAGAATAGCACCCAAAACCCCCTTTTCCTCTGAAAAGACCTCCAAAACCTCGCTTTTTCACTCAGAACTCCACCAAAACACCACTATTTCCCTCAAAACTGCACCAAAACCCCGCTTCTTCCCCCAGAAGTTCCCCAAAACTGCACCTTTCCCCTCAAGACTCTACCAAACCCCACTTTTTCCCCTCAAAACTCCACCAAAACCCCATTTTCCCCCCTCAAAACACCACCCAAGCACCACTTTTCCCCTCAGAATTTCCACAAAACCCCACTTTTCCCCTCAAAACCCCACCAAAACACTTGGATTTTTCAAAAATCCACCCAAACACCACTTTTTTCCCTTTAAAAATTTACCAAAACCCCACTTTTTCCCTCAAAACTCCACCCAAATCCCACCTTTTCTCCTCAGAATTGCACCAAAACCTCATTTTATCCCACAACTACACAGCTTTTGGCCCTCAGAAATGTACTCCATCCCCACTTTTCCTCTCAAAACTCTTCCAAACTACACTTTTCCCTGCAAAACTGCACCAAAACCCACTTTTTCTCCTAAAACTCCAACAAAACCTCCCTTTTGCTCTCAAAAATTGTCCTGGTTTAGGCCCATCAGGGAACAAAGACCACGATTAGCCCCGAGTACCCAAGTGGCTGAGAATTGCTCAAGGGCAGGGAGAGCTTAATTGCCGCTGAAGGTTCAGGACAAAGCAGACCAGGCCACTCGGTTTGGGGAAGAAAACAGAGAAACAGTGTAATGCAACATCAACTAAAACATACCCCCAAAAACCCAAAACATAACCAAAATGAAACAACACGGAGCAATACATCAATGAAGAGTCCAATCAGCCTTTTGAAGAACACCTTCTTGCCACCCCTCCCCTCTTCCCGGGCTCAGAGCCCTGATCCCGGGGTTTTTACCTTGTCCCCCACTGAACGGTTCGGGGGGGCAGGCAGTGGGGGTTTCAGTTAGTCTGTTCCCCATAGCTTCTGCCGTCTGTCCCTCCTCAGGACGGGTGAACTCCACACCAGTCCTCCCTGCGAGTCCGTGGGGTAACTCACACGCATGGCAGCCCTGCACGGGCTGCTCCGATGCCCACTGACTCCAAAGGCTGCAGCTCGTCTCTGCCTCTCGTGTGGGGCTGCTCTGCGGCGTGCAGGCTCTCCAGCACGGCCTGGGCCATGGCCCCTCCCCACACAGTCCCTCTCCCGTCCGGGCTCACTCACACGGAGCTGCTGGGAACTCTTGGTCCTGCCATGGATCTCCATAGGCTGCAGGGGCACAGCTGCATTCTCGCCACGGCTTGCAGAGGAGTCTCTGCTCTGTTGCTTCTCCTTCCTTCCTCCTTCTCTGGCTGAAGGGTCCGCGTGGTCGCCTCCATCTCGTGTCACTCTTACACCTCCTGCCTCGCATTCCAAATTCCCGTCCCCTAAATAGTGCTGGCAGAGGCGCCAGATTGGCCCAGCCGGGCCGGAGGTGGGTGTGAACCCAGGAGCCGGGGGAGAGTCCACAAACTCTTTCTCGGGTCTTCACTGCAACCCGCTCCCCCTGTTACTAAGCCAAAAGCTGCTCCTTGCTAAACCAGAACACAAATAAACAAAAACTCTACTTTTTTCCCTCAGAATTGCTCAAAAACACCGCTTTTCCTCTATAAAATTCCACCTAAATCCCAACTGTTTTCCCTCAAAAGGCCACCCAAACCTCACTTTTCCCCTCAGATTTGCCCCCACACCTCATGTTATCCCTCACAACTCCCACAAACCCTCATTTTTCCCCTCTAAATCCCAACAGAAAACAACTTGTTCCTTCAAATGACTTGCGGAATCAAACTCTATAACTCAAAGAGTTATAAAGAAGGTCTGTTTATTCGGCGCCGGGCGCACGGGGGATCGCTCCACCACAAACGTGCGCACCCGACTCGGCAACTCGCTTGGCTTATATTTGTTACAAAGTTACAAAATCATATAATGAGATTATCGGCCTAGACAAAGACACAACCTGTCCCGATTTTCACATGTAAATTAGGTCTTTTCTTCCTTTCATTTGCGTGAGGTCTCCCGGTGATGGCCGGTGATGGTCTTTGGGGCCTTGGGAGATAAAGGCTGATAAGTCCTGAGGCTTTCTCACCCTTGATCTTCAGATATCTCTTGGCCCCTCGCAGCACCGGTTTCTGCCCTCAAGGAAGTTGGAGGACCCCGGAGGTATTGTGTGGGAGATAAGCGTGACCTTTTACAGCTTGTGTGAATTTTGTCCTGTCTGAGAAATAAGCTTTATACAATTACGATAAGTTAGGATAAGGTTTATTAGCACATGTTATTATAAAGCTCTACATCAATCCCCCCTTTTTCTATAAAATTAGTAAATTCTTTTACTATTCGTGCAGAGCTTCCTTATTGGGCACTCTATCAAAGTACTTGTTTGACTCAAGCTTATGTCTTAGCTGGTGTTTCTTCCAGCTTGAGTAAGTATCTCCAGTGCTCTGACAGCACTGGAGAAAACATTTGATACTGATGGTGAATAGTACAATTGCAATTATTATTAGAATTGTCGCCACGAAAACTTGTTTCACCCAAGCCAAGTTAGGTTACCATGAAGTTAATCTATTCCATAACTCTTGGAATCCCCATGATGTATCATCTTGAGTTACCTGGTGAAAAATTCTTATTTGCTTCCACATATCTTCTAAATCCGTTTCAATTTCCTTTTCTTGATTAATATATGCACAGCAGCTCTGGTTGATTACCACGCACACTCCTCCTTCTTTAGCCAGTATTAGGTCTAGTGCCATGCGGTTCTGTCGGACCACATTGCTTAAGGAAGAGACTTCCGTCTGTATCCTTTGAATGGCATCCCTGGTATCATTTTGAAATGCCTCTATGCTGGCTGATATATTGATTATAGCCTTTTCTAATTCACTTACCCCTAACCATGGTAGGAACCATCAGGCAAAGCTGTGAAAGGCGGTTGGTCTTTCAACCAAGAGATTTGGTTCCCTTGTATGTCTCCTCCAGGAAGTTCTCAATATGCCTGGGGGTGGGTTTGAGGATTTGAACACCTGGCTTTGGGGTATTAAATACCCCAGAGTGCATTCCCCAGTCCACCTTCTTGGTAGGGCCTTTCTAGCTTTCCCATCTCCACACAACCACCATAGTCCCTTTGGGATGCAATCAAATGTATAGTTCCCTACTAATCCTGCGATTACTGGTGGTGGGCATCCTCGTGGAATTGTATAGTTACTGCAGCGGTTTCCCTTACAAGTGTTAAAACATAGACTCCAATCTGAAGCTGTGTAATTTATATTGAAGTTTCCTAAGTCTGGGGCACCTACATCACTTCTGGAAATAATTATGGCCTTCCCCAGACTCTGTATTTCAAACTTCAGATTGCTATTATCATCAATTATCTTATCTTTGCAGCTATGTAATTGAGTCGGAATGTTTGACATCATAATAGCTGTACCCCAACACAGAGTCTGTCCATCAGGGAGTTTTGTTGGGGTTTGGCCAGGTAAACATGCTTTTGCCCCTTTCCATTGAATATTTTCTCCTGTAGGCGTTGTGGAATTGTTTAAAGGACTATAGGGCCAACTCCAGTTTGCATATGCCACTGGAATGCCAAAAAGGGGCATCTCCATGTTACTCCTGGGAAGGGCTGTACATATCCAGCAGTTGGATATGTTTAAGGCCTGCCCAGCTGCCTGTGAAATCTGCACATATACATTGTCTTTCCAGGCAGCAAGGGTCCCTAGGAAAAACACTATTAAACAGATCGAATGAATAAAGTTACTCCTCATTCTGATGTCTCCGCAGTTTCAGTTTCAATGGTCCTCGAGATTCAGATATCCATTGTCCTCCTGGAGCTTTCTTTATCCGTGAGTGATGAAGCCATGCATTTTGCTCCTTGATTTTAACCACAGCGTACGTTGTAAGGATAACTTGGAACGGACCTTCCCACTGAGGCCCCAAAGTTTTCTCTGCAAGAGACTTAACATAGATATAATCTCCAGGTTGAATGTTATGTACCAGTGCATCAAGTCCCCTACTCCTTGTTCCAGCTATATATTTTCCAATTTTGTTTAGTTGTTTGCTCAATGCTATCATGTAGGAAGCCATGATTTCATCTCCTGCCTGTGCAGATATTCCTCGCTGGATCATATAGGGTCGCCCGTATAGAATTTCGAAAGGGCTGAGTCCCTCCTTGGCTCTTGGTTTAGTTCGAATATGTAATAGAGCCAAAGGTAGGGCCTGAGGCCATGTTAAGTTGGCCTCTTGTCCCAATTTCACAATTTGTTGCTTAATCAAATGATTCATTTTCTCGACCTGTCCACTTGATTGAGGTCAGTATGGGGTATGGAGCTGCCAATCTATACCAAACACCGACTAATTTGCTGCACTATTTTAGAGATGAAATGTGGCCCCCTATCCGAGGACATGGTTGCTGGTACTCCAAAACGTGGTATTATTTCTTGTGTTAATATTCTTGTCACTTCCTGCGCTTTTGCTGTCCTCGTGGGAAATGCCTCTGGCCAACCTGAAAAGGTGTCAGTTAACACCAACAGGTACCGGTACCCCCCTTTCCTTGGGAGTTCTGAAAAATCAATTTGCCATTGCTGCCCAGGCCCATTTCCCCTACCAATTTGGCCCAACTCCAGTTTAGGAGTGTTCTTTGGATTAGTTTGGAGGCAAAGATCACATTGGCGAGTTACTTGTTTTACAGTACTATATAAATTCCTGGCTATAATTTGCCTGATTAGATGTCTGTGCAAAGCCTCAGCCCCCCAGTGTCCCTTTTTGTGTTCTTCCCTCACTGAAGGCCATCATAAGTGAGTGGGAATGACTAATTTTCCTTGTGGGGTAACGGCCCATCCTTCCTCATTAAATGTGCCCTCTAGATCTGTGATCAATTTCCTATCCTCTTTGGTATAGTTTGGCTTACCTTCAAGGGAGATTTGTCCATCTGGAATTAAAGCTCCCTCAAACCTTACCTCTCCTTTTGCAGCCTGTTTCGCCTCTCAGTCCGCCAGCTCATTTCCTCTTTCCAATCTGAGCTTACTTTTTGGTGTGCCCTCATGTGCATAACAGCCACTTTCTCAGGGAGTTGTATGGCATTAAGTAGTTTCAAAATTTCTTCCGCGTATTTGATGTGCTTCCCTTGAGAAGTTAAAAGGCCTCTTTCCTTCCAAATTGCTCCATGACCATGGACAACTCCAAAGGCATACTTGGAGTCCGTGTAAATGTTAATGGCCCTGCCTCGTGCTAACTCCAAAGCACGAGTAAGGGCAATTATTTCTGCCTTTTGTGCGGAGGTTCCTGTAGGTAGTGATCTCGATTCTATTACCTCTTGACTGGTCGTGACTGCATATCCGGCGTATCTTCTCCCTTGCAGGACATAGCTGCTTCCATCTGTAAACCAGCTTTCCACGTTGTCCAGAGGGGTTTCCTTCAAGTCCAGGCGACTTGAATATACTGCTTCGATGGTTTGTAAACAATCATGCTGCACTGGTTCTCCTGAATTTCCACTAAGAAATCAGATTGGCGTCTGGTCACTCCCGTTTCGCGCAACAAAGAAGAACCCCTGCACAAAGAAAAAGAAATCCTGCAGAACAGGCTGCCCAGAGGGCTTGTGGAGTCTCCTTCCTTGGAGGATTTCAGCACAAGCCTGGACACGTTCTTGTGCGACCTGATCTAGGTGAACTGAATTCTGGGGGAGGAGGTTGCTCTAGATGATCTCTAATGGTCCCTTCCAACCCCTACCACTCTAGGATTCTATGATGTCACACAGTCTAGATGCAGTACCAGATGTGCTGTGATGTCACGGAGCACTGTTGCAGCATCCAGGGGTGATGTGATGTTATAGAGAACTGTTGCCATGCCCACGTCTGCTGTGATGTCACAGAGTCTCATTTCAGTGCCCAGATACTATGTGAAATCTCAGAGCACTGTGTGTCCAGTGTCCAGACGTCCTGTGATGTCACAGAGCACTATTGCAGTGCCCAGATGTGCTGTCATATCACACAGCCCTGCTGCAAAGCCCAGATGTGCTGTTGCGTTACATAGTCCTATTGCAGTGCACACGTCTTATGATGTCACAGAGTACTGTTGCCTTTCCCAGATGTGCTGTGATGTCACAGAGCACTATTGCACTGCCTAGTACTAGGACGTCACAGAACCCCACGGCAGTGTCTGGATGTGATGTGATGTCAAACACTCTTGTTGCAGTGCCCAGATTTTCTGTGATGTCCTACAGCCGCGTTCCAGTGCCTAGATATGCTATGATGTCACGGAGCAGTGTAGCACTGCCCAGATGTGCTGTGATGCGACGCACACCGCACATCCTCTGCGATGCCCACATGTACTGCTGTGCCACACAGTCCTGTTGTAGTGCCTAGATGTTCTCTGATTTCACACACCCCCTTGTCATGCCCAGATGTGCTGTGATGTCACACGGCCCTGTTGCCGAACCCAGATGTGCTATGATGTCACAGAGCACTGTTGCAGTGCCCAGATGTGCTGTGATGTCACGGAGTACCACTGCAGTTCCCACTTGTGCTGTGATCTCACAGGCACTGTAGCAATGTCCTCTTGTGATAGGATGTTTCAGAGCACTGTTGCAGTGCCCACGTCTGCTGTGATGACAGAGTCTCGTTTCAGTGCCCAGATACTATGTGAAGTCTCAGAGCAGTGTGTGTCCAGTGCCCAGACGTCCTGTGATGTCACAGAGCACTATTGGAGTGCCCAGATGTGCTGTAAGGTCACACAGTCCTGCTGCAAAGCCCAGATGTGCTGTTGTGTTACACAGTCCTGTTGCACTGTGCACATGTTCTGTGATGTCACAGAGCACTGCTGCCTTTCCCAGATGTGCTGTGATGTCACAGAGCACCGTGCCAGTGCCTAGTGATGCTGTTATATATCAAAGCAGTGATTGAGTGCTCAGATGTCTTGTAATGTCACAGAGCACTGTACCAGTGTGCAGTTGAGATAAGATGTTATAGAGCACTGTTGCAGTGCCCGGATGTGCTGTGATGTCAGAGAGTCCTGTTTCAGTGCCCAGATATGATGTGAAGCCTTAGAGCACTGCTACAGTGCCCAGACGTCCTGTGATGTCACACAGCACTGTTGCTGTGCCCAAAGGTGATGTGACGTCACAGAATACTGCCGCAGTGTCCGGATGTGATGTGATGTCACAGAGCCCCATTCCAGTGCCTAGATAACAATGATGTCACAGAGCAGTGTAGTGGTGCCCAGATGTGCTGTGATACAATACACACAGCACAACCTCTGCAATGCCCACATCTCCTGCAGTGTCACACAGCCATGTTGCAGTACCCAGTTGTGCTGTGATGTCACAGAGCACTGTTGCAGTGACAACGTCTGCTGTGATGCCACAGAAACCCGTTTCAGTGCCCAGATATGATGTGAAGTCTTAGAGCACTGCTACAGTGCCCAAAAGTGCTGTCATGTCACACAGCGCCGCTGCAAAGCCCAGATGGGCTGTTGTATTACACACTCCTGTTGCAGTGCGCACCTGTGCTGTGATGTCACAGAGCACTCTTGCAGTGTTCTGATGTGCTGTGATGTCAAACGTCCGCGGAAGAGGAAGACGGAGCACTGGAACAGGTTGCCCACAGGGCTTGTGGAGTGTCCTTCCTTGGAGGACTTCAGCATAAGCCTGAACACGTTCCTGTGCGACCTGATCTAGGTGAACTTGATTCTGGAGGAGAGGGTTGGTCTAGATGATATCTAATGGTCCGTTCCAACCCCTACCATTCTAGGATTCGATGATGTCACACAGCCTGGATGCAGTACCCACATGTGCTGTGATGTCACAGAGCACTGTTAGTGTCCAGAGGTGATGTGATGTTATAGAGCACTTTTGCCATGCCCACGTCTGCTGTGATGTCACAGAGTCTCTCTGCAATTGCCACATGTGCGGCAATGTCACTGAACCCCATTGCAGTGCCCACGTGTGCTGTGATGTCCCCATGTAGTCTATCAGCCAGCACTGTGTCACATTTGCAGCTGCTTTCCTGAGGGAACTATCTCCATTCCCACTCACTGGGACTCCTCAGCTCCCATTGAAATAACACATGTTGTCGGTTAAGCTCTACCACTGAGTATGGGAGCTACAAGAAAGCAGGAAGGCAGACTCCACCTATAGTGGTAAGTAGGTCCCATTGTAGTCTATCATCTTGCACTGTGTCACATTTGCAGCTGCTTTCCTGTGGGACTTATCTCCAATCCCCTGCACTTGGGCTGCTCAGTTCCCATTGAAAACACACAGGCTGCCAGTAGAAGTTATGCCACTGCGTGTGGACACTACAAGAAAGCAGCTACACAGACCCCAACTACAGTGGTAAGTAGGTGTGGTAGTTTGAGCCTGGCTGGATGCCAGGTGCCCACCACACCACTCTGTCCCCCACCTCCTCAGCAAGCCAGGGAAGGGGAGAAAATAAGATGGGAGTCTCGTGGGTTGAGATAAAAGCAGTTTAATAAAGAAGCAGCAAAGCCGCGCGCGGGAAGCAAAGCAGAAGCAGATAAAGCTGTTCCTCTCCACTTCCCATCAGCAGCGATGTCCGGCCACCTCCCGAGAAGCAGGGCTGCGGTACGCGTAGCGGTTGCTTTGGGAAGGCCAGAAATGAATCTCGCCTCCCCTTCCTGCTCCTCTCCCCCAGTTTATATTACTGAGCTGACGTCATATGGTATGGAATATCTCCTTGGTCAGCCTGGGTCAGCTGTCCTGGCCATAGTCCCTCCCAAGATCATGCCCACTCACAGCTATTGGTGAAGGTGGGGGAAGGAATGCTGGAGGGACAGCCCTGATGCTGTGCGATGGTAGTCATAATATTGATATCAACAGTAAGCACAGCACTGCAGGAGCTGCTGTGGAAAGTCACTACCATCCCAGACCCACTACAGACAGTCACAGGAATGCAGACATATTACAAACACTATTGTTTCTGTGTTCAAACGAAACACACAGTCAGTAATATCAATCATGAAAACATCTCCTTAATTGTAGCATTCTTTTTTCATAAAGTATATGCTCAAAAAACCTTGTAAACTCTTACAAGGGCTCCAAGTTTGCTGCATGATCCAATATGTTCATGTGGCTGCACAGCTTCTGAAGCTGTGTTCTGTGTTCTGCATTGTCAGTTCCCAGACCTGTAGGCAAAACCTCAGATTGAACGTCGTATTCGTTAACTGACATCTTCAAGTCTGGAAGCCTGGTAACCCGGACCTTGGATGACAAAACACAACAAGTTGAAACCATAACTCATCAGTAGTCTAACTCTAAGCTACTCTAAGTGAAGCTTTAAACATGTACCCATTTATTGATACCTGTAAGTAATTGGTTTTCTCCCAATGTCCCAACAGGCACGTTCCCATGTTTAATTCTTCTCCAGATAGTGCCATCTTTTTCACCATAATAGTGTCGTAAGGAACTCGTAGTCAACTCCATGTAACACAACCAAGAGAGCAACCAAGTAAACAATCTGAGCCCTGATTACACAAGTTACAGCTGAAATACACACCACACAGAATAACTTCCTAGACCAAAACATAGAAGAAAACTGCTGGGGGGACACAGTTAGAAAAACTCTAAACAATAGCATAGCAATCAGAAAAAGGCTGAGATGTGCCATATAGGAAAGGAAGCTGCTAGAGAGAATTACTTCCAGTAATTCCCCGTTACCACTGTATTTTTCATCTGAAATTGACTGAATGGTCAGATGGAAAACAGCATCACACATTCCAAAACACTAACTAACTGTACTCTTGGACAGGACCAAGCAGCCACAAGAGGCACATCATGATCCTGAGATGGAGGGGTGGCCTTTCTGATGAACTTGTCCAGACAATTAAAAAATAACCAACTCTTTAAGCAAAACTCATCTCTAAGTCAATCTCCTACCAACAAGGTTTTGGGAGAACAGGAGAATGCTGAGAGGAAACACTCACTGCATGGAGGGCTGTTATCTTCTAGTCAGTCTTACCGAGAAGAATATTTGCCAGTGCCTTTATTACAGGCCAGGGAACTGACAGAACAATACAAACATGGCACTGACTAATATTTTCTTTTCAGGAAAACCTGAAGAGTTGGCTCTGAGAAAACCAATAATTAAAACAATTTCATCCCATGCCTGAGATTATTGCCATGAGAAGTTATCTCAGTTTACCACAGAATGGCTGTGGCTGGAATGGCCCTCTGGAGATAATTTCATCCAAACTCCCTGCTCAAGCAGGGACACCTTGAATCATGTGCCCAGGACCACATGCTGGTTGCTTCTGCTTATTTCCAAGGACAGAGACTCTACAGTCTCTGAGAAACCTGTTCCAGGGGTCAGACGCCACCACAGTAAATTATCCAACAGTATTACCTGAATACCGTGTGGAATCAAATTGAACTTGGAACGGACAGAAGCAAAGAAAAGAACAGGTGCTCTTGTAAAGGAGTTTAGATACAAATATTTTGTAATGCTGCAATTCTATACCTCCCATTGGGTCAGTCCCAGTTGTGTTTCCCAAGGTCAGTACTACTTTCGCTTTGTGTAGTTCTCCTTTAACTGTTTGATGAATAGAATTAGTTACCTAAGCAAAAAAAGTCACTGCACTTGAGGTGAATTCCAACATAACTTTACAATAACTGCAATGAAACAAATCTTCCAAGCTTAAACATGACACGAGTATTAAACAAATAAAACCAGATTTTGTTACTCATTAAGGAAGGAGCTTCCTGAATGGGACAGTACTCAAACACAGTTTCATTTACAGAGGCTACCCTTCCCCCGTTGAATCCCCACAGATGCAAAAGCAGCAATAACGTTTTCTGGAAGAAGATACTGAATTCAGAAGAATTGAAGAAAAAAAATCGCATAAATCTCACTTGATTTTGCAGGAAAACAAACCAAGAAAGCTGACTTCTCAGAATCTGGCCAATAGTAGATATTTCTTGTCAATACTAATGAGGAGTTAAATTTGAAAACTAAGTTTGCAGTCCATTACTGCTTTCTTACAGAAAATAACACACAAAGAGAAATAAAAGAACATACCATTGAAAATCTGATAAATATTACCTTTGGGTTCCACTCAAGTTCATTACCAATGGGTGTCACTCTACAAAGTCCCCAGCCTGAGGTGGCAGACACTGAAACTTGGCAGGTGAGTGAAGCACCTGGTAACTTTGGACTTGACATGTTCTGCCTTCATCTATATAGTTAATTTTGACACTACAGAACATATTTTCCTTCTCTTTTGGGGAAATATCTAGCACCTGAGCCCTTCAGAGTTGGAGAGGAAACAAAGAATTATTATAGTTGTAAAGTTTCTTCACCTACTTGTGTCTAAAAAAGATTAAACTTTCACAGCACAATGTTCAGGGGTGTGTATGTGGAGCCATTCTGGCTTCCCTTCAGTACAGGCAGCATGTGAGAGCTTTTTAAAGAACAATTTGTACAGCAGAGATTTTTTTGCTACTTTTGATGGTGGGTTAACTTTAACTTAGCAGTAAAAGTTCTCAATTACTTTGTATTAAAACGAGCACATGAATAATTTAAACCAAAACAAATCCACATTTTTACCTGTGAACAACTGTTTTCTGACATAAACCATGAAATGCCAGCTTCTCCACATTTTTAACAGCAATCTTATTACCAGGTTCCTTAAAATACCCATTAATTCCTTCAGCAAGAATTGTATATTGGTTCTTCTGCTGA